>NW_006159555.1:12180239-12203300 GCF_000334495.1 Tupaia belangeri chinensis | reverse complement strand
GGGGTGCACACACATATGTGGCTGGTGTCTTTTTCAAGCCATTGGGCCATGCTGAGTCCATGTGGAATCTGGCTGCCTTAACCACCAAGGCAGCCCTCAGATAGCAATTCTTGCGGAACACTTTTCCAGTGTGTAAGGGTTCTGAGCCCCAGTTACTGTGCCCTTTGGGCTTGGTGGTCAGAGTTGCCCTTTGGTAATGTGCCACTGGGCTGGGAGCATCAGGAGTCACCAGCAAATCTCTTGATAGGTGGATGCTCTCCTGCCCCCTGTAGGTAGTAGCAATCTTATCTCCTCATGATGATCAAGTTCAATCACCGTGGCCGGGGTCATTGGTCCCCACTAAGTGTGAGTGAGTAGCCAGGCACAATTGCTTTGTGTTTCACCTTCAGCTCCCACTGCTGAGAAGGCAACACCTGTTTTCCCATTTAAATTTCCCAGAATGAACATTGGAAAAGCTTATATCATCCCTGATTTCCAGACCCACTTATTTCAGTCAACTGAGGTCAAAGGGGTGGGGGCGGGGCACAAAACACAATTTTCAGGACCAGGAGCTGCCGCATCAGCAGTGGTTTGTCCCCTTAAAAGGGGCTATTAGGGCCGGCAGGTGACGTGGTGGTTAAGGTGCAGGACTCCCACATGACTGATCATGGTTTGAGTCCCAGACCTGGCAACTTGCTTTCTCACTTTCTTTCTCTCTCTCAGTCTCTCTCTGGTCAAATTTTAAAATAAAATAAAAAATAAAACAAAACAAAACAAGAGTAATAATAAAGAAAGTGCTATTGGCATGCCTGCATGATGTTTGACACATAGAGTAAAGGAGCTGTAGTTTTGTGGGACCTCTTTTGTCACAAGTCCTCCCAGTGACCTGGCTGGCTCATAATGAGCTTACAGCCCACTAAGCCCAGTTTCCTAATTCGTGAAACGAGTGGGTTGGGCTCTCTAGAATCCTTCGCATTTCAAACGCCTGATAACTGCCTATCCCCTCAAACTTTTGTACATAAACTCTTATTAGTCAGGACTCCTTCTACCCTGTGGTTATGTAAGTTTATGTTTTGAACTGATAGCCCTGCTTCTTTATCTTTAAGATATTTTATTCTGTGGTTTGGAGATGTCATTCTGCCCCGCCACAACGTTTGAGTTCACCTTGCCTTTCCATGTACTCGTTTTTATTTTCAGCCCTGTGCCATCAGCACACCTAAGGGTGCTTTCTGTGTCACCATCCAGGATAGGACCAAGGAGAGGCTTGAGCATGTCATGAGAGACCTATCGGCACTCTGGTTTCAGAGCTGCAAATCTTCCTGGCACTCTCAGATGTCCTATATCCCTCTTGACTCTGAAGCTATTATGACAAGCTTTTGAAGAGGCCTGTGCTTCAGTTTACACCTACGATGTCTCCAGCAGTCACACCCCTGATTGAGGTCAGACATGTCTAGACTGTCTTGTATTTCACAGACGGAAAATTGTGGCCACACACTGTGTCAGGGCTGGCCTCTTTAACCATAGTACACTTTCTTCCTACTACACCGTACTTCCTTCACAGTTCAGGAACCTGATCTATGTTCACTCTAACTAATTATCACAAATTTAGTGGCTTCAATAATTCTGATTTATTATCTTACAGTTCTGCCTGTCTAAAGGCTGACACAGGTCGCACTGGACTAAAATCAAGGTGGCAGAAGGGCTGGGCTCCTTTCTGGAGTGTGAGGGGAGAATCGTGTCCTTGTCTTTTCCAGCTCCTACCAGGTGCCTGCTTTCCTTGGCTCGTGTCCCCTTCTTCCACTTCCAAAGTCAGCAACCGCAGGTTGAATCCTTCTCACATTGCATACCTCTGACCCTTCATCCTTCAAGTCTCTTTTTACCCATGACTGGGAAAGGTTCTACCCTTCCAAGAACTCCTGTGAGCCCAGCCTTGGTGGCACGTGGTAACATACTGCTCTGTAATGCTGGAAGCCACATGGCCAGCTGTGGGTTTGGATCCCAAGTCTAACTGAAACATGGTGGGCAGGTGCATCCAGGATCCTGACTGGCTGGAGGGCTGGGTGAAGGGGACTGCAGCATGACTAGATATTATAAAGGGTGCCTGCACCTGCCTCTCTCTCTCTCTTTCTCTTGAAAGAAATAAACTAAACTAAAAAAAAAAAAAAAAAAAAAAAAGACTTGTGATTAGATTGGGCCTACTAGGATAAAACAGGATGCTCTCCCAATCTAAAGCCGTAACTTAATCACATTTATATTTTTGCAAGTAACGTGGCATATTCACACATTCTACCAATTCTGATTTGACCATTTCTGGGAGGTTGTTATTCTGTCTACAATACCTTGTCAGTAGATTAGGGCCTCCTGAAGTCCAGTGGGGAAAAGTAACAAATTCTGATCTAAGCTGCCTTTCAGGGTCTCAGGAGACTCCCCGACTTCCTGATGTTGGCTGGACTTCACCAAAGTTGATACAGACAGCCCTTTGCTCCACAGCAAATCCTTTCGGACTCTGTCATGGCTGGATCTCCTCTTGTCTACCTGAACAGCCCATTTCCGGTAAGAAGCAAGAGAAAGGTCAATAGAGGTAGGAAGTGGGCCTTGGTGTCTGTCCTCTAGGATCTCAGATGACGTGATGATCCTGGAAAGCTGAAATGTGTAGCACAGGCCTCTCAAAAGCCCCCAGTGTTCCTGACATTGGGGCAGTAAAGGGGCAGGCATCCTTTCTTTTTCTTTTTCTTTCTTTCTTTTTCTGAGAGGTTTTTGCTATAGGACGCGTGCGCTCGCCAGAAAGACAGAGACAGAGAGACAGAAAGCGAGAAATCACCCTGCAGAGGAGATGGCCACCCCACAATCCCTTCTTCTCCATTCTCCTCTTGAGATCTTGGGTATGCACGCACACGCGCACAGCGTGAGTTTAAGTCATCGGGTCCAAGACTCAAAGTGCGGTGGACTACACGGGAGTCCAGTGACATAGCCCTTACGCCAACTGCTGGTCCCGGGGCAGGCATCCTTTCTGATGTCTAGCCACCAAAAATAATGTGATTGTCGATATTGCAAAGACCTGTTGGACACCTGTGTGGAGGGGCAGGACCCATTCTCTTACCCTACTCATCGAGGAGACTATAATGGTCTGAGATGGAAGGGCATGCAGAATGTCCGGAAGAGATATGTAACCATTACTAAAAGGTTTTAGAGAGAAACAGAGACATGCCTGTTAAGACATCTAAGACAACATGGAAGTGCCGTTCGGTCCATCCCAGCTCCTTCCTAAGCCTCTCCAAGGGTCTAGTTAAGCAGTATGTCCAACGATTCCTTTCTTGAGTGTATACCAGAAGCTTGCTTCTGGCGTTTTACCTGGCATCCAGATGAGGGCCACCCGCGTACTGGCTCCTGGAACCTTATCTACCGTTCATGGAACTCCCACGCATGTTCCTGTTGCTCACATGCTACCCACACCCACCCACTGTATGCCATAGGCACGAGTACCCTGACTGTCCCCACCCACCCCTGCCACCAGCTGCTCTGTATGCCCCTACTCATTCTCACAGGTCCCCTCCCGGGGTCCCCAGGGAGTCACCAGCACACACCACGTCTGCATGTGGGGGAGGCCCTGAGAAGGGGAGGCTACTGGGGTATTGGAAACTTCAATCAAGCAGGGACCGTTAACAGTTGCAGGGAGCCCTTAGGAAACAGCGCACCTTCAGAAGGAAATACTTGACTCTGTTGCCGTGACCTTTGATGACTTTTCTGAAGCTGGCCTGTCATTCCCCGTGGTGGGAAAGGTTAGCAGCTCTCACAGGCCCCTTTGCCCACAGACTCCTTCGTGTTTCATCCTCCAGGCAGCTTTCGGTGGAGACGGCCCCTCGCACAGACATTCCTAACAGAGCGCCAAGTCCCGGGGATGCGTGTGCACATACATGCACACGCACACACGCACGGCACAGGCACACATACGCCTGTCCCTCCTGACACTTTCTCTAGGTGGGTATGTGCTCGTCTGCCTCAGTGGCCATTTTCTCTGGGGTGGGCTGGTGGTGCTGCTGGGCAAGCCCTGGGTCTGTCACAGCGCTGTCACACGCCACACACCACCGAACAGTTGAGCTGTTAGCCCGTGGTGGGGACCTTTTTCCTCTTCCTTTTTCTTCCCCACAGCTGCAGGATGGGTTTCTGAGGGGGCAGGTGTCACCCACAGGGGAAGAGTTTTTCACACTCTGTACTTTGGTCTCAGCTCCTTCCCACTCCAGAAATGAGCTCTTTTGGGGTTTCTATAAGGGGTCACAGCCTGGTAAAAAGGCACTAGGGAGCACCTTTGGGTCCCACTGCTCAGCGGCCCTCAGATTACCTCCCTCCTCCATCAGCCAGGCCCTCACCACTCCCTGGATCCTCCCTCACAAATGCCCCTTTCTCCTTGAAGCTAGGGGGTGAAGGCATAATGTTGGGACCTTTTTCTTTTTTTGTTTTTGGAGAGGTTTTTGCTATAGGGTGCATGCACTTGCCAGAAAGACAGAGAGAGACAGAGAGAGAGAAAGTGAGAAATCCCCCCCCAGGGGGGATGACTACACAGCAATCCCTTCTCCTCCATTCTCCTCTTGGGATCTTGGGCACACATGCATACGTGCCCGGTGTGAGTTTAAGCCATCGAGTCCGGACTCGAACCGCGGTTGACTACATGGGAGTCCAGTGACATAGCCATTTCACTAACTACTGGTCCTGGGACATTTAAAAAAAATTTTTTTTAAATGTCCCAGGACCAGTAGTTAGTGAAATGGCTATATCACTGGACTCCCATGTAGTCAACCGCGGTTCGAGTCCCGGACTCGATGGCTTAAACTCACACCGGGCACGTATGCATGTGTGCCCAAGATCCCAAGAGGAGAATGGAGGAGAAGGGATTGCGGCATGGCCATCCCCCCTAGGGGGGATGGCCATGCCGCAATCCCTTCTCCTCCATTCTCCTCTTGGGCTCTTGGGCATGCATGCACCTGTGCCTGGCGTGAGTTTAAGCTGCTGGGTCCAGGGCTTGAACCACGGTTGACTACATGAGTCCAGCAACATAGCCATTACGCTAACTGCTGGTACCCCCCCCCCAAGGAACTTTTTAAAGGAAGAACTTGACTAGGAAAGTAAGAGGAAAACCAAAATCAAATTAAGAAAATGTCAAAACCGTGGCTGGGCCAGCGTCTACGCATGCAGCATCTGGTCCTGCTTTGCGTCTTTGTCTCTTCTCTAAGAATGGGCAGCCTCTCTTAATCCCTGGGCAGCTAACTCCCTGGCTCAGCTGCTCACTGGCCTCCCACGAGGGTGCATGAGATGGGATGCACCAGGTGTGGCCGTTCCTCACCTTTGTCCCAAGCTGAGGACTATTCTAGAGCCTCTGCCCCCTGGGCTCTGCTTACTGGATCCAGCTCAGATGTAGGACGCAGGGGAACAGGAGGCTGGCAGGAGCAGGATGGGAAGATGAAAAGGCTGGCTGGTCACAGGTGTGATCAACAGGCCAATAAAATGAAGGGACCAGAAGAAGGCTGTGAAAGGGGAATCTGGTGGAGGAGAACTATTTGGCCCCAAGGCCTAGGCATCTTCCAGAATAGCTGCTACATTCCCAGGAAGGGCTCCTATGTGAGGATTCTCACTCAGCTGTTCTGTGGGGGCAAGCAGGAAGTGAGCTGGGTGTACCCTGGAAGTCCCCAAGCTGATGGGGAACACGAGGAGCCACTAAATCAGGGACCCTGTTTTGGGAAACCTTAGGAAATAAGGAGCTAGGGTTCTATGCTAGGAATGTCCTCAGTCTGATGGGGAGGACAGAGCCTCACCTTGAGCTGGGATCGTCTGGGGTCAATGTCCAGTCTGATGGGGAGGACAGAGCCTCACCTTGAGCTGGGATCGTCTGGGATCAGTGGGCACAAAAGAGCTCCAACTACACACTGATCAGCCGGTGGACAGGGTGTCAGGAGGGAGGGTGGTGGGTAACCAGGACAGCCTGTGAGCCCAGCATTGCCAAACTGGGTCTAGGACACATGAAAGGGGAGTACATGCAGGACACAGGGACAGGCCCAGCCCCTACCCTTGATGCTCTGGACCTCAGTGTCCCCTCCCCTGCCCCTTGGCCTGGGTCCCGGGCCCTTCTGCTCCACTGAACCCATCTGTCTGACACTTGTTCACATCTTCCTCTTTTCTGACTGGAAGTCACAGGACAAAGTGCTAAGCTGCGTGGTCACGGAGGGAGCACACAGGTCTGAGAGTGATCAGGGTCAGAAAGGAGAGTGACCAGGGCTTGGGGCTGGTGGATGAAGGAGGGGGGGACAAGTGGGGGCAGTGGCACTCAGAACCATGGCCGATGCCATCACCTATGCAGACCTGCGGTTCGTCAAGGTGCCCCTGAAGAAGAGTGTCTCCGGCCGGCTAGGCCAGGGTAAGTGTGCCCCAAGTCTCTCCTGGTCCTGCACCCCCAGCCTCCTTCAGGCTCACTCCCTCCTCCCACAGACCCCATTCCGGGCTCCCACCTTGGCCTTTTCCCTCTCCTCTCCAGACCCAGAGGCTGATGAAGATGGGGAGCTCACCTATGAGAACGTACAAGTGACCCCAGTCCCAGGGGGGCCCTTGAGCTCGGCTTCCTGTGAACTCGGGGACAAAGCAGGTATGGAGAATCCTGGGGATGCGTTGGGGGAGGGCTGTGTCTTGGGCGGGTGAAACCACAGAATTCTCGGGAGGACGATACCCTTGGGGAAAGGAGGAGGGCAGTCCTCAGGACAGAGATGTGTGAGAACAGGATAAGTGGGAGCTAGGGGAAGCAGAAAGGTCCCAGGGGCGGATGGAGGTCCCAGGGGCGGGTGAAGATCCCAACCGGGAAAGGGCTGGGGTGGGGGTGGGGGCAGGGCAGCCCAGTGGGAGATGAGTTCTAATGGGCAACAGGGAGCCATGGAAGAAAAGTGACGATGGCAGAGGGATAGGAGTAATGGGGCGGGAGGTTTGGGGCCACAGATAAGGGGCCCCTGAAAGAACGATAAAGGAGGGAGATGAGGGGTTCCCCGGAGAAAAGGCAGCTGAGAGTCCCAAGGCTCCGGAGAGTGGTAAAGGCGTCCTGGAGTCGTCGCAGAGGACAACACAGGGCAGACTGGGTCTCGCTTGCCGTGCTGGGGGGGCGGGGGCGGCGGTAGAGTGGGGAGAAGGGGCACACCCGGGGCTTCCCGTCTTCGAACCCGACGTTCCCCTTCCTCAGGGCTCAAGTCGGAGCAGCCAACAGCGTCCTGGAACTCCGTGACGTCACCGGCTGCCAGGCGGATTTTACCCTGTGAGGAGGATTGTCCCTCCCCGCCCCCGCGAGCCCTCGCCACCAGCTGTCGGGGTCCCGTGCGGGTCCCTGGGACCGGGGTGTCGTAGGGGAATGTGGTCGCGGCGGGGGAAAGGGAGTCGTGCCTGCGCGGGTCTAGGCTGGGGTAGTGCTGGGCCGGGCAGTGCATGCTTTCTCGGGGTGAGCCGCCCGGCCGCACCCCCATCCCGGGACAGATCATTCTCAAGTGTCCCCCCAGATCGCGTTCCCTCTCCCCTCACTTCCCAATTCCCCCCTTCCCGAGACTTAGTTCCTCCTCCTATGCCCCTCAGTCCTCATCAGTAATAATCCCAGCCCTCTAAAAAAGAACACCCTTCCCTCTTACCTGCAAAATACCCCTCTACCAGACAAAACCCACCCTCCTGCCCCCCTGAACGCTACACTGCCTTCCCCTTAGAGATGCTTTCCCAAGACACCTGCCTCACCACCCCTCCCTTCAGTCTATACACTCTTCTTGTTTTAGTTTGTAGGGCAGGTGAACTCTCTGGAGAGAGAGAGGGAGAGAAAGAGAAACGCCGTGGCAGATGGCCACACTGCAATCCGTTCTCCATTCTCTTCTCTGGATTTTGGGCACGCGCACACATTCACCCAGCAAACGTGATTTTCAAGCCGCTAGGTTGAGGACTCTAACGCTGTAGTCGGCCATATGGGAACCAGTCACCTTAACCACCCAGACATAAGCAGGCCCCAGTCTATGCATTCTTTCCTGGGACTGACGGCCCCTTATCTCTGGGTCCCCTTAAGGCTGTGCAGCCTTTTTGCAGTACCTCCTGTTGGGCCTGCTCTTCGCCTGCCTGCTGTTAGTGGTGGCGGCCATCTGCCTGGGAGTGCGCTGTGAGTATGGCTATCCCTATTCCCATTCATCCCAAATGACTTCCTCCCTGGCCTTCCCCAGTAGAGCCCAGTCAGTAGGAGTAGGTAGAGATGGGGTGGGGGACACAAAAAAGAGAAAAAGCTGTTCCACAGCCAGTGAGGTTCTAGGCAGGGTGCTAGGTCCCAGAGGACTGGAGTGCTTGTGGACTGTGATCAGAGTTAGGCACTGTCAAGCTCATGGGGTGTCTAGATACTTCTCCAGGTTTAGGACAGCAGAGACCATAGTCACTACCACCACCATCCCTAGCTTTGGGTCTGGTTTCCAGCCAGCTCTGTTTTAAAGTGTCTTTTCTTCCGTGCTGGACTCCTGCACGACCGTGGTTTGGGTTCCAGATCTTGCAGCTTGAAGATCACACCAGGCGCACATGTGCATGCCCAGAGTCCTTAGAACAGAATGGAGAAGGGATTGCCATCCTGGGTGGGTGGGGAGATTTCTCTCTTGCCCTTTGTCTCTGTCTCTCTCCAGATAGCACATGCACCCTGTGGCAAAAACCTTTTTAAAAAATATCTTGTCTTCCTAATTGTCCTTACCTAACCCAGTACCTACTTAAGTGCTAGGCAGTCAGATCTTATAGTTCACCCTGTTAGGCAAAAAGCTCCAAGCAGCAGAAAAAGGGCTGGTGCTGCAATCTCAGGGCACCAGGGCATGGCTGGAGAAGATGCCCTCCAACTCTCTGTGGCCAAACAGATCTGCAGGTCTCTCAGCAGCTTCAGCAGATGAACAGGGTTCTGGAAGCCACTAACAGCAGCCTGAGGCAGCAGCTCTACACGAAGATAACTCAGCTGGGGCAGAAGGAAGAGTCTCTGCAAGAGTCCAGGAGAGACCTGGCCCGGAGTCAGGAAGCACTACAGGTGGAACGGGGGGATCACCAGGCTGCTGCAGGGCAGTTACAGGCCTGCCAGTTGGACAGGGAGAAGACAAAGGAGGCCTTGCAAAATGAAGAGGTGCAGAAGAGAGCCTTGGAGCAGAGGCTGAGGAACATGCAGGATACACTGAAGCCCTTCTTCACGTGTTCCACAGAAGGTATCTGCTCTGGGGAGAGGACAGGTGGAGGGGTCAGCTCTGAGGGATAGATTGAAATATAGAGACACCAAAAGCAGGGGCCTGTCTGTCTTTCAGGAGCCAGCGAACTCTTTTGGAAAGAGGCAGTGAATCTAAGAGGTAGCTGACTTGCGCTGCACAGGCTTGGTCACTGGGAAGGATCAAACTACATACTGGATTAAGGGGAACTCACCCAGCTCGAAGGCAGAACCTGTGGGTGAGAGGCGGGTGGCAGCCAGAACTCCAAATCATGTTGTCCAAAGTAACTTGGCATACTATACTTCACCCGTTTGACATTAGAGGCAAAGATCTGGGAGCCCTTGATATTTGGATGTGAAGTTGGCTATTTGCATATTTTTCTAAAGACAGGGCCCACAGCTTTAATTAATTCTTACAAAGGTTAAGCATTTCTCCAAAAGTTATGTGACGTGATATGCAGCCTGGTGGCGGGGTAAGGCAGCTGAGGCCTCCACTCACCTGCAGGACCCACAGTGAGATTGGTGGGGGTTGTGGTTTAGAGAATGAGGATGGGTGTCCATCCATTTTGACAGGAGCCTAGCCAGTAGGTAGAAATTGGGGAGGGGAAACAAAAAAAGGGAAAAGCTGTGCCATAGCTGGCGAGGTGCTAGGCAGGGTGCTAGGCTGGAGAGGACTGGAGTCTTATGGACTGTGGTCGGGGCTAGGCATTGCCTAGCTCATGGGTGTCTGGATGCTTCCACCAGTTTAGAATGGCAAGATTATGTGCAGACAGCCCTGCCCTCGTTTCCTTAACCCTCTTTTTAAGAAAAAAAAATTAATTTTATTTATTCACTCATTTATTTTTAGTTTAACCAGAGATACACCAGAGAACGAGGGAAAGCAAGAAAGCAGGCCGCCAGGTCACGGACTTGAACCATGGTCGACCATGTGGGAGTGTCCAACACCTTAACCACCATGCCACCTGCTGATCCCTCCTTAACTCTCTTAACCTCTATGACCTCCGTTCCATTCCAGTGTTGCCACTCATTCCTGTAGCTGCAGCCTAGCCCTCAGCATCCCAAACTGCTCCTCTGCTGAAAGGACACTGTCAGACCTCCACCCTGATCATAACTGCCTGCCTGCACTGCAGGCCTGTCCCACACGTCTTCTTTGATCTCACTGAGGTCTCTGACCTGCTGACTCCCATTTCTTCCCTTTCCATTAGCTGTCCCCTGTCCTCCCTTCTCTCCCTACCTACCTGGGGTTCCAGGGTTCCTCACTTCACTCACGCTTTGTTTCATGATCCTTCTGGTGCACCTGACTGGCAAAATCTCAACTCTCGCTGAGGCTAGCTGACCACTTTGCTCAGGCCGTACCAAGGTGTGACAAATTGCACCGCTGCTCTGCTTGGTGCCACTGCAACTCTAGTCTCTAAGCACTGCCTGGCAACCTCTGCAGGGGTTGGCTGACACTCCATACCTCCTTTCCCCATTACCTTCTCCCTCACTTTCTGCAGGTGCCCTGTCTCCTACTCTGTCAGAGAGGAGTTCTCTCCGTTTTCTTTTTTTTTCTTTTTCTTTTTTTTGGGAGAGATTTTTTTCGCTATAGGGCGCGTGCGCTTGCCAGACAGACAGAGAGAGACATAGAGACAGAAAGCGAGAAATCACCCCCCAGGGGGGATGGTCACACTGCAATCCCTTCTCCTCCATTCTCCTCTCGGGATCTTGGGCACGCACACACACGCGCCCGGAGTGAGTTTTAAGCCACCAGGTCCGGGATGCGAACCACGGTCGACTACGTGGGAGTCCAGCGACATAGCCATTACGCTAACTGCTGGTTCCCTCTCTCCGTTTTTTATCAGCACATCTATACATCCATTTGTGCTTTTGTCCATCCCTACCTTTTGCAAGGATAACTGCAACAGCTGTCTGAATGTTTTTCCTAATCCACTGCTCTTCCTACCAATTTATTCTTCATATTGGAGCCAGGTTAATCCTTTAAAAACAAAATCTGGGGGCCAGCAGTTGGCGTAATGGCTATGTTGTTGGACTCCCATGTAGTTGACTGCAGTTCAAGTCCCAGACATGGTGGCTTAAACTCATGTCGGGCATGAGTGAATGTGTGCCCAAGATCCTGAGAGGAGAATGGAGGAGAAGGGATTGCAGTGTGGCTATCCCCCTTGGGGGGTGATTTCTCACTTTCTGTCTCTCTGTCTCTCTCTGTCTTTCTGGCAAGCACATGCACCCTATAGCAAAAACCTCTAAAAAACATTTTTTTTTTTTTAAATCTGATCATGTCATCTCAGTTCGGGGCATGTCATTCTTGTTAATTAACAACATAAAATTGTAAAATACATATTATAATTATATATATTATAGTAAAAGAACACATATTATATGTTCCAACACTGTGCCCAGAGATAGTTAGTGAACAATGTAGTAAAAGCTGACATTGGCTTTCTCTTCCTCACAATACAGAACTATGAAGTTCTGGGGCCGGCAGGTGACATGGTGGTTAAGGGCACTGGACTCCCAAATGACCGACTGCAGTTTGAGTCCTGGATTTGGTGACTTGCTTTCTCACTTTCCCTCTCTCTCCCTCTCACATCAAATTAAAATGAATAAATAAATAAATATTTTAAAAATAAATGAAGTCCTTGGGCTAGCAGGTGGCACAAAGATTAAGGCATCTGAATCCCACATGGTTAACATCTGAGTCCCAGACTAGGCATGTGTGAGTGAGATGTGTGCCCAAAATCCCAAGATGAGAATGGAGAAGAAAGATTGTGGTATGACTATCCCCTTTCGGGGGTGATTTCTCATTTTCTTCTCTCTCTATTTCTCTGTCTCTGGCAAGTGCACATGCTTTATAGCAAAATAAATAAATAAATAAATAAAATAATAATAAAGAAAGAAAGAAAAACTTTTAAAAAGTTCTTAACATGGCTTCCAAAGCTCCTTCCAACCTTTCAGTAGACCCCTCACAGTCTTCAGTTTGGCCACATTGACTTAAAGAAACTATTCCATTTATTATTATTATTTTTATATTTTTGCTATAGGACATGCACGCTTATCAGAGACACACACACACACACACACACAGAGGAGAAAGAGAGAGAGAGAGAAACTGAGAAAGCAAGCCACCAGGTCCAGGACACAAACTGTGGTCATGTATGTAGGAGTCTAGCACCTTTTTTTTGAGAGGTTTTCGCTATAGGGTGTGTACGCTTGCCAGACAGACAGAGACATAGAGACAGAAAGCGAGAAATAATGCCCAAGGGGGATGGTCACGCCGCAATCCCTTCTCCTCCATTCTCCTCTCGGGATCTTGGGCACGCACGCACACGCACCCGGCGTGAGTTCTAAGCCACCGGGTCCCGGATGCGAACCGCAGTCGACTATGTGGGAGTCCAGCGACATAACCATTATGCTAACTGCTGGTACCCAGGAGTCTAGCACCTTAACCATCACACCACTTGCTGGCTCCTCTGAGTTTTTAAAAATTCCTTTAAGTTGCCATGGGATAGTAGATTGTGATGGGAAGCTGGGTGGGAACATGAGGAAATAGAAGAGATAGAGTTGGAAGAACAGGAATGATGGAATAAAGCAATGAAAGGAGGTGAGCTGGGGTTAGCACAGATTGGAGTGAGGGAAGTGAAAGAAAGAGATGTTTACTTTTTATGGATATTCAGGAAAGGAAGAACAGAGAAAAGACAGAATCATGAGGTGGAGACGAAGGAAATGAACAGTATTCATGGTTTGGGCAAAATAAGAAGCAAGGTGATCTGCTTGTGGAAGAGTAGCAGGATAAGGAGAGGTGGCTGGTGGCTGGAGGAGTGTGGGAAGTCTTGGGTGTACAGTGGGGGTTTTCTTTAAGGAAGATTTTTGCTATAGGGCACATATGCTTGCTAAAGAGACAGAGAGAGATAGACAGAAAGCAAGAAATCATCCCCTGGTGGAATGGCCATGCCCATAATCCCTTCTCCATTCTCCTTGCAGGATTTTGAGCACACACACACACACACAAACTTGGCATGAGTTTGAAAGCCACTAGGTTTGGGACTTGAACTGTGGTTGGTCATGTGGGAGTCCAGTGATGTAACCATTATGCTATCTGCTGGTTCCCTAAGTGGGGAATAGTTTAGGGAGTGAAGGAGAAGAATTAAAGGCCTATCAAACGGTTATCAGGGACCTGGTGAGAAAATTGAAAATGTCAGGGCAGACTGTAATTGTTCCGATATTGAAGATAGTAATACTAACCCTGTTAAAATACGCTCCCCCGATTGTTAAAAAGTAATGTTAAGTTTTAAAGCCTTTTACTAAGTGTACACAGGTATGGCATTTGCAGAGGTGAACAACAACAAAAACAGATTGCAAACATTAAGGACTAGAACTCCGTGAAGGAGCTTAGGTTAGATGCAGGGGAATCTTGTTAGTAACCAGATTGCTGAGTAGTCGCTTCCATCCCAAGCGTTGCTGCTGTCACATTCTTTCTGCTTTTCAGACACCTGCTGTCCGGTGGGATGGATACCAAATGAGAAAAGCTGCTTTCACATCTCACTTACTCGAAGAAGTTGGGAGGAGAGCCGAAACTATTGTAAATCTCTATCCTCCGACCTGGCCACATTCAAGAAAACTCACTCTTCTCATTCAGTAAGCATACTCTCTTTCTCAGACTAGTGGGTGCGATTAGGTAAAGAGATGTATGTCATCAAGTCAGGAATGGTAGTGCACACATAGCCTGCATTCCTTTTTCCATGACAAATATTGATAATTGATCACGATACTTGACCACAACTGAGCTCAGAAACAGTCTCGGCATCTTCTCAGCTCAGTGCTTCAAGAGGTTAACTGATTAGAGTTGGCACAGGAGCTGAGACTTTCGAAGTTTCTTTGCTTTGATCTGTCTCCTCTCAGCTTGCTGGTCAGCTCTTTGGGCTGTGAAACAGGTTCTTTGACTCCCGTGGCTTCTCGACAGAGAGGTCCTGTATCTAGGACTAGGCCAGATTGTACAGATTAGTTCATTGGGAGCAGAACTCTGCCTCCAAAGGCTGGCAGAAATTCTCAGTTGGGAGGTGAACTGAATGGTGAGCCTGCATCTGCAGGGTGGCACTTGGAGGATGCAGACAAGTCACCAACAAACTGTCTTGTACCAAAGATGGGCACAGCCCTCTTGCCAAGGCTCATAGGCCTCCTTAGGATGTTTGTTTTCTTCCATATTTCTCATTACTCTCCACAGACCTCTGGTCTCTTTGTCCCCTCAGACTTACTCCACCAACTTAGATCAGGTGTTGTCACATGATGGGTCAGAGGATGCATATTGGATTGCTTTCTACTATTATAAGAACGAGCAGCAGTATGATCGTATATGGAACTTTTGGTAAGTTTGTTAGAACTTTTTGGGTATCTTCAACTCCATAAAGCCCTCACAGACACATAATGCTTCCATAAATCAATATTGCAATTGCCTATTTGTTTCCTCTATTCAATTAATAACTCTGTAGGACAGTCTTATTCTCTATTGTGTCCCCGGTAACTAAAAGTCCCTGTCTGGCACATGCTTTTTAGGGACCTATATCATCTTCCAGAAGTAGAATTTGGGGACTTAGCTAGGACTTCACAGCCGATGAACACTGGCATCCTAACTTCTTGTCAAGGATACCCAAACTGAGATTGTATTTTTCCAACCAGGGCCATCTGGCCCAAGGAAGTGAGCAGAGGAGCATGAGGTAACTTTGAGGATCAATCCTAGGGACTGTAAAACAGGGTGGAGAAAGCAAGCCACCAGGTCCAGGACACAAACTGTGGTCATGTATGTAGGAGTCTAGCACCTTTTTTTTGAGAGGTTTTCGCTATAGGGTGTGTACGCTTGCCAGACAGACAGAGACATAGAGACAGAAAGCGAGAAATAATGCCCAAGGGGGATGGTCACGCCGCAATCCCTTCTCCTCCATTCTCCTCTCGGGATCTTGGGCACGCACGCACACGCACCCGGCGTGAGTTCTAAGCCACCGGGTCCCGGATGCGAACCGCAGTCGACTATGTGGGAGTCCAGCGACATAACCATTATGCTAACTGCTGGTACCCAGGAGTCTAGCACCTTAACCATCACACCACTTGCTGGCTCCTCTGAGTTTTTAAAAATTCCTTTAAGTTGCCATGGGATAGTAGATTGTGATGGGAAGCTGGGTGGGAACATGAGGAAATAGAAGAGATAGAGTTGGAAGAACAGGAATGATGGAATAAAGCAATGAAAGGAGGTGAGCTGGGGTTAGCACAGATTGGAGTGAGGGAAGTGAAAGAAAGAGATGTTTACTTTTTATGGATATTCAGGAAAGGAAGAACAGAGAAAAGACAGAATCATGAGGTGGAGACGAAGGAAATGAACAGTATTCATGGTTTGGGCAAAATAAGAAGCAAGGTGATCTGCTTGTGGAAGAGTAGCAGGATAAGGAGAGGTGGCTGGTGGCTGGAGGAGTGTGGGAAGTCTTGGGTGTACAGTGGGGGTTTTCTTTAAGGAAGATTTTTGCTATAGGGCACATATGCTTGCTAAAGAGACAGAGAGAGATAGACAGAAAGCAAGAAATCATCCCCTGGTGGAATGGCCATGCCCATAATCCCTTCTCCATTCTCCTTGCAGGATTTTGAGCACACACACACACACACAAACTTGGCATGAGTTTGAAAGCCACTAGGTTTGGGACTTGAACTGTGGTTGGTCATGTGGGAGTCCAGTGATGTAACCATTATGCTATCTGCTGGTTCCCTAAGTGGGGAATAGTTTAGGGAGTGAAGGAGAAGAATTAAAGGCCTATCAAACGGTTATCAGGGACCTGGTGAGAAAATTGAAAATGTCAGGGCAGACTGTAATTGTTCCGATATTGAAGATAGTAATACTAACCCTGTTAAAATACGCTCCCCCGATTGTTAAAAAGTAATGTTAAGTTTTAAAGCCTTTTACTAAGTGTACACAGGTATGGCATTTGCAGAGGTGAACAACAACAAAAACAGATTGCAAACATTAAGGACTAGAACTCCGTGAAGGAGCTTAGGTTAGATGCAGGGGAATCTTGTTAGTAACCAGATTGCTGAGTAGTCGCTTCCATCCCAAGCGTTGCTGCTGTCACATTCTTTCTGCTTTTCAGACACCTGCTGTCCGGTGGGATGGATACCAAATGAGAAAAGCTGCTTTCACATCTCACTTACTCGAAGAAGTTGGGAGGAGAGCCGAAACTATTGTAAATCTCTATCCTCCGACCTGGCCACATTCAAGAAAACTCACTCTTCTCATTCAGTAAGCATACTCTCTTTCTCAGACTAGTGGGTGCGATTAGGTAAAGAGATGTATGTCATCAAGTCAGGAATGGTAGTGCACACATAGCCTGCATTCCTTTTTCCATGACAAATATTGATAATTGATCACGATACTTGACCACAACTGAGCTCAGAAACAGTCTCGGCATCTTCTCAGCTCAGTGCTTCAAGAGGTTAACTGATTAGAGTTGGCACAGGAGCTGAGACTTTCGAAGTTTCTTTGCTTTGATCTGTCTCCTCTCAGCTTGCTGGTCAGCTCTTTGGGCTGTGAAACAGGTTCTTTGACTCCCGTGGCTTCTCGACAGAGAGGTCCTGTATCTAGGACTAGGCCAGATTGTACAGATTAGTTCATTGGGAGCAGAACTCTGCCTCCAAAGGCTGGCAGAAATTCTCAGTTGGGAGGTGAACTGAATGGTGAGCCTGCATCTGCAGGGTGGCACTTGGAGGATGCAGACAAGTCACCAACAAACTGTCTTGTACCAAAGATGGGCACAGCCCTCTTGCCAAGGCTCATAGGCCTCCTTAGGATGTTTGTTTTCTTCCATATTTCTCATTACTCTCCACAGACCTCTGGTCTCTTTGTCCCCTCAGACTTACTCCACCAACTTAGATCAGGTGTTGTCACATGATGGGTCAGAGGATGCATATTGGATTGCTTTCTACTATTATAAGAACGAGCAGCAGTATGATCGTATATGGAACTTTTGGTAAGTTTGTTAGAACTTTTTGGGTATCTTCAACTCCATAAAGCCCTCACAGACACATAATGCTTCCATAAATCAATATTGCAATTGCCTATTTGTTTCCTCTATTCAATTAATAACTCTGTAGGACAGTCTTATTCTCTATTGTGTCCCCGGTAACTAAAAGTCCCTGTCTGGCACATGCTTTTTAGGGACCTATATCATCTTCCAGAAGTAGAATTTGGGGACTTAGCTAGGACTTCACAGCCGATGAACACTGGCATCCTAACTTCTTGTCAAGGATACCCAAACTGAGATTGTATTTTTCCAACCAGGGCCATCTGGCCCAAGGAAGTGAGCAGAGGAGCATGAGGTAACTTTGAGGATCAATCCTAGGGACTGTAAAACAGGGTGGCCACCTCCTTGTATTCCATAGCTGGAGTTTTCATCTTTAAGTTTCCAGGTGATTTTCCCCTCCCCTAGTACCGAAAGCCTCTTCTGGTTAGAGTCCATACATCTGTCCCTCAATGATACCCAATGTGGCCTTAGGCAGGCAGGACAAGTTAGGACTTGGGTTGAGCTTTATGCAGGGCAAGGGGAGAGCAAGGAGGATGGGCTAGGAAGGGTCCAGAGCATATTACAGTTCTACACTGCTCTTGGTTTTATAGTCAAAGTTTGAAATATCTCAAGTTTCAAAAATGTTGGACAACATGGCAAGAAGCATGTAGAACCCCTCTTCCCTGCATCTGTGAGATGACAGCTTTCAGATTCCCAGACCCAGACCATCCTGTGCACTGAGCTGGGTGAGCATGAGGAATGGGGCTGAGGACTGGGGATTCTGTCTGCTCTAGGGCTGCTGCCCCAGGTAGGCTGTGTTGGGTTCCAGGGCTCCCCAGCCTAGCCTTGTGGGGAGTTCACCACCACAGCTGAGGGGTTGTTGTTGAGGGGAGACCTGGGTACTGAGCCCAAAGGACAAGTGCTGGTGAAGCTGTCTGTGGCCACATCCAGGGACCACTGGGGAGCTGGTCCTGGGGGTTCTGGCTCAGGGCTGCAGCCCTCACACTCTATCCTCTCAGGAAGTCCAGGGGCAGAGGAACTCTGAGCAGGGGGCTCAGATATCAAAGGGAAGACTTGTTGGGGGGGGGGGGACAGGTCCACAGCCTGCAGTGCTTGGTATGCTTATATAAGGGCAAATTGGGCAGGGGAGGCCTAGGATTGGTGGCTGGTGCTGTGGCTGTCCAGGGAGCTGGGGAGAGCTGGCTGATGGTTTAGTGACTGTCTAACTGTTGAGCTCACTGATGTTTCTCTTCCAGATACTCATGCCAACGAGTGCCTGTGCCCCTCATCCCTAACCTGTGACCTGCAGGTCCTAGGTCATCTCTCTGTGGTACTCCCTCACTCTGGGCAGTGCCCAATCAGGGACTGATCCATGCCTAACACTTCTAGCCAGCTTGCTGCCTGCTTGAAACATGGTCCCAGAAATTGGACAGTTCCATGGAATAGAGTGAAGAAGCCTCTAGAAGGGCCTTCCCCAAGAACCTCCTGTAGAACTGGGGAATGGGTGGGAAGAGGGCGCATGGCCTGATTGGATAGGGGCAGCCCGGAGCCAGCCAGGCAGTTTTATTGAAATATTTTTAAATAATTTGCACGTGTTAGTCTCGTGTGTCAGCAACACTGTGTCTAGTTCAGTGATCCCCACAGAAGCAGCAGCCCAGGGGTGGGATGGGAAGTGCTCTGTCCCTCGAGTCCATGCTGAGGTTCCCCTATATGGGGAGAAGAGCCAGTCAGCCCTCTGGGGCTGGCACTGTCCAGCAAGTGTACACTGTCCTCACAGGATGTCCTGGAGGCCAAAGTTGGAGGCCTGAGGCCACAGGTCCCATTGCTAAGAGCGTGCCCCAGGCAGCTGCAGGCTGGGTGTGGGTGGCTTAGCGTGGTGCCCTCGATGGCAGAGGAGACTGCCCGCCTCACAGTTCAGGTTGCGGTAGCGGGCAACAGCTGGTGTTGGGCGGGGGCACATGGACAGAAAGCCAAAGCTGAAGGGGCTGAGGCAGCAGCCGGGGCAAGGTAGCCCCTCATCAGGCTCCCTGGGGACCGAAGGAGGCGGTGAAGGTTCTGTCCGCTCTAGGGCTGCTGCCCGGGGCAGACTGTGCTGGGCCCGGGTCCAGGGTTCCCCAGTCCAGCTCTGTGGGGAGTTCACCACCACAGCTGGGGGGTTGTTGTTGAGGGGAGGTCCTGGCCTAGGAGACCAGGGTTGGGAGGCTGAGGAACAGGTGCTGATGAAGTTGTCTGTGGCCATGTCCAGGGGCCGCTGGGGAGCTGGTCCTGGGGGTTCTGGCTCAGGGCTGCTGCCTTCACACTCCATCCTCTCTTCAGCCGAAGGGCCCACGGGGGGAGGGCCAGGGCCTGGAAGCGCTGTCTCCATACGTCGGGGGAGCTCAGGGGATGAGGGGAGCGAACGGCAACGGCGGGCAGGTGTCCCGGGCTGGACCAGAGTCTCTGGAGTGGTCACCAGGGGCAGCTGGGTGGAGGGCAGCGGTGATGGTGGTACAAGGGGCAGGGGGGCGACTGGCTTGTTGGGTGTGTCCAGGAGCTTGATCTTGCCACCCCTGAGGTCTTCCCGTAGAGAGAAGGGGTTGACTCGAGTCAGATTGTCCCCCCAGTTAGGGGGCGATTCTGGTGATGGCGGCAGGAAAAGGTCTGACCGGCTTCGGGAGAGCCGAGGGTCCGGCCGGGGAAGCGTGGCCGAGGGACCCCCTCTTGGAACAGACCCTGTAGACAGAGAAGTCTGTGATCACTGTTTTCAGCATGTGATCCTAGCTCCCTGAGGGCTCACTCCTCTCAGGAGGCTGGTGGAACTAGAGGTTAGGAGAGGGAGTCTCATAGGGTGCTATGGAGAGGGGGAATGTCAACTCCAGCCCCCTTTTACCTCCTCTTTCCTTCCACCTCTACAATTAGACAACTATCTTCTCTGAGAGGTCCTTCCACCCACCCTACCCTTCTCAACTAATAAACACACAGTCTCACTTGGATAATTATCTGAGTTCTGAGGAAGAGAGAGGCTAAAGGACTTCAGTAGAATCAGGTCATGCTCTCTTACCTTGACTGTGTATTAGGGAAGTCCTGGTGAGGGAGACTGGCTCAGGCAGCTGTTCCAGGATCCATTCCAGGTGCTGGGTGATTTCAGTGAAGGGGGCACGGGTGCTAGGTTCCATCTAATGGGTAGAGACAGGGACAGCTTCACTCAGTGTTCTGAAACAAGGCTCTTGAGTTCCTCCCCTCAGTTGGCACCTGGGCAGCCATGCCAGCTCATGGAGGGGGTGGGCAGGGAGTGTGAGGCTCTTACGCTGCAGCAGTGGATAGCCAGGAGCAGGAAAGGCAGGGGGCAGTCATCCCCAACCAGGGTTCGGAAAGCAGGTACATCCAGGCCAAAGTCCTGTGGGGACAGAGAGAAGGGGCCTCCAAATCATTCTTCCTCAAGTTCTCCTGTCCCCAATCAGGGCCTCAACCTCCAGAGAACCTCTTGGTTCCCCAGTGTGGAGTTATCCCTCCTTATCAAACCTAGAGACATTCACCTCTGTGCGGGGTAGGTAGTCAGGGTCTGCAGGTACTCGGGCGATGAGCTCGCAGAGGACAATCCCAAAGGCAAAGACATCGGCCTGGGGGAGAAGATAAAGACATAACAATGCCCAGGGGATGAATTGACAGTTTTCATTTGAGAATTTTGTCAGATTTGGGGGAAGAGGGAATCTGGGTAGTTTTCCTGTGTTTGAAAGCTACCTGTGAGGGGCAAGAGGGACACGGGGGGTGGTGGGGGGTGGGAGGGAATGGCATCCTGAATATTAGGTTTATTGTTGGAATGAGGCCTTATGGAAGTACCTCAAGGGTGTCTAGAAGACTCTGGGGATCTGAAAAGTCATGACTCACCTTCTCGTCATATAGCTCACCCCGCAACACCTCTGGGGCCATCCAGTATGGAGAACCCACCACAGCCAATGGCTCCTTCCTTGCCCCTTCCCTGCAGTAGCAGGAATAAGGTGGTCAGAAACATGCCACTCAGGCATCCTCCCTGGACAAAAGGGTGAAGTGAAACCCCTCCCCTCCCCAAGGGAAATGTCCTGGAAGCTTCATTTAGGGGTTTTCTGGGAGGTGTGGCAACAACAGGGGCATTCACCTCACCTATACACAGGAATCTTTTCAGCCAGTCCAAAGTCACCCACGACAGCTGTGAAGCCTCGGTCTTCCCGTCGGATCAGACAGTTCTGACACACACACATATAGCATCCCAAACACCTGTTACCTTCTCTCTGGTCTCCCAATATATATCCCAAACTCCTGTCAGTCCAGCATAACCCCAATTTCTCTGATCTCTCATTTCTCTGAAGTACCCCAATACTGTACCATCACCCCAAACTGCAAACACTGTGATACTCAGTCCTTCAGAGTACTCCCCTCACCCCAGTCCAACATTTTCCAATGCCTTGCCAATCCAACATCTTAATGTATCTATTATCCACATTCCAACCACTATGGGCCATTACAACTACTATTCTCAAACCCCCTTTCATGACTCCTCCCCCCTGGCCTACCTTGGATGTAAGGTCTCGGTGGAATACACCTTTGGCGTGCAGGTACCGCAGGCCACGGGCAATGTCCAGAGCCAGACGGAGCCTGACTGGCCAGGATAGGGGTTCAGGGGAGCTGAGCAGCTGTTCCAGAGTCCCCCCATTCATATACTGGGGCACAGAGTGAGAAGAAGGAATGAATGTCAAAGCTTCAGTCCGTATTCTAGGTCTTGCACTAGTAAGCCAAGGAATGCTCAGGAGGATCACAAAGGTGAGAAGGGTGAGTCTGTAGGGCTACCAAGTCCTATATGATAGCCGCTAGTACAACTCCTTAAATTATTAAATTTAAACATAATTGAACATTCAGTTCCTCACATCAGTCACATTCCATGCTCCAGTCTAGCCACATGTGGCTGGTGGCTACTGTATTGGACAGCACAAATATAAAACATTTCCATCACTGTAGAAAGTTCTATTAATGCTGTTTTGGAGGTCAGGGAATGAGACCAGCTAGGGCCTCCTGTAGGTGGTTTGCCTAAATGGAAGTTCAGGGAAGTCTCTCCCCTGGGAGAAAGGTCTTGATGCCTCTCCCTATTCCTCTGTAGAACCACCAGGCCCAGTGACTCCCTTTCCCTGCTCCCCTTTCCTGACCTGTCCTCACCTCTGTAAGAGCGTGCAGCTGCCCCTGGTGTACACAGACCCCCATGAACCTGGAAGAGGATGGGGAAGACAGGAGAACAGGCTGTAAGAATCCCGGGCCCTCTTTAGATCCCACTTTTCCCGCGGGATCTCTCCCTTTCCCTCCCGCCCAGGAAGATGGCCAGCAAGCGACTGACCTTAGGATGTTAGGGTGCCGGAGCCTGTTCATCAGCTGCACCTCCCGTAGTGTGTTGCCCCGGTTACTTGGGAGCTTGTTCATCTTCAGCACCATGACTTGCCCTGACTGTCGATGCCGAACCTGAGGGTGGCAGGGGCCGGCAAGTCGGGCAGGTTGCCCGATTCTGGGCCTTCTTCCCCTAGCTCTGGGACCCCTAATTCCAGCCTCCCATTGAAAGGTCGGCCCCGCCCCTCTATCGTCTCTGCTGGTCCTACCTTGTAGACCTCCGAGAAGAAGCCGGCTCCGATCTTCTCCGCGCAGTGGAAATCGTCCACACGCGCCAGGCTGGACACAGCGCTGCGGAGAGCCCGGTAGGAGGAGGGCCGGCCCCTGCCCGGGCCTCCACCCGCGCCCCCTGGTCCCGGGAGCCCCTCCCCCGGCGCCTCTCCCGGCCCCGGCCCAGGGCCCCGCAGTGGGGGCCGTTCCCCAGCCATGGCCGGGGCCCCAACC
>NW_006159555.1:12158183-12179892 GCF_000334495.1 Tupaia belangeri chinensis | reverse complement strand
TGGCTCCGACGTCCTGGGCGAGAGAATCTGGGGCGCCGGGGTCAAGTAAGCTCCGGCCTGGGTGAGAATAACCGAAGGAATTAAGGGCTGGCTGCGTACGCCACGCTAAACGTCTTTTAGTCCTTGCACCCCTTCTTCGGGGGCACTGTCCGTTGACGGCCAGGCTCAGGAGGCCGCCGGATTCCTGGGCTTCGGGGCTCAGCCAGGCCGAAAAACAGACCCCTCCGCCCAGCCCCTATCCGAGGCAGCCCAGCACCTTCGCGGCCTGCGCCCCGGTCTCGCCTGCGCCTTAAACCTCGGGACTCCCTACCACGTCCGCCTTCTCGGGCAATTGTGATACCGCGGGGCTGCAGGGCGCCCTCGGCCGGCCCATCCCCGGCGTGGCCCCGACTCCTCCTCACTCCATTTCTTCTCCCCGGATTAAAGTTCAAGTTCCAGCGCCTCCGCCCAGAGATACCCAGGCGGACCGCCCCTCCCTACTGTGTCCTGGAGACCCTCCCTGGGAGGGAAGCCTCCACCTGCGGGGAAGCCAAACCTCACCCTGCTGCAAGGTCCCGCCTCCTCAAAGAACGCTGTCCCTCCGAGACCCTCCTCCTCAGGGAGACCCGCCCCTTTCCGGAGGACCTTTCCTCAATGTGACACGGCCACCGTCAGCGTGTACAGAACCCCCCGGGGCTGCAGCCCTGGGCTGTGTGTTCCTCCCACGCCGTGAGTTCCTCCTTTCCCGGCGACTTGGCTATTGTGACCCCTCCTCTCAAGGTGACTCCTCCCCTCAGTGTGGCCCGGCCCTTGTCAGTGTGACTCCCTGTCCGCAGGTTCAGCCTCCATCACGTAGGAGCCAGCGCTGCCCCCGCAGGCCGGAGGAGGCGCTGCAGCCGGCCTCTGTCAGTCGGCGCGGGCCCGGAGTGCGCGCGCGCAGTCTAGAGATAGGGCGCTCGCCGTACAGGCGCTTCCGGTTCTGCCGCCGGCGCTTCCTGCCGGCCTCGGGCGAAGTAACCAATCAGCGCCAGGGTTTGGTGGCGACCGGGGATCCCAGCGGCAGGCTCTGAGCCAGCGGGTTCGGGCGCCGATGAGCCTCCTGCCATCTAGCGGTGGAATGGAGGGTGGCGGGAGTGCGGGCTGCGGGCCTGGGCTGCGAAAACGGGCGGAGAGACAGAGGTGGAGGGAGCAAGGCCGAAATCTCTTCAAGAATTTTGAAGTACTGCATTTCTGTTTCTATGGTGAGCTCAGCAGAAAGTCAGAAGCACAGTCGGCCTTGCGTGGGTGACTGCCGTCTAACGGAGGCCTGTCTCGGAGTCAAGAAGTGTTACTTGCCTTGCTAATGTTTTTTTCAGCTCTCACTTTAAAAATGATGCGTTAGGATCCAGAGAAGGCCGGGTGCCTTCGTGCACCGTTCAAGGAAGGTAGCACACATGCTCAGAGTGGGAAGAATGGGAGGTATCACAGTCCTAGAGCCAGCAGAGACGGGCCAGTCTCAATAACAACCTCTGCCTGAGGCATGAATATTCTATTCACTTTTCCAAAGGCATTTAGTTCCAGCAAAACATTCAGCTTATTCATCACATGAAATTAACATCTACAGCTATTTGTGAATGTGCTTTCTATAAGTCTATATGAGCAAACACTAGGGATTTATACCTTCTGTTTAAACATAATTATAGATCGCTTAACAAATCTATGTTTGAGAACTACTATAGTTAGCGATTGTAATTTCAAGCTAAAGAACCAGGTGCCTGTTTTAGAAAGATAGTTGTGATAGAATGGAAGCTGAGTGACTGGGAAGGAGGCTGTGGTAATGATTAAGTCAGGAGATGACAGAATGAAATATGACAGGGATAAAGAAAGAGAAGGGGGACCAGCAGTTAGCGTAATGACTATGTCGCTGGACTCCCATGTAGTGGACTGCGGTTCGCGCCCCGGACCCGGTGGCTTAAAACTCAGGCCAGGCGTGTGTGCCTGCGTGCCCAAGATCCCGAGAGGAGACCGGAGAAGGGATGGCTGCGTGGCCATCCCCCCTGGGGGGTGATTTCTCGCTTTCTGTCTCTCTCCGTCTCTCTGTCTGGCAAGCGCATGGTCTCTCGTTGTGGCAAGCGCATGCACGCTATAGCAAAAAAAAAAAAAAAAATTACAAAAAAGGAAAGAGAAGGAAATATTCAACTAGCATGGGAGGTGAAACAGGAAATCTTGCCAATCGATGGTCTCCAAAGTCAGTCAGCCCTGTGGAGAGAAGACACAGCAGCCACCATAATTTTCTAGCATAGATTATTGGGCGACATTAACTGAGATTTAAAAAAAAAATCCAGGAAGAGGACAGATTGGGGTAAATAGAGGTAGATGATTGTCGTAAGGAAAGGGGTGATGGTGAAAGCATGAGGGCAGCTGCCACCATCCAGGTAGGTTGTACAAGGCAGAAATAGACCAACAATGGAGACCTGAGGAATGCCAACATTAAAGGGGTGATACAGGGAGGGAAGTCTGTGAAAGAGACAGAAAAGAAACAAGCTGAAAGGTAGGAAGAAAATCTAGAGAGCCTGGTGCCACAGAATCCAAGAAGTGAAGAGGAAAAGTGGAATAATCAACAGCATTCCAAAGCACAGAGGGATCTGCTAAGATAATTTATATGTACCCTGAGTTAGACTATTAGAAGACCTCCCTGTGTTTTTATTTTTTAAATTAATTAATTTTTTGAGAGTTTTTTGCTATAGGGTGCGTGTGCTTGCCAGAAAGACAAGAGAGACAGAAAACGAGAAATCACCCCCAGGGGGGATGGCCGTGCTGCAATCCCTTCTCCTCCATTCTCCTCTCCGGATCTTGGGCATGCACATGTAGTAAGCCATCGGGTCTGGGACTCCAACCGCAGTCGAGTATATGGGAGTCCAGCGACATAGCCATTAAGCCAACTGCTGATCCCAGCAGTTGCCATTTTTGATTGTCCTATTTTGGCTAGTAGGAACTTACACAAGTTGATTCCGAAGTCCTTTTGACATGACCATCTAGCATTCTTGCTATCTGAGATGATAAAATGCTCCAGGCTAATTTTGTATATATCTAGACCAGAGTTGGCGTAGTCTCTTTCTCTTTCTCTCTCTCTCTTTTTAAATAAATGTGTCAGTTCATTTAATGTTGTAACTGAAACCAGCAATTATTTGCATGTATAATCATCAACTCTGAATATAATATGAATTATTCCTAGGAATTGGAATTTACCTAGATGAATTCTGGCTGCTTAAAAAAAAAAAAAAAGAAAAGAAAGAAAATGTAGGGGTCGGCAGGTAGTGTGGTGGTTAAGGCACTATACCCCACATGGCTGACCACAGTTCGAGTCCCAGGACCTGGCAGCTTGCTTTCTGTCTTTTTGTCTCTGTCTCTCATCAAATTGAAGAAAAATAAAAAATAAATAAAATTAAATAATTTAAAAAAAGAAACGTACAGTTAGACCATAGAACACTGTGGCTTCTGTGATTTGTGATAATTTTGAAAAGGAAAATCTTGCCTCCTTAATATAAGGAAATAAGACTACTCTTTCCAGGGATCAGCAGTTGGTGTAATGGCTATGTCGCTGGACTCTCACGTAGTCAACTGTGGTTTGAGTCCCAGACCCGGTGGCTGGCACACCAGGCGCGTGTGCGTGTGTGCCCAAGATCCCAAGAGGAGAATGGAGGAGAAGGGACTGTAGTGTGGCCATCTCCCATGGGGGGTGATTTCTCGCTTTCTATCTCTCTGTCTCTCTGGAGCACATGCACCCTATAGCAAAAAAAAAACAACAAAAAAAACTCTGAAAAAAAAAAAGACTACTCTTTCCACAGTTATCATCCAGTGTAAAACTTCACAGTCTGGGAAACCAGCAGTTAGCATAATGGCTATGTCACTGGACTCCCAGGTAGTCGACCGCAGTTGGCGTCCCGGACCCGGTGGCTTAAAACTCACGCCGGGTGCGTGTGCGTGTGTGCCCAAGATCCCAAGAGGAGAATGGAGGAGAAGGGATTGTGGCGTGACCATCCCCCCTGGGGGGTGATTTCTCGCTTTCTGTCTCTCTGTCTCTGTCTGGCGAGCACATGCACCCTATAGCGAAAACCTCTCCAAAAAAACAAAAAACAAAACAAAACAAAAAATCTTCACAGTCTGATTGACCTTTATCAAAGGTAAAATGGTTCGCTGCTACATTTCCATGAATTGTTTTGATCCTCAGTAGCTCCTAAACATAAAATAAATTTCACAAGAACTTTTACCTGCTATTTGGCTTTTCCAAAGCAAGATGTTAATATAAAATGTATTAAACTGGTAGAAGTAGAAGTCTATGGGATAAAGAAAAAGGCCTTGAATATAAAACATTTAGCAACTTTATACTTTCTAATTTTACAATATCTTCACATATTGTGACCTGAATGGTTTCATGTATCTATCCATCATGAACAGAACTCAATCTTCTATTTTAAGAATCTTCACTGCCCTTTTTTGTTTGCGGCTTCATTCTGCAGTGTATAAGATTTCATCCAACTTCAATAATTTGTTCTTCCCCAAATTTCATTTCATTAGCATAATGAATTTTATCATCTTTAGCAAGTTGAATATATACTAGCTTTTGAGAACTGGATAGATTTTTCCAGTTTTCATTTACAGTCTTTAGCTTTGCCTGTGATGAAGCATCCTTAGCTTTGTGGAAGCTTTCAGACAGAAAAATGTTACAAGTTGAGCGAGGTCTTTTGGCTTTTCAAGCATTGTTAACTCTTTTTTTTTTTTTAATGCTTTAGTTTTTAAACACTTTTTTATGATTTCTTTTTCCAAAGATAACACCTGACTCGGAGTTAGTTGTTCATGGATTCTGTTTATCTCTTCTTTGTTTGCCTGTCAATCTAACCTGTAAGCATCTTCATATTTTTTTCCCTCTGACTCAGGAGGTTCTCTGCATAGGTCAGCAATTTTTCTAATGAGTTCTGAATGTTTTGCATCTGGGTTCCGAGCTTTAAAGATGGGTAGCTGTTCTTTAGAAAGTCGAAGGTATGAAGTCACAGGCTTCTTTGGATAACTAGCCAAGGTAGTTGAAAACTATTTTGGTACATACATGAAACTGAAGGATGAGTGCAGTCGACTTCCACAGCCGGTGCACAGCTTGGCTCTGGACTTCCCCAGGGCACTCAGCACGCCCCACACATCCTGGAGATGTGCCATTGCACTGGCAGACTAGGCAGCAGCGGCCGCGTCTCAATCTCGCGTCTCAATCTCGTAGAGCCTCCTGACGTAAGAGAACAGCCCAATGATCTAGTGTAGTCTCTTTTAGCCGGAATGGTATTTAGAGGTGGGGTACAAAGGATATAAAGTTATTTGACCTTAAGAGTGCATAAATGAATATAGTCAATTACCGTTTCTTTTAAAAATAGTCTCTTCCAATCTTATTATGAAAAATTTCAAAAATGCAAAAAAGTTGAAGGAATATATGGTGAACACCTGTATACCCTTCTCTGAGTTTCATCAATTAACATTTTGTCATATTATTTCTCTTGGTCTCACATGGTATAATTGTTTTGGTCTGTTTTTCTGTTGTTATAACTTAATACCATAGACAGGGTAATTTGTAAAGAATAAAGGTTTTTTACAGCTCACAGTTCTGGAGGTCTAAGGTCAATCATGAGGCCACATCTGGAGGACCTTCATGCTGGTGGGAGCTCTCTGTACAGGCCCAAAGTGGAGCAGAGCATCACATGGTGAGAAGGTAAGAGTGTGTGTTAGCTTTGGTCTCTCTCCTTCCTCTTCTTATAAAAGCCACCAGTAATCATGGGGGTCCTACCCTGATGACCTTATCTAATCCTAGTTACCTTCCACAAGCTCTGCCTCTTAATACCATACATAGGTGGGTTAAGTTTCCACCCTCTTACTACAGTCACAAAGGCAACCAAATTTCAACACATGACTTTTTGGAGGACACATTTATACCATAGCAATAATAATATAATATGATACAATATTATACCATTTGAAATTAAGTTTTGTAGGCATCATGATGCTTCATCCCAAAATTGTTAACATTATCTCTTAAGATTATTTTCTTTTTTTTTATTTAACTTTATTCATTTATGTATTTATTTGTTTATTTCTGTTTGACCAGAGAGGGACAGAGAGAGAGAGAGAAAGTGAGAAAGCAAGCCGCCAGGTCCGGGACACAAACTGCAGTTGGCCATGTGGGAATCCAGCGCCTCCAACCACCACGCCACCTGCCCTCATAAGATTATTTTCTATGTAACCTTAATTCTGTATCACAGCTTGAATCATTTTCTTTCTTTGGCTTCTTGAGTCGCCTCACAATCCATTGACTTCTTCCAGATTTCCTTTGCTTGTTCTTAGCTTCCTTATCTCTCAACAGCGGCGCTCCCAGGATTCATTTTTGGACCTCTTTTCTTCTCTCTTTACACACACTGTGGATCATTTCATTAACTCCCAGGTTTAAATACTGTCTATATGGTGATGATTCTTAGTTTTCTTCTCTTATTTCAACCTGTATTCTGAACACTAGATTCCTATATTCAGTTGTTACTTACCATTTTCACTTGATCATCTAATTGCAATATCAGTGGGTACAAAGTAGAACCCTTGATTACTGCCCCTCTCCTCTAGCTCTTCTCTGTGTTCACCATCTTGATAAATCCAACCTAGTAGATGCCCAGGCAAGAAAATTTAGAGTTATCCTTGACTCCTCTCTTTCTATCTTATGTCCAGCCCATCAGCAAACTGTGTATGCTCTACCTTTGAAATCTATCTATAAACTGACTACTTAACCCAATCTAAGACACCATGTTTCTTACCTAGATTGTCACAGTATACTCTTTTTTGGTCTCTGTGACCTCACCCCCTACAGCCTATTCTCCACACAGCAGCCAGAATACTCTTTTAAAAATGTAAGATCACCTTACCTCTGCTCAAAACCTTCTGTCATCTCAAAATCAATTCCAAAATCTTCCCTATAATTCTATTTCTTTTCTTCAAATATTTGTATCTGAGATTTCTATCTCCTTCCTTAATACCTTGAAAAAAGTTGTGGCAGGGAACCAGCAGTTAGCGTAATGGCTATGTCGCTGGACTCCCACGTAGTCGACCGCGGTTCGTGTCCTGGACCCGGTGGCTTAAAACTCACACCAGGTGCGTGTGCATGCGTGCCCAAGATCCCGAGAGGAGAGTGGAGGAGAAGGGATTGCGGCATGACCATCCCCCCTGGGAGGTGATTTCTCGCTTTTTGTCTCTATGTCTCTGTCTGTCTGGCGAGCACACGCGCCCTATAGTGAAAACCTCTCCAAAAAAAAAAGTTGTGGCAGTAGACACTCTTATATTTTTTTATTTTTTCCTGCTAGAGGGCATGTGTGCTCACCAGAAAGATGCAGAAAGAGAAAGAGAGAGAAAGAGAGGGAGAGGGAGAGGAGAAAGCATCCCCATGAGGTATGGTCACACTGCAGTCCATTCTCCAGCTCTCCCTCCTTCCTGGGCATGCATGCACACAAGCCTGGTGTGTTTCCAAATGGCTGGGTCTGGTATTTGAACCACACAGTCAGCCATGTGGGATCCATTCACCTTAACCACCAGGCCATGAAACTGGAGATAGAACCAACTGAGACACTCTTATCTTATTCCTGATCTTTAAAATACCCCCCAGGGGGGATGGTCATGCCACAATCCCTTCTCCTCCATTCTCCTCTCTGGATCTTGGGCACGCACGCACACGCGCCCAGGGTGTTTTTTCTTTTCTTTTCTTTTTTTTTTTTGGAGAGTTTTTTTTCGCTATAGGGCGCGTGCGTTCGCCAGACAGAGAGAGACATAGAGACAGAAAGCGAGAAATCACCCCCCAGGGGGGATGGTCATGCCACAATCCCTCCTCCTCCACTCTCCTCTCAGGATCTTGGGCAAGCACGCACACGCGCCCGGCGTGAGTTTTAAGCCACCGGGTCCGGGACACAAACCGCAGTCAAATACCTGGGAGTCCAGTGACATAGCCATTACGCTAACTGCTGGTTCCTATTTATTTATTTAAATTTGACCAGTGAGGTACAGTGTGAGAGAGAGGAAAGTGAGAAAGCAAGCCACCAGGTCTGGGACTCGAACGACAGTCGACCAATGTGGGAGTCCAATGCCCTTAACCACCACACCACCTAAGAGAATACTTTTAATGTTTCACTAGTTAGTGTGATTGTAGATTTTGTTTTTGTTTTTTATTTCGTAGCTACTCATGCCAATTAGCTATTATCACAGAGTGCCATGTAAGTAACTATACCAAAACTCAGTGGCATGAGGCAATTATTTATTATTATAAATCTGTGAGTTGCCTGGGGCCAGCATTCTCCATTGGGATTGGCTAGAGGAGTTTTCCTCTATCCACCTGTGTCTCATCTTCCTCCTGAGACCAGCAGGATAGCCTGGGCTTGTTCTTCTCATGCTGCTGAAAGGACAAGAAGACAAGACCACTTATGCAACTGCTTTTCATGTTCTTGGGTCACATGCCTGTCAACACTCTGATTTTCAAAGTCATTTGCCCAGGCTCTAAGTATATGGTCTATAGAGGTGGTGGTAGGATGGGTGAGAATATTTCTTAACAGATACATTCATTTTCAGATGTTAAACTAACATTACATTTGTAGGATAAATATATTACTATTTGTATTTAGTGACTCTCCATGGTTGCTATAGGGATTACAATCGTAGTCAAACTGTTGAATGACAAAGATAAAACCTTTAAAGGAGCAAAAGAAGAACGCATGTACAGGGAAACAATATAATTAATGACTGACTTCTCAGCCAGAAGGCATGATGCTTAACTTTTTGAGAAAATTCCAAACTCTTCTTGTTTATTGAGTTTTAATTTCAATTGTTTTATTTCTAGAAGTTTTATTTTTAAAATTTTTGCATGGCCATTGTTAAGATCCCCCCTGCTTTATAATTTTTTAATTAATTAATTTTTTCAGAGATTTTTGCCTTAGTGCATATGTGCTCACTGGAGAGAGAGACAGAGATAGTGAGAGAGAAAGTGAGAAACCACCCCGCAGGGGGATGGCCTCACCACAGTCCCTTCTCCTCCATTGTCCTGGGATCTTGAGCATGCACGCACATGTGCCCAGACTGAGTTTGAAGTCACTGTATCTGGGACTCAAACCACAGTTGGCTATGCGGGAGCATAGCAACATAATATCTGCTGGTCCCTATAATTTTAAAATTTAACTAATTTATTTCTTCTGTGCGTGAGGGAGCGAGAGGGAGAGGGACATTTCCTACGGGGTGTCTTCATACTGTCTCTCTGTTGGCCTCAGCCAGCATGGATCACATGCAGGAGCACTGCCCAGTGCATACACAGTGACCCTGAGGTGTGAACCTGGGACCTTCCATGTGGGTTCAGCATTCCAGACCATTATGTTCCCCTGTGCACTGTGGCTGCCCCAATAATTATATCTTAAATCCTTTAATTTATGTTATTATTATTATTTTAGGTTTTGCTATAGTGTGTGTGCATGTCAGAGACAGAGAGAGACAGGGAGAGGGAAGGTGAGAAATCACCCCTGGGGGTTGGCCATGCCATAATCCCTTCTTCTCCATTTTTTCTCTTGGGATTTTAGGCATGCATGCACACTCACCTGGTGTGATTTTCAAGCTACCAGGTCCTGGACTTGAACACTGGTCAGCTATGTGGGACTCCAGTGCCTTAACCTAACCACATCACCTGCTGGCCCCTGTAGTTTTTTTTTTTTTTTTACTATGAGCTTGAATATCTTGGAAATTCATCTGTGGGAATTCTCTTTTCTTTTCTTTTCTTTTCTTTTCTTTTCTTCCTCCCTCCACCCCTCCCTCCCTCCCTTTCTTTCTTTCTTTTCTTTCTTTCCTTTCTTTTCTTTTATCAAAGCTGGGTTACTCCAGGGAGGATTGACTTTTTCCAGGGTTCCTGGGTTTAGAATTACATTACCAGTTTAGAATTACATTAAACTGTGGTGCCAGCAGGTGGCATGGAGGTTATGGAGGCTTAACCCCACATTGTTAACTCCATAGTTTGAGCCTAGACCAGTGGTTTGAAAAATCACACCAGTTGTATGTGTGTGCTTGTCCATGGTCCTGAGAGGAGACTGGAGGAGAAGGGATTGTGGCATGGTCATCCTCTTAGAGGGTGATTTCTCACTTTTGCTCTCTCTCTGTCTCTCTTTGGGGAGCGCATGCACTCTATAAAAAAAAAAAGTTTAAACTGAAAATTTTTTTTCTTTTTTCGGAGAGATTTTTCTATAGGGCGCATGCGCTCGCCAGAAAGACAGAGAGAGACAGAGAGACAGAAAGTGAGAAATCACCCCCCAGGGAGGATGGCCATGCCACAATCCCTTCTCCATTCTCCTCTCAGGATCTTGGGCACACACGCACATGGGCCCAGCATGAGTTTAAGCCGCTGGGTCCAGGACTCGAACCCGGTCGACTACATGGGAGTCAAGCGACATAGCCATTACACTGTTGGTCCCTAACTGAAAATTTTTTTAGAAGTTTTTTTGCTATAGGGTGTGTGTGCTCACCAGAAAGAGAGACAGAAAGCGAGAAATCACCCCCCAGGGAGGATGGCCATGCCACAATCCCTTCTCCATTCTCCTCTTGGGATCTTGGACACACATACACATGTGCCTGGCGTAAGTTTAAGCCACTGGATCCAGGACTTGAACTGTAGTCGACTACATGGGAGTCCAGCGACATAGCCATTATGCTAACTGCTGGTCCCTAAACTGAAATTTTTTAAAAAAGAATTATTTATTCAATCTTATTTATTATTATTTTTAAAGAATTATTTTATTTAACTTTATTTATTTATTTTAATTTGACTAGAGAGGGACAGAGTGAGAGAGAGAGAGAGAGAGGGAAAGTGAGAAACCAAGCCACCAGGTCTGGGACTCGAACCGCAGTCAGTCATGTGGGAGTCCAGTGTCTTTAACTACCGTGCCACCTGCTGGTCCCATTGTTATCTTAAAAATTTGTTATAGGGCACATGCACTCACCAGAGAGAGATAGAGAAGGTGAGAAAGCAAGCCACCAAGTCCAGGACTCAAACCATGGTCTGTTACGTGGGAGTCCAGTGCTTCAACTACCACACCACCTGCTGGCCCCTTAAACTGAAATCTTTATCTTGATATTATTTCAGACTATTCAGGTAGAGTGGGTTCTATCAGCAAAAATGGATAAGCCAGTTTGTAATTATGAATCTTCTTCTGGGAAGGTATGTTCTTCTTTTCTACTTGGTACCACCTTTTAAGATAGGCAGCTTTCCTTATAGTTCCCTGAGGAAGGGGATGAGGGGCAGATTAATTCCTAGTTTGCTGTTAAGACTAAGGAGAGAAAGAGATAGAGAGGGAAAGTGAGAAATCACCCCCCAGGGAGGATGGCCACACTACAATCCCTTCTCCATTCTTCTCTCAGGAATTTTGTGCACACACACTTGCCTAGCCTGGTTTTCAAGCTGTTGAGTCCAGGACCTGAACCATTCAGTCGGCCATGTAGGATCCAGCCACCCTAACCCAGGCACCACCTGTGGGCCTGGGGGCAGATCTTTGAACATGCTGATTCTATGCAGGAGAAGTCTTCTATTGGCCTCCTCCACCCTGGGTGGTCACTGAGTTTTGTCTCCTTTTCTTTGTTCTTCATGAGTCTATAAAAATGAACCTCAAATTCATGTGACTTAGCAAATATCATTAAGACAAAACTAGATTCTGTATTTTGCCTACCTTTTGTTTTCTGATGACTTGCCTACTTAAAAAAAATGCACATTGTGATATGATTGACATACAAAAAGCTTGACATTTTAAATGTAAATAACTTGAGGAATTTGGAGATAAGTATACAGCCATAAAACCATCACTGTGGTCAATGCCATAAACCTATCTGTCATCTTCAAACATGTCCCCCTGCCCTATTTATTTATTTAGTGATAAAACCACGTAAGATGTAGCCTCTTTTGGTTTATTAGCATCTCAGAAGTGCATAATGGAAAAAGAAACCTACCTTCTTAGCAAATTTTATGGTATACACTATTGTTACTTATAGGCCCTGTGTTATTCAGTACATTTCACTGACTTATTTGTCAACAAATTGTTCTTAGTGTACATTTATTGGTATCATGCCACCAAATACAGGGTGTTTTTAAGGTAGCCCCTCTCCACGTAACATTTCCTACCAACTCCAGTTCACATTTTATTGCTTTTGTTTATTTATTTATTTATTTTTTTTTTGGAGAGGTTTTTGCTATAGGGCGCTCACGCTCACCAGAAAGAGACAGAGAGAGTCAGAGAGACAAAGTGAGAAATCACCCCCCCAGGGGAGATGGCTATGCCACAATCCCTTCTTCTGCATTCACCTCTCAGGATCTTGGGCACACATGCACATGTGCCCGGCATGAGTTTAAGCCACCGGGTCCAGAACTCAAACTGCGGTTGACTACATGGGAGTCCAGCGACATAGCCATTATGCTAACTGGGAGTCCAGTGATATAGCCATTACGCTAACTGATGGTCCCTTATGTTGTTGTTTTTGAGGACAGAGTGTGTCCTTAAAGACTCTCTGGGTGAGACTAGCAATACCTTGGTGACCTATATAAGTTGGAGTTGTTTGCTTTGTATAGTCCTTTGAACACCCACCTGTTCTGTCATAATGCTGAAAGTGGAAGTTTCCCTGATGTGTCATCTAACTGGTAGTGCTGGCTCATAAAGATCATGATATTTGAGTATATTTTCCATGTAATAAGCTATCTTAGAGTACTTATTTTTTTAAGTTTATTTCTTCCTTGAAAGATACAGAGTTAGGCATCCCCAACAGGGTCTTCATTCTGCAATCCACTCCCAGTCTCAGCTGGCCTGGCTCACAGCTCGTTCAGGGAGATCCCAGGACACGAACTCAGGACCTTTCCCATGTGGGTCCAGTTGCATTACTGCCATGCCACTTCCTGGTCCTACAGTACTTTCATTCTCATTGTTTTTAGTTTATTTCTCAGGGTTTTGTAGTTAGGCAGATAGTAAATGTTTTCTCTTCCTAACCCAATATTTATGGTTTTTATTAATAATAAAGGTGATAGTGATCATCCTTGTCTTGGTTCTGACTTTTCTAAGGTGAAGGGCTGTCAGCTATACATACTAGCTTCCATCTCATCTCATGGCAAATATAGTTAATCCTTAGTACTTTTTCTTGCTAAGACCTGACCCTATTTTAGAAACCTCCCCAGTAAATTCTCATTAAGTGACTGCTGTCAATTGGATTTAGCCCAACAGATGAAATCTATTTTCTAATCCTGGCTCTGGTGTTTCTCCTAGATGTAATTTGATATTGGGTGTCCATTTCAGATATTCTTTATAATTTTTCTATTCCTGGTTTACTAAAAGTTCTTTTAAAAAAAATCACAGGTGGCTATTTAGTTTTATAAAATATTTTTTCTAATATCTTTCGGGGCAACCGAATATCTTTTATTTCATTTGGTTTAGTCCGGGACTCGAACCGCAGTTGACTACATGGGAGTCCAGAGACATAGCCATTATGCTAACTGCTGGTCCCAATTTATTTATTTATTTTAATTTGAGCAGACACACACACACACACACACACACACACACACACATACACACACACACACAGAGAGAGAGAGAGAGAGAGATAAAGTGAGAAAGCAAGCCACCAGGTCTGGGACTCGAACCGTGGTCAGCCATGTGGGAGTGTCCAGCACCTTAACCATCACACCACCTGCTGGTCCCTATTTTTATTTTTTTAATTGCCCGAAGGTGTGTGAACTCACCAAAGAGAGACAGAGAGAAAAAAGAGCAAGAGGAAGAAAGCACCATCTATCTCCATGGGGCATAGTCACACTGTCTTGTAGTCTTTTTTTTTTTTTTTTTTTTTGCCATAGAGCACATGTGCTCACTAGAGACATGGGAGGGAACAGTTACATCACAATCCCTTCTCTTCCATTCTCCTCTTGGGATTTTAGGCATGCACACACATACGCCTGGCATGTTTTTTCAGGCCACTGGGTCTGGGACTTGAACCGTGGAGCTGACCAGGTAGGATCCAGTGCTTTAACCACCTTGCCAACTGCTAGCCCTTCTCCCTTGGGAAAAAAAAAATTGCTTGTGGGTATGTATGCTTGCCAGATAGAGCAAGATAGAGAGGCGAGAGAGAGAAATTGACCCTATAGGGAATTGTCATGCTGCAATTCCTTCTCCTCCACTTATTTGTCCTCTTGGGATTTTAAGTACACAGGCATACACACCCAGCGTGTTTTCCTTTTTTATTAAGAATTATTTATTTAATTATATTTATTCATTCATTTATCTTAATTTAGCCAGAGAGAGACAGAGAGAGAGATAGAGAAAGGAAGAGAAAGAAAGCAAGCCACCAGGTCCAGGATTCAAACCAGTCGGCCATGTGGGAGTGTCCAGCACCTTAGCCACCACACCACCTGCTGATCTCCTCTTTCTTTTTTTTTAACAGAGATTTTTGCTATTATTTTTGAACTTACTAGAGAGACAGAGAGACAGAAAGCAAGTAACCACCCCTTGGGGGGATGACCAGGCTGCAATCCCTTCTCCATTTTCCTCTTAGGATCTTGGGCACGCATACACATACATGCACCCAGCGTGAGGTTTTTTTTTTTTTTTGTATAATTATTTTATACCAAAATAAGAAAGAAAGTGAGAAAGCAAGCTGCCAGGTCTGGGACTCAAATCAGCCATGTGGGAATTCAGTGCCCTTAACCACCATGCCACCTGCAGGCCCCTCAGCGTGAGTTTTAAGTCGCAGGATCCGAGACTTGAACCACAGTCAATTATGTAGGAGTCCAGCGATGCAACCATTGTGCCATATGTTGGTCCTCCCTACCCCAGTGCGTTTTTCAAGTTACAAGGGCTGGGATTTGAACTGTGGTGAGCCATATGGGATCCTGCTTGCTTAAGCAAGGATTTTGGATGAGCACACATGTGCGCCCAGCCTGTTTCAAGTTGCCAGGTCCAGGATTCAAACTGCTGTCGGCCATGTAGAAGTATAGCACCTTAACCACTACACCATCTGCTGGCCCCTTATTTTGTTTTTTTAAACAGCTTTTATAATAACCAGTTCAATTGTTTTTCTGTTCTCTGATTTATTGGTTTCTATTAGCTTTATAAATTTCTCCTATTTTCCTTAGATGTGTGATATTTCTCTAGCCTCTCGAGCTTTTAATTACTAGCTAGTCAATTTAGTCAGTAGGCTAGCTGGTGTTAGAAATGCTAACCTGGCTAATCTGTTTGCAGCCTGTCCTGCTAAAGCCTTCATGATCCGTACCACAGGCCCTCGCCCCTCCCTATGCACAGCTGATTCATAAGGGTGGTGCCTCTTCATCTGCTGTAAGGCCAGGCTGGAGATAAGCGTGGTATAGACAGGGCTCACCTTTATTTAACCATCCTTCCTGGGAACATGGAAGACTTCGCTTCTGAGCCCTGAATACTAACGACTAGTAAATCTGGGCAAAGGTTATACTTTTCCTGCAACTTTACTGGAAGTTAATGATTTTTTTTTTGAGTTTTTTATTCAATTTTATTGAGAAGGAAAGTGAGAAAGCAAGCCATGAGGTTTGGGTTCTGAACCTTTGTCAGCCATGTGGGAGTCCAGCGCCAGTTTACTACCACACCACCTTCTGGCTCCTAAAAGTTTACCTTTTTTCCAGACTAAAAAGATTTTAAAATACAGATGCCAGTGCCCTAGTCCCAGAATAAACTACAAATGGCTGGGCATGACTTTTTTTCTATAGGCTGCATGCACTTGCCAGAGAGAAAGCACTGTCTGTGGGGCATGGTCATACTGCAGTCCCCTTCTCTTCCATCGCTCTCCTTTTGTCACTCCAGGCATGCATGCACATGCTCCAGGAGTGTTTCTCAAACTGGGACTTGATCCCAGCCATGTGGGATCCTGTCGCCTTAACCACCAGGCCAGAAGCTGCCGCAGCATGAATATTTTGAAAAATCACTCTAGAAAGCCAGCTAGTGGCATGGTGGTTAGGGTGGCAGAATCCCACAAGGCCGACTGTGTTGTTCAAGCCTGGGTCCAGTGGCTGGAAATACATATGTGGCATGTGTGTGTGTGCCTGAAACCCCAAGAGGAGAAACAGAGAAAGGACTGCTATGTTTCCATCCCCCATGGGGGCTGCTTTCTCTTCCCCTCGCTCTTTTGTTTCTCTCCAGCGATCACATGTGCCCTTCAGCAAAAAAAAAAAGAAAAAAAAATTAAGTAGAAAAATCACTCTACATAATTCTGAAGCAGTGTGCTGAAGAAATCACTGTTGCAGTGATGGTGGGAAGTGGGAGGCAGAGATTTCCTGAAGAGTCACACGTGCAAGTTATAAGGAAATGGAACTAACAGTGACAGAAAGCACACTCCCACACACCATGGGGAGTGGTCACTCTGCAATCTTTTTTTTTTTTTTTAAATTATTTTATTTTATCTTTATTTATTTATTTTAATTTGACCAGAGAGGAACAGAGAGAGAGAGGGGGAAAGTGAGAAAGCAAGCCGCCAGGTCCAGGACTTGAACTGCCATTGGCCATGTGGGAGTCCATAGCCCTTAACTACCACACCACCTGCTGGCCCCTACTGCAATCCCTTCTCTATTTCTCCCTCCTTTGAGGATTTTGGGCATGTAGGCAAATATGCTGGCCATGTTTTCAAGCTGCCAGGTCTGAGATTCAAACCGTAGTCGGCCACACCATGGTGGACCTTTTTAAAAATATTAATTACAAAAAATTGTTTTTTTAGGCTTTTTTCATAGGGCATGTGCACTTGGTAAAGAGAAACGGAGAGAGGGAAGGGAGAAGTCACTCTCTCCAGGGGAGACAGCCACTCCATAATCCCTTCTCCATTCTTGGGATTTTAGGCATGCATGCACACATGCCTGGTGTGATCCTCAAGCTGCCAGGTGCAGGACTCGAACTATGGTGAGCCATGTAGGAATCCAGTGCTTTAATCACCACAGCATCTGCTGCCCCCCCCTTTTTTTCTAATTAAAAAAATATATATATATTTGCCTAAGGACACATGAGACCACCAGAGAGAGGGAGAGGGAGAAAGGACCCCTAATGGGGTGTGGTCACACCATAATCCCTCCTCATTTCTCCATCCTGTTGGGATTTTGGGCACATATGGACATGTGCCTGGTGTGTTTTTCAAGTAGAGCCAGGATTTGAACCTTGGTTAGGTATGCGGGATCCAGTTCCCTTAATCATTGTGCTACTGGCAGGCCTGGCTAGTTTATTTCAACCTTCATACTAGACTTTAGAGAATTCAGGTAAAGAAGTTAACTCACCTGCTCAGCGAGGTTAGGTACATAAAAGGGCACAAGCTCTTTCGAGTCCCTGACTCTCTGACCTCACACACATACTTTTCTCCCTCCCCTACAATTCTGGCTTCATAGTGACAAAACACATGGACATACGTTAATTTGAGCCTCACACAATGTGTGTGTGGGGTGTGGGGAAGGAGGTGTAGTATCTGTATTTTATAAATGAAGATTGTGGAGTTCAGAGTTGCACAGAAGTGCGTAGAACTGAGCCTTTCTGACTCCCCCGAGGTGCACGATCTGCAAGGTGGTGTGCCTGGCACAGCGCGGCACAGTTGTTCAAAGGATGATTCAGATTATAGTAGGCAATCAGGAAAGGATTCTTGTTAAATTATGTCATCAAAAATAAACTTAATGTCACTTGCCCTCTATCACCTTCCCTCTGGGCTTGGGCTCCCCTCATAGCCTCTTTCCCCAGTAACTCCATTCATCCCCTTTGACCAAGACTCACAAGAAGCACAGTATCTGTATCTTCTCAGGGAGGGGCTCAAAAAGGAAGGGTTTTTTGAGTGTTTCTTTTTTTGCCTTAGGGTGCACGTGCTTGTGTGTATGTGTGTGTGTGTAGGGGTGGGATAGGGGGAGACAGAGACAGAGGGAAAGTGAGAAATCTGCCTCCCATGCTCCCCCGCCCCAGATGGCTATGCTCTAATCCCTTCTCTTTCACTCTCCTTTTGGCATTTTTGGAACGCATGCATTCGCCCCAGGTCCAGAACTCAAATCTTGATCATCCATACTGGAGTCCAGTGATGTAACAGCTACACCATCTTCTGGCCCTGCAAGAATGGTCTTTTGAGACAGAGCTGAATGGCCCTAAAAGCTGCTCTCCCGCCTCTCACCTTATAGCTTCCTTTGTTTCTGGAACTTGGGGAGGGAGGGCTGTCCTCCTCGGCTTCCTCCCTGCCCCATGTGGCAGCACATTTGTCCCGGGGCTGACAGAGCAATGTCAACGAAGCTCTCCAGTTCTGCTTGTCTTGGCCCAAGCAGTCATCACTCGAGTGCCTGGTCCCTCTCCTCTTAGCTCCGCCTCCTCTCTCTGGCCCCACACCCCTAGACACAGTACACACAGTCCAGAGCTGTGGCTCAAAGAAAACAAAAGGGACTGCCTGGTTCCTATGGCTGTGGCCAGCACCTTCAGACCGGGGCTCAACTCTCGGAAGCCTCATTATATCCCAGGGTAAGACTTCTCAGAGCACTCCCTTGCTGGCTTCTAGGAATAGGGGTATAGGACTTGTATGCCTATACCTTGGGGCCAAGGCTGGGTCTCCAGATGGAGAAGAAAGGGCAAGGGAATAGTGAGAGCTGGCCCTGCCAGGAAGCTGTGTTGTCCTCTCCATGGGAGCAGGGAGAGGATCAAGAGCTCAGCAGAGAATTGAGAAATGTCTGCTCTAAATCTACATGCAGCCGAGTCTATAAAGATCAGGGTTTCCAAAGCCTCTGCTTCTGTCTCTGGGGATGGGGGCAAGTAGATTCCGGAGGTGAGTGGTTGGGTCCTGTGCTACAGGTACACTGGACATTGCCCGTTCAGCATGGGCCAGACCTATGGGCAGATGACCGGTCAACTACTTCGAGGCCCTCCTGGTCTAGCCTGGCCCCCTGCCCACCGCACACTTCTGCCTCCCATTCGGCCTCCAAGATCTCCCGAGATTCCCAGGCGGAACCCACGTCTCAGGTGTGGCCATGAGAGGCTCAGCTCCAGCATGATCCCTGGGTACACAGGTTTGTACACAGGTACGATCACGTGCCCCACCTCAGATCATGAGCCCTGATACTAACATCTTCCTCATGCTCTGCCCACCCAGGTTTTGTTCCCCGGGCACAGTTCATCTTCGCCAAAAACTGCAGCCAGGTCTGGGCTGAGGCTCTGAATGATTTTACCCAGTGGCACGGCAGGAAATGGAGTGAGGAGCAGTCAGAGGCGGCCACAGGAGAAAAAGACACAGAGAATGACCAAGAGCCAGAGCCAGAGCCAGAGCCAGAGCCAGAGCAGGAGGCCGAGAAGCAGAAGGTAGAAGTTAAGACCAAGCAGGCTGGTGGAGAGTGCTGGGTGTGTGGGGGGCATAGGAGCAGGGTGGTTGTGGGTACACTGCATGGCTGGTGATGGTGGGGGTTAATTGGTGGCCACGCCCCTCTGGGATCTTGCATTCCAGCCCAGGGGCTGAACTTGATAGCTCTATTTTTCTTCCATCAACTCTCAAAAGGCTTCCCCCTACTCCATGGATGACAGAGACCCTCTGAAGTTTTTTATGTCAGGTGAGAGGTGGTGGTAATGATGAAACACATGGGGAAGTCCCCAAGGACGTCCTGACTCAGTGTCTCCATCCCCCAGGGTTCACTGGCTACGTGCCTCGTGCCCGCTTCCTCTTCGGCTCCAGCTTTCCTGTGCTCACTAACCAGGCACTGCAGGAATTTGGGCAGAAGTACTCACGGGGTAGAATCCAGAAGGATCCCGAACATCTCCCTGTACTTCCCAGAACCTACCCTCAGAACCTGGGTCTTTTACCTAACTATGGGGGCTATGTGCCAGGTGAGGACAGCCCCAGTGGGAGACTTTGTGGACTGGAAAGTTTGTGTGGGGGGATAGGTGGCATGGCAAGGAACTAAGAGATATGGGGGAACTTCAGTCATGTGGTTCAGGTTTTTATGATTTTTTGTTGTACTTTAAAAAATATTTATTTATTATCATTGTTTTTCAATTTTTGACTAGAGAGACTGAGTGGCAGAGAAAGAGGGAGAAAGAGAAGAAACCACCAGGCTCAGGATTTGAACTGCAGTCGGCCATGTGGGAGTCCAGCGCCTTTAACCACCATGCCAGCCACCTGCCGGCACTATAATTTTTTAAATTTAACTTTATTTATTATTATTTTAATTTGACCAGAGAAAGAGAGGGAAAGTGAGAAAGCAAGCTGCCAGGTCGGGGACTTGAACCACATTTGGCCATGTGAGAATCCAGCACCCTTAACCACCATGCAGGCCCTGTTTCAAGTTTATTATTAATGGAGGTAGCTCACAGTGGGGAGTTGAGACCAGAGTTTAGAGAGCAGTATGGAGGGTGTAGGCGACAGGCTGAGATGAAATGGGTTTTCTATGCCACTGGCTATACGTAACAGACTCTCTTATGCCCCCTCCCCCCAGGGTATAAGTTCCAGTTTGGACACACATTTGGGCATCTCACCCATGATGCTCTGGGCCTCACCACTTTCCAGAAGCAGCTCCTGGCTTAGGTACCTGGGATTCAAGTCCTCCCTTCCCTTTTCATCCTATCCCAGCCATCCTTTTGGAAGAATGAGTGGTGGGTCGGTGTGTTGGGGAAGAGCATAAAGAGAAATTGGTCTGGAGGCTAAGCACCTTTTTTATTAATAGGAGTAATAAATAAATAAATAAATACATAAACAGAAGCCTGGGTTCCTCCTCCCTCTCCTGATGACCAGGCACTGGCCACAGCCTATTTACAGCGAGGGGGCTTAGGTATCTGGCCCCAATACTGTTACTCCTCCTTACCACCACCGGCCTAGGGAGCCCTGCAAGGGGCCTCTGGGCCAACTCCCTTCATAGGGACTTGCTTGTCTATACCTCTATACCCGTGGAAGGGTCTGCCCGGGTGGGCTGGGGAAATCCTGGTAGCCCAGTGCTGCATCCCTTCCCTCCTTTCCTGGGTGGAGGTCTGGACGAGGTAACTGGGACAGTTAAGGGGGAGTATTAATACTGAGTATGGGGAGCAGGTGCCAGCCCAGGGAGCTGTGGCCCCAGCTCTCAGTCTACTCTGTAGTCAAGCCAGAGGGCTTAGGAAGGGCTCTCGGGCTGTTGAGTCTGGGGGTTATGAGGGTCCCTAGGACCACCAGCATGCACAGGGCCTCAGTTTTGGCTGCTTCCAGGAGTTGGACTTGGAGTTGGGGTCAATGTCACGTAAGCCAGAGGCACCAGGCCAGTGTCAGGGCCACGGCTGCAGCGTAGCCAGTCTCCTCCGGCTGGCCCCAGGACTCGCAGGATATCTCCCTTGTGGAAGCTCAGCTGTCCAGGGCCTGTGGCCAGATGGTGGCACAGTGCCTGTACCTCGCTAGGGAAACAACAAATGGAGGTCAGAGGAACCCACTGAAAGCCAAACCCAGGCCCCTAGTGCTCCATTTCCCTGGGCTCACCATGGCGGCTTGGAGGGGAGGGCTGGAGAGAGTGGCTCCTGCAGGCTCTCCTTGGGCTCTGGCTCCCGGCGGGCACCCATTGTCTGTGCCACTAGTTGGAACATGGACTTATCCAGGCTCAGCCAGTCTGAGGGACTTTATCCAGCCTCAGCCAGTCTGAGGGGAGCCTAGGGAGAGCAGCAGGCTGTGGCCTTGTCCACGCTCTGGCCTGTATCAGCCCCCCCGCCCCCCC
>NW_006159555.1:12150243-12155275 GCF_000334495.1 Tupaia belangeri chinensis | reverse complement strand
CCCCCCCACACGCTCCCTCTGTCTATACTCCGGGTGGGTTCTCACCTGTTTGTGGGCCGGGTCTCCCGCAGAGGTTTTCGGGAACCAAAGAGGTGTCCCCACTTGATGCCCCCAGGTGAAGGCTCTGAGGCCCCTTCTTCATTCTCTGCTGGTGGGGCAGTGGGACCTTCCCTCTCGCGACTGCGCCTCAGCTCAGCCAGCACAGAGTCAGGGGGGCTTCCCATCCAGAAGGGCCAGCCCCTCTCCCGGCCGAAGGCTTCCTCAGGGGCAGGGCAGGCCTCAGCCCCCTCCACTACTCCCTCTCGGGGTGGTGGGGGCTGGGATGGCCCTCCACATCCTGCTCCTTTCTTTTTCTCACTGCTGCTGCCACTGCCACCACTACCACGAGGGAACCTAGAGCCCTCAGTGGAGCCATCGATGTAGACCTGGGAGCTTTGCATGAGCTGGTACCACCAGCCAGCCTGCCCAGCTCGGGCCCACCTGCCACGTGCTGAGTCCCCAGATGCTGCTGGCACCTCTTCTGTCTCCTCTTCCTCTTCTTCCTCTCCTTCTTCTGCGGCACCCACACCCTTCACCCGCTCCCCATGGGCCACCCTGTCCATGTCTCCAGGGCCCTCGTGGTCCCGGGCCCGGGCCAACTGCAGTGTTGAGTGGGCGGACAGCAGCAGGTCTTGGGACACCCGCAGCAGTTCCTTGTGCTGCCGCTGCTGCTGCAGCCGGTGCTGGAACAGCAGGTGGAGGCTGAAGGGCAGCAGGGCCAGGGGCTGGAGCAGCAGCAGCAGCTCCTCAAAGAGGCCAGGGCACACAGTGTGAGCTGCACTCAGGAAGCCCCAGGGCTGGTAGTGGGTCTGGATGATATCTAGAGGAAAAGAGAGGGACTGATCCACACAGAAGCCAGGCCCAGCCTGAGTGGGACTTTGAGGGACAACTGGCAGAGCTGCGCAGGCTGTGTACTATGCAACTCGGATGTCCTGCAGTGTAAAGGATGCCCTCACAACCCATGTGGTGGCTCTCCGCTTCGAGGATAGAGTCTGAGGTTCCTGGTCACCCTGACTTCAAGACTGCCTGAGTATCCTACTGACTTCAAGGCTCTAACTCAAGCAGAAGCTGGCAAAGAGCTCTGGTTGAAGCCCAAAGCTCTGAGGATGAAAGGTGGAGTGGTCTCCCTCTCCCCCTCCCTCTTTTGAGCCCCTGGGGTCTGGCCTGTATTGGGTGTGAGACAGAGCAGGGTTCTGGGCATTACCTTCATGGTTATAGAGGTGATTAAACCAGAACTCCAGGGACCGGATGCTGTAGGGAGATAGGTGAAGAGAGTTGAGTCTAGTGTGTAAAAGAGTTGAATGAAGTATAGAGAAGACAGAAAGAGGGGTCACACACAGGAGGACCTATAGGTGAACATCTCCCTTCTATGGCAGGGATGCTACCTGGTTCGTTTTACGTAGTATCATTCTGGAAAGTCAGTAGAGATGTGGGTAGGAGGGCGGAACACATGATTCACAGGCTAATCATTTCCTTCTGGAATGGAGTCAGCTTGCACAAGCCCCAAGTCAGAGTAGCTACTAAGTGAGAATACAGGGGAATACCTGGCCCCACAAAGGAGCAAGAATTAATACTGTAACATGGATCCCAAGGTGGTCTTAGGGACAAGCAGGATTTGGAAGCAAGTGCTGGAAATGAGAGGATCAGGGTTTACAAGAACCAGAGAAACTGAGAAACCCAGTTAATTTCCAAATAAGCCAGATTATGGATTTATAAATGCAGAGGACCTTGTTGGTGATCAGTGCCAGGGGCTGTGAGTGCAATGGGAAGGTAGTGACCTATGGAGAGCCTAGAGCTACAGAGGGAGAAAGTGAGCCTGACCGTGGCCAGACCCTGCAGATCCACCCTTTCTTTCTCAGTGGAGGGAGCTGACTCCTCAGAGGAGGCAGTCTGGGCACAGGCCGGCTGTTAGGCAATCTGGCTGCTCCACCACCACATACTCACTTGAGCAGGCCGAGGATGAAGGCGTTGAAGCGCATGGTGTGACTGGTGAGCTCTGGGAATTGGCTGACTTTGTTGTAGAGGCCATGCAAGACCTTGGTGGATGGACCTGGGAGGAAGCCAGGGTGGGAGGTCACATGATCAACTTCTGGACCCCTGAATCCAGTCCAGAGTCCCCATCTTTGCCACCCAACACTTACCTAGCTGTGTAGAAGCCTCAACCACACTCCATGGCATGTTCTTACGTTGCCCAATGATGACATCTAGTACAAAGGCCTTGAGCCCATCCTCCAGCACGGCCCGGACCGCAGGGCACAAGTACTTCAGAACCAGGTGGCCTACATTGGGGCTCACAGAACTGTTCCCCAGCTTTGCCTGCAGATGCCATAGGGAAATGCAGGAACTCATTTGAAGCCCGTCCTTGGTCCCTCCGAATTAGCCCCCCATGGGTCCCCTCTTGCCATCCCCATTCCTAAGTACCCAACGCTGGGCTCTGAATGCAAGTGAGGAAGGGAAGGTGGTTGCACAGAACAGCTGAGGGCCTGTAGGGTAGAGCTCAGCGCTCCACATTTTCTTGCCTACCTTTACCCCAGGATCCCGGCTTGTGCCAAAATGGGCCACAATGAGATCCACAGCAGTGTTAACAGCTTTTATCAGCCCTGTAAGGAAGCAGTTGATGGTGTCAGACTCCTAAACAAGTCCCTAGCCATCTCCACCAGGGCTGAACCCCCCAGTGGGAAGCAGGAAGGGATCTCACGCTTACTCTGTCTCTACATGTGCTCACAGTTCTCATCAAGACATCCAGGCCTGCCCTTTTTCTGTTTTGGTTCAGTTCTGAGACCCTTCCTGTCTTTGCCTCCCAGCCTGGGCCTGCCTCAATGATACCACTGTCAAGACCCTCAATTTCGGGAACCAGCAGTTAGAGTAATGGCTATGTCGCTGGACTCCCATGTAGTCGACCGCGGTTCACATCCCGGACCCGGTGGCTTAAAACTCATGCTGGGCGTGTGTGCGTGCGTGCCCAAGATCCCGAGAGGAGAATGGAGGAGAAGGGATTGCGGCGTGACCATCCCCCCTGGGGGGTGATTTCTCGCTTTCTGTCTCTCTGTCTGTCTCTGTCTGGCTGGCGAGCGCACGCGCCCTATAGCGAAAAAACCTCTCAAAAAAAAAAGACCCTCAATTTCCTCACTCTCTAGCCCTCTTATTGTAATTCCAGATCCAGATCCAACTACCAGTCTGAGAAACCAGGCCACTGGCTGCTGAAGATCCAGAACCTTCACACTAGTGCAAGACAAGGACAATTCTTCAATAAGTGCCTCATCAGAACCCTCTGCTACGTTTTCAAGTTGCCATGCCAAACCTTTACCCTCTTCTCAAGCCCTTGGCTTAACTTCACACAGAAAACAGAGGTGACGGGTCACGAATTCCTTAGGCCTCCCTCTCATTCCAAAATACATAACTCTGCTTATCTATACCGTCCCTCCTGCTCTAACTCCCTTCTTATCTTGGAGGTAGGCAGCTCTTTCTCTTCTTGCACAAGGTTCTTCCCTTCCCCTAAGCTTTGAATCTCTCACTCTGCTTCTGTAAAGAACTTGAGCTGTTTCTTTCTGCCTTTTCATAGGCTCCTTCTCTTATGGTCGGTTCTGTCCCCGCCACTTTGCTAGAACTGCTTTAGGTTCAATGGCTGCTTATAAGCTCAAGTGTTTTTTGTCAGTCCTAATCTTACCAGATGTCACCAACATGCTTACTCGATTTGCTAGGTCTCTGGTACCTTCAACTATCCCTACTACAGAACACTTCAGCATTACTGGTCACACGGCAGTCTCCCTCACTGCACAGGCTCCAAGAGGGAACGGGCTGAAACCAGATTCTTATGCACCTGATAAATGGCCCTTGATCATTTGCACATACTCACAATACACAGGACACAGACTTCTACCTCGTGCCCCAACACCTGCGCTCTCCAGCTCCTTCTCAGCACTTGGAGTTCTAGGACAGGGAAGGAGTCTGCAGGGCTAGATAGCAGTGCAACAGGCATGAACAGCAGTGAGAGCAGAATCCCTGGCCTGAGCTGGGGGGATAGCTGTACCTTTTTTCTGTATCAGGTCAATGGAAATGGCCTCTGAGTTGCCATCTGGGGACAGACAAAACTCAGCCGGAGGCTTCTCAGTCAAGGAAAAGGGGTCTTGGAAGTCTGGGCAGGTCAGTGGTAATGGCTTCACTACTTGACCTGGAAGAAAAAGGAAAAGAAAAACCAAGCAACTTTCTTTTCAAGAGTTCCAACTCAGTTCAGTGCCTCATACCCTCTGAGACACTTCTTTGGCATTGGCTCCTTTTCTAGCCCATCCCAGCCATGGAAGAGCCTGCCCTGGGTGACTGGGGACCTCACCCACACACCATTCAGCCGGCAGTTCAGATGGCCAGCAGCACTGAGGGAGCCAGGGAACTCAAAGATGGGGTTCCTTCGGGCCAGCCGAGCTTCCTGTGGCCTTCGGTCTAGGCTCCCTGACAAACCAGGTGGTCCTAGTGGGTTCTTCCTCCTGTATTCCCGCCACTTGAGGGCTTGAGGGGATAGGTGGTTCGCTGGAAGCAGAACAGATTAGCAGAAGAGACAGACAAGAGTTAGAAGTAAGCAGGGGACAACAGTTCCTAGCTACCCTGTGGTCCATGTAAAACACAAGAGTACATCTCTCCCACAGATGCTGGGGGAGGAGATGCAAACATCTTAACTTCTGACCAAAGGCCTAAGTATAAGAAATCATTCAAATAGGAAGCAGAAGTACTTGGGCAGGGTAGGGGTGGTGCTGACGCTCATACCGTTACTGGGCCTGGAGGCCATGCTGCCCTCACCACCTCCTCGGGCCAGGCTCTCTGTTCGGCTGAAGCCAGATCTCCAGGAGCCCAGAGGTGGCAAGCTTCCTGTCCCATGGAGTCGGTACTCAGCCAAGGTCAGTGTCTTCTGATCCTCCTGTGGCTGCTGGGAGGTAGTAGGCCGGACAACGGGAGGACAAGAGCGGGTCCCTGGGGGAAGGGTTTCAGTGGCGTGGGCGTG
>NW_006159555.1:12127079-12150071 GCF_000334495.1 Tupaia belangeri chinensis | reverse complement strand
TGTTCCATGGGGGTAGGTTTTCAGTGGCTGTTGCCTGCTCCGGGGGAGGGGAGCAGGAAGTAGATGCAGAAGAGTCAGTGCTGGGCCCAAAGGGGCCAGCACTCCGGATGGGGGAGTAGCTGCCCAGGGGCGATGGCCGTGAGGTCTCCGGCTCAGGCCCAGCTTTCCTGGCACCTCTGCCAGGGGCTCGGGGGGTGGATGCCTGTGGCTCCCCTGAGGAAGCAGGGTTTGGGACTTGAGCAGTGGGGACAGCCAGTGGAGCAGGCTGCTGTGCACGGCTGCAGCCCGAGAGGCTGTAGAGCTGCGAAAGGCTGTGCAGGGCCCGGGCCTTGGCCAATTGCTTGGGGAAGTGGTGCTGGAACACGAAGGGCTGGATGGGCAGCGTGGTTGGCCTCTGCTCCTTGCTGTAGCGAAGGACTGGTCGGCTCTCAGCACCACCCCCTGTAGCAACAGGGATGGAGAAGGAATCAGATGGATAGACACTGAAACCACGTGAGAGGAAACATGGATGCAGAGCTAGGAGATGATGCCCAATGGGGGAAGGGGCAAGATGGGCGGGAGCCAGGCTGCAGGAACTGAATGGGGGCAAGGGAAGCCAAGTTTGTGGAGTCAGATTCCCCTTCTTCTTTTCCTTGTTTTTATGACACTGGACTGGCTTATACCTCTTTACGGTCTAGCTGCTCTTAACAAAAAGGGCTCCAAAGGTGGGTGTATCTCAAGGCCCAGTTTTTCCGTTTCATTTACGTTTTCTCCCTTGCATAGCTTATGAGTAAACTTTCACATAGAAGACTCCCAAATCCACAGCTTTAACCCTGACCTTTCACTTGATCTCTATATTACTCTGCTGTAGGGCTCTGCTTTCACTTAAACTTTGCTATTTTGAAACTGCTCATCCATCACCTTTCCCCCTTTTCCTGATGCCCATCATTTCTGTTAGTGACCTTTGTTTCTAAAGCCTAAAGACTTGGAGTCAGTCATTGATTTTGTTACTGACCTCAGGCTTTCATTCGTCATCCCGTCTCCACTCATGCCAGCACATTTCATTCTTGAGAAAATCTCATCATAACAAACAATTTCTTTACTTGCAGCCAGAACCAGCCTTCCTATTGTCCCTGTCCACTCCCTCTCCCACTCTTTCACGATCCTGGCATTGGAGCCCCAAGAGTCCATGTCTGCTCCCGCCGCACAGAAGTATATTCCCCAAGGCTAGTCAACACCCCTTAAAACATGGGCCTCCGAACTAGGCACAAAACTCCAGGACACACGGCAGCAGGCCAGTCCCTGTAAGGAATGAACTTCTAATAAAACACTGTGCGTAGTATAAACACTGAATGAACACAAGGTGGCACTAGAAGCATTTGCATGGCCTAAAACTCTGGCTGTGGCTCACTGATGAGGTGGCTCAAGAACTCTTGAGGAGGAACAAGTATTTTTACTTGACAGACCAAGAAAACAGAAATTTAGAGAAAGTAAGTCACTTGCCCAAGATCATGAAGCTAGGCAGTGATAGTGAGAATTCTGCCTAAGCCATTCTGACTTCTGGGCAATATTCCTTTTCACCACCTTACAATTCACATGAAATGCTACCAGGCCAGTGTTTCCTATCCTTCATCACTTTTTTTTTTTTTACAGTAAAAAATGCTTTACTCAAAACAAGATTTTCGACTTAAAAGACTAGCTGGAGAGCAGTCATTAGGATAATTTACTTGCTTGGTTTTCTCCTTGACTCATGTATGAACAGACACTTGGGTCTTCTGGAAGCCTCTGTGGCCTTCAAATCTGGCTCATTGGTGACCAAGAGGACAAAATTTTAGCCCAGGTTCAATGTGAAGATTAAACAAATCCACTACCCCGGGAGAATGTAAATACATTATTAATTCTATAGCTGAAAATAGCTTTTGGCGCTTACAGTCACAGAAAACTTCAAGAAATTATCTTTCTCCATATAAAATCTCCAACCTGTCAAATGATTCACTTTCAGCTCCTGCGGTCAGAAGCATAAAATTGGTCTCAGTAGGCTAAAACTGAGGTGTTAGCAAGACTATCTTGCTTTCTAGAGAGTCCAAGGAAGAATCTATTTCTTTGCCTTTTCTGGTTTCTAGATACCACTTGCATTGTTTGGCTTTGGGCCACATTTCTCCATCTTCAAAGCCAACAATTCTGGTTCCAAGTGTTTTCTTGCTGCCATCTCTCTGGTTCTCTCCTTAATATTTTCTTACTTATATCAATGAGTTGCAGGAGATGGAGACCACAAGCCCATTAGGGAGGAGTTTCAGAATCACTCCCAGGAGACATTTTCTTTTTCTTGGAGAGTTCTTTTTTTTTTTGGTTTTGTCTATACGGCGCATGCACTTGCCAGAAGACAGAGAGACAGAGGACAGAAAATGAGAAATCAGTCCCCGGGAATGGCCATGCTGCAATCCCTTCTCCTCCGTTCTCTCAGGATCTTGGGCATGCACGCACATGCACCTGGCATGAATTTAAGCCACTGGGTCCGGGACTCGAACTGCGGTTGACTACATGGGAGTCCAGCGACATAGCCATTATACCAACTGCTGGTCCCCTCCCCCACTTTTTGACATTTTCAAACTATACCCTCCTGTCATCTCTGCTTGGACAGCAATCTGTCATTTTCCCTATTCATTATGCTCCAGCCATTCTACCTTTTGTTCTTAAGCAGGCCAAGTTAGTTCACTAACAGGTCAGGGCTTTTTGTACCTGCTATTGCTTCCACCTGAAATCTTCTCATCATTCTGGCACAAACACAAACATTGCTAAGACCTTCTCTGACTATCTCAGCCCCTCTGCCAAACTGCCCCACTACCCTGCTTAATTTTCCTTTTATCATTTTTCACTATCAGAAATGGTCTTTTTAATGTGTTTACTGCCTATTATTCTTCATAAGGGCTCCAGAAAAGTAGGGATGTGATATTGTTCATTGTTATTATATATCCCCAGTGTCCAGAACACAGCCTGGTACATACCAGATACTGAATAAAGACTTACTAAATGAATAAATCCCCCTGTCACTCTTGATTTAGGCCAGTCTCATGGCATCCAGAATCTTCTTACATAAATCAGCTAGCTTCCTAAAATACCGGCTTTATCTCCTGTGAGTCCCACTGTCTATAGAGTAAGGTCTAATCTTCTCAGGTAGGTAGGAGCTCACACCTGCCACAAATTAGGCTGCCCGCCCCTCAAACTTCCTCACCTGTCATCCTCATTGGTTCTAGTCTCCCACCCATCCCGTTAGGAACATCTCCTTCCTTCTTACTTCTTTAAATATTAATTTCCAGGCTGAACTGGCCCAGGCTGTTAGATGAGGTCTTTTGAATCCTAGCTTTATTATCTCACCTATATAAAGTATGTCAGAGTTAGACTTTAATTCCTACTCTTTTTAAAATCTTCCCTACTAAGTTCCCAGGATATAGTTTGAGGCAAAGAAATAAGAAGGAAGCCCACTGTGGGAGTTTGGACTCTGTTCTACCCTCAGGGAATATACAGAACATGTTTTCTCAATTTTTTTTTTGGGGGGGGAAGAGTTTTGCTATAGGGGGTGTGTGCTTGTGAGAGAGACAGAGAGATAGCAAGAAATCACCCCCCAGGGGGGATGGCCATGCTGCAATTCCTTCTCCTCCATTCTCCTCTGGGGATCTTGGGTATGCACACACACGCACCCAGCATGAGTTTAAGTCATTGGGTCTGGGACTTGAACCGCAGTTGGCTACATGGGAGTCCAGTGACATAGCCATTACGCCAATTGCTGGTCCCATGTTTTCTCAATTTTCTATGTGATAGCCCTTAAGAAAATGAAGACAGAGACCATTCACCTAAATCTGCTCTTCTGTAGGTGAAACAAGCCCCATCCTCCAATTCCTTCCTAAGTAGTGTGCAGAACTCACTAGTTCAGAAGTGAGTAGGATGGGGACTGTCAACTCTTCCCTTCTGGAGCATATGAATGAGTTTAGTCATTTTAACTTTTCGGAATCCCTTCTAAACTGCTGACTCATGTTGAGTTTGCAATAAATTATTGATAAATATCCCAAATCAACCAAGTACGGCTTCCTTTACATTAGCCCCTGCTTTATTAGTTTTGTTCTTTCAAGATTTGGTAAGATTCTCTTGAATCTTGATTCTCCTGCTAAGGATCTCAACAAGCTTTCTCAGCTTCTTATTGTCTCTTCATTTACCTTTTATAAATTCAATGAATTTTTCATTTTTTCATAAAAAAAAAAAAGAAGGTATACAGGGACCAGCAATTGGCATAATGGCTATGTCGCTGGACTACCATATAGGTGACCGTGGTTTGAGTCCCAGATCTGGTGGCTTAAACTCACGCAGGGTGCGTGTGCGTGTGTGCCCAAGATCCCGAGAGGAGAATGGAGAAAGGATTGCAGCATGGCCATCCCCACTGAGGGTGATTTCTCGCTTTCTGTCTCTCTGTCTCTCTCTTTCTGGAGAGTGCATGTGCTCTATAGCAAAAACCTCTCCAAAAAAAGAGCACACCTGCCTTATAGCAAAAACCCCTCCAGAAAAAAAACGTATAGAGAATCAAGAGAAAAGCCCTGTGACACAGGTCACTGAAGACTTATGGAACAGAACAGCATCTCGATATGAAAAGTCTTATCTAATGGAAAAAACACTTTGAACACCTCTCAACCCACCTCTGACCAGTGTTGCTTGCCAACCAGTGTCCCACCAGATATACTCACGAGACTGAGGTCTAAGGAGTGAGTGGGTTCTCAAGGGCTCTGGCCAATCCCTGCTGTTTCTGACCTTGTCTCTTCCCTAGAGACCTTCCTCCACTCCCTGCCAAAGGCATCTCCTTAATGGAGTCCTGATGGACTCTGCTCTCCCTTAATAGCACCCACATTACCATTTATGGTTTTTTAGCCCCTTTCGTTTGAGAAGTCAACATACCGCGGTAGAGTTGTGGAGGAATTTGCTGTCCCCGCTTTATCTCCCTTCCCTTTCCGACCCTCTGAGATCTAAATTTCTTACTACTCCTGAATGTTACTTTCAGGATTCTTCAGCCTTATATCAGGTGGCTTTTCTTTAGAACTCAATTGGTTGGACCTAATTCTTTTTTAAAAGCTTTGGGGTTTTGGTTCCTGTGACTGCTTTCTCCTTTTTTTTCTTCTATTTTTTTTTTTCTGGTTAATTCTTCTCAGTCTCTTTTGAGGGTTGCTCTGCTCACCCTTTAAATCATAGTATCGCTAGAGCTCTATACTTGTTCCCATTCGATGCTCTCATCTACTCACATAGTTTCGACTACCACTTTTATTACAAAGACTTTCATCTACATCATAGGCTCTCCTAACTTCTGGAGAAATATCATTTCCAGTCCACTTCCCACTCAAAGAACTAGTGATCTTTCTAACTTTCAAATCAAAACATGCCAACAAAAACAAAAACCAAGCAAACGAAAACCCCAAACAGGCAATTCCCCTCCCAAAAAATGCTACTTCCCTGATTAAAATCCTTTAATGATTCTTTCCCCACCCCCCATGCCCATTCTAAATTATTTGTATTCCTGGAAAGCATCAAGCTATCCTGTGCCTATATCCTGTGCCTTTGTGGTTTTGTACAGACTACTCTGAGTCCAGGATGTTCTTAAAAGTCTCCACAAAGCTGGGGGACCAGCAGTTAGTGTAATGGCTATGTCGCTGGACTCCCATATAGTCAACAGCGGTTCACATCCCGGACCCGGTGGCTTAAACTCATGCCAGGCGCGTGTGCATGTGTGCCCAAGATCCCGAGAGGAGAAGGGATTGCGGCATGGCCATCCCCTCTGGGGGGTGATTTCTCGCTTTCTATCTCTCTGTCTCTGTCTGTCTGGTGAGCGCATGCACCCTATAGCAAAAACCTCTCCAAAAAAAAAAAAAAAAAGTCTCCACAAAGCCTAATCACCTTTCTAGACTGGGCTTATATGTAAATTGTGTTGGCAGGCTTTCTCTGACATTTCAATCTGGCTTAGATACCTCTCTCATTGCCCAGTACCAAACACTGCCGTCTCTGCATTTTAATTATGCTTCCTTTCTGTTTCTATCCTTAGCTGGAATTCCTGAAGAGACAGTCCCTCTCACCTTTCTATTACCAGCATCACCTTAACCTAGAGCCTTGTATGAAATAATTACTTAACCATTCAAAAGAAAGGGGAAGAGCTGACCTGGGGAGGCCTCTTGGTCCTTAAGGGTCAAGGGTCAGGTCTCAGGCTCTCTAGAGAGTAGCTATAATCACCTATCACTGACACCCAGTGTAGCTTTTCTGTTGGACATATCTCTTGGTTGTGTCTAAAGCACTGAAAATTCCAAATGCACAGCTGAACTCATGCCTCATCCCTCTTCATTAAATCTACCTCTGCTTATAGCCCCAACCCAGGGAATCATCTTTCCAGTCACCCAGGTTCAGACTCACAATTTTCTGAGTACATTCCCAGTACACCAGCCTCCAAGTCGTGTTGCTCTTATCTCCACAGTGCATTTTAAAAATCTTCTATCTCCCTTCTCCTGGTCCTCCCTATTATAACTGTAGGGCATATGCAGGACTGGAAGGATAAGAGACCTAGACTGAGGAAACTAGTGGTATGAATGGGGTAGTTGGTAGGGACCTGTCACCAAGGAGGCCATGCATACACATGGGTATGTTCCAGCCTCCAGGTTCCTTACCGTCAGCTCTAGCTCTTGCATCCCTCTGAGTATGTCCGTTGGCTGGGTTCCCTGGGAGAGCAGGCCCTGGATCCATCAGCTGGGTCAGGGGGCCTTGCCCAGCAGCTCTGAGGCTAGTAGGTGGCATCTCACTGGACTGGGGCCCCTGACAGACCTGGGTGGACCAGGGCTCTGGGCCAAGTAGGTCTGTGCCTGGCCCCAAGGGCATGGGTGGTAAGCTATGGCTGCAGCGAGTGCCCTCATCTGGAGGGCCCACCCTGTCTTGGTGCACTTCCTGGATGGGTGAGAACTCCTGGGAGGAGTCCCCAACGCTCACCCGAAGTGGCGGGGAGCCAGAGCCTGCAGCTTTCTTCCGGCCCTTGGCCAGCTCAGCAAAGGAGGTGACCCTTCTTGGTGGGGAGCTGGGCCCGGCCAGAGCTGCAGAGCCCTCACTCAAGCGTACTGGGCAACTCAACATGCGTTCCAGTGAGCCCAGGCGCATGGGAGGGCTGCGCTCCAGGCTGCGATCATAGCTGCGAGAGCGCTGACGTCCAGTGCCAATGTTGGGAGGCGAAGTATTCGTGTACACTTGCCCCTCAAGTACAGCAGGGCTGGCAGCAGTCGCTGCTTCTGCTGAGGAACCCACTGCTTCTTGTTCCTCTGGCTGGACTTCTGGCTTCTGGAATAGGTAATACTCAGAGGGCTGGCTGGGGCCTGGATCTGGACCAGGGCCTGGTGGGGGACTGATCTTGGTGTGTTCCTCGGAGCAGCTGGTGATGGAAGAGCCAGCAGGGCTTGGGGATGATTGAGAAGACAGGTCACAGGTAACAAGTTTATAGTAATTTTGTGTGGCCACCACAAGACGGGCCTGGCTCTGGAAGCAGGCTGTGAGGTCAGCTACAGCTGGGCAGGGCTCACAGTGTGGGCGGTAGGAGTTGCAGTTGGCATCAAGCTCAGGAGATGAGGCATGAGGACAACCGTAGCCCCCTTCCCTTCCTCCACTTTCAGGGTGGTGGGACTCACAAGACATCTTAGACTCAGCTGGGGAGGGTTGAAGGTCCAGGTAGAAGGCGCCAGGGTCTGAATGGCTGCAGAAGGAAGAGTCGCTGCAGGAATGTGGGGCAGAGTTGAGATTGGCCCGGGAGTTGCCATGCATCTTGTTGTAGAGGGTGCTGAAGGTGACCAGCACTCCATCTGAGCTATTGCAGGAGGAGTCACTCACATAGCCCATGGACTGGTCAGCCGCCTCGGACTGACTGGATGTGCTGCTGCAGCGGCAGTGCTGGGCTCTGGAGCCTGAGCAACTGGGGTTCCTTGGGGATTCATCTGAACTGAGCTTCCATTCCTGGTCGAAAGAAAAGCCAGAGGTGTCACTGGCTCCACCTCCACTGCCACTCCCACCAGGTCCACCACACTCATCCAGCTCCATGGTCTCAGCTTCAGGCTCTGGCCGGCAGCAGTGGCTGGCAATGCATGGCTGGGTATCCAGCGTCGTCACTGGCTCCTGTTCCTGCCCCTCTACCACTCCAGCCCGACTGCGTGTTGCCCCCCATGGCCTGTTCACTCCAGGGCCAGACGGTGGCAGCTGAAAAGAGGATAGATGGAAGGTGGGCTGGCTAGTACCATGCAAGTGGAAGGACTTCTGGGTGCCAATGTCACCAATGCTGTCATCATACACGTCACCAAGTCCTGGCTCACCCACACCCTCCTGTAGCAAGAAGGGATTGTGTCGTTTGGGTGCTGCAGGGCCTCTTCCCTCCCAACCCCTACCCTTGGTGCCATCTGCAGACCGCACAGATCCCCCGGAGGCAGAGTGCAGACTGTTGAATAACAGGGAGTCAGCTTGTCCTAGGTCTTGATCAGGCTGGGTGATGCCCAGCTCAGGAGGGCAGAAGGGATTGGATCTTGTGCTCCCACTACCACCACTTGCCCCTCCACAGCACTGCCTGTCTGGGACTTGACAGTGCACAAGGGGGATGTGGTGGACGATGAGGGTTTCTCCAGTCAGCTTTGGGGGACTATCCATTCTGGAAAGTTCGAACAAGGGCATCAACAGCACCGGACACTGCCCCCGAAGCCCAGTGGGGCAGAACACATTTCATCAGGAGAGCTTGGCACCTGGAGAGAGAGGGAAAGAAAGGGAACCTAATGTCACCTCCCTGGAAGTCAGGGACATGCCCTCCCCCATGTCACTTTCAGAGGGAGGAGAATCCAAGGAGAAAAGGCTCAAGTTCAGATGAAACTCTGACAGCACGGCCACCTGAGAGGGCAGGGAGGCTCAACACACTCTGTATTGCACAGGTCTAGCTCCTCAGGTCCCCTTCATTTAAAGGTCTCCATGCATCCAATTGTGACAGAAGACCAGCCCCCCCCTTTTTAGAGTTATTTAATTTTACTTATTATTATTATTATTTTAAATTTGACCAGAAACAGACAGACACACAGAGAGAGAGAGAGAGAGAGAAGGAAAGTGAGAAAGTAAGCCACCAGGTCCAAGACTTGAACCATGGTTAGCCATGTGGGAGTCCAGCACCTCAGCCACCATACCAACTGCCAGCCCCAAGGCGAGGCCCCTTTTAATGTCATATAAGGTCTGGAGATCTCAGGGATAGCACTTCCCCCTTCTCTTTCAAGGACCCTGTCTTAAGCAATAAACAATAGCTAGTCACGAGTACAGAAAAGGTAGGAATAGTGACATAACTAATAAAAACATCTAGGATGTCTGAAAGGGTCAAAGCACTAAGGGGATACAGAGATACCTTAGACACAGCTACCAGCATGCAAATTTACAGCTGGGGAGTGGGTGATCATGAATACTACAAGGAGATTTCAAAAAGTTTGTGGGGAAATGGAATTAAAGTATGAGTTTATTTTGATGCAAAAACATTTAAAATATATGCATATATTTTTCATAGTATGTATTTTCTTTCTTTCTTTTCTTTTCTTTTTTTTTTTTATAAGAGATTTTTGCTATAGGGCACATGTGCCTGCCAGACAGACAGAGAGACAAAAAGCAAGAAACCATCCCCGGGGGAATGGCCATGCCACACCCTTTCTCCTCCATTCTCCTCTTGGATGAGTTTTTTTTTTAAATTAAAAAATAAAAAAATTATTTATTTAATTCCATTTGCTATTATTATTTTTTAACTTGACAAGAGAAAGTAAGGAAGAATGAGAAAGCTAGAAAGCAAGCCCCCAGGTCCAGGACCTGAACTATGGTCGGCCATGTGGGAATCCAGCACCCTTAAGCACCATGCCATCTGCTGGACCCCTGGTGTGAGTTTTAAGCTGCCAGGTCTGGGACTTGAACTGTGGTCAACTATGTGGGAGTTTGGCGACATAACCATTACACCATCTGCTGGTCCTCATAATATGCATTTTCTGTGAGCTTTTTTTTTTTTTAAAAAAAAGAATTATTATTTTTAAAATTTAACTTTATTTATTTATTTATTTATTTATTTGTATTTGACCACCAGGTCCAGGACTCGAACCATGGTCAGCCATGTGGGCGTCCAGTGCCCTTGACAACCACGCCACCTCCTGGCCACCAATAGTGTAATGAATTTTGAAAGCAAACCTTTTTTTTTTTTGGAGAGGTTTTTGCCATATGGCGTGTGCGCTCGCCAGACAGACAGAGAGAGACAGAGAGAGACAGAGAGACAGAAAGCAAGAAATCACCCCCCAGGGGGGATGGCCACGCCGCAATCCCTTCTCCTCCATTCTCCTCTCGGGATCTTGGGCACGCATGCACACGTGCCAGGCGTGAGTTTTAAGCCACCGGGTCTAGGACGCGAACCGCGGTCGACTACGTGGGAGTCCAGCGACATAGCCATTACGCTAACTGCTGGTCGCCTTCTGTGAGCTTTTTGAAGACCCCTTTATATATCATGTACTCATAGCAATAGGCTATAATTTTGTAAGAAATAAAATTTTCAATATACTGTATCATTTGACCAAGTGACTTCCCCTCTGACCTTTGTCTTGCTCTGCGTCCCTCTTTGATGACTGTGGGTTGAGTTTCCTTACTATCCTCACTGTACTGGAGCTTCCTGAATGCAGAGGCTGATTTGGGCACAGGGATGGGTGACATGGCTGAAGCCAAACTTTCTCCTCAGTGGGGCTGGGGTCTAGTTTTATCTCTTTGTATCATCCTAGCACAGCATCTCATAACTCTTGGCAAACATGAAGACATAATATACTCTTAAAAAAAAAAGAATTATTTATTTTATTATTATTATTTTAATTTGCTATAGGGTACGTGTGCTTACCAGAGAGAGAGAAAGAGAGAGAGAGAGAGAGAGAGAAACCCACCAGATCTGAGACTCAAACCATGGTTGGCCATGTGGGAGTCTGGCACCTTAACCATCATGCCACTTGCTAGCCCTGGCATAATATATTCTTAATATCTGTGTAGCTCAGAGTACAGACCTCTTGAAGTGTGCAAATTCTGTCCAGTCTTAGCCTGAACCTTTATTACTGGCATCCCCTAGGATGTCTTCTCTTCCCAATTATGCTATTCTGATGGGCCAAATTTCTCTTATTCAAAAATCTCTGTTTCTGAGGATGCAAAGTCAATTCTGAGATTCTCTGGTCTCTTGGTCACACTATGACAAAGTGGCCTCCTCAAGTTCTGGTTTCCTATACTTCTAAGTTCAGGTCCCAACAGTCTTCACTCCCTCAGGCTCCATACATCTAATTTCTCCTAATTCATTCACTTCTCTTTCTTCCCCCTTTATACCTATCATTTGTTTTCTTTTCACTCACCCTGAATCTAAATCCCCCATTGCCTTTCTCTTAGTCATCATTTCATTGAACCCTTGATACCACAATTTCTTAAAATTTAACTCCTTTAGCAGGGTCACAGATCTTCATGTAGGGTACAGTAAAGAGCTAGACAAGCCACATATGCTCAAGGATGTCAACAGGAAATACATAAAACATTCAAATGGCTAATACATGTATTTGCGAGAGACAAGATACTGAGTATGATTATTTGTGTTAAACTAAATTTACATTAAAATTAAGAAGCAAGTATTAACAATCTCTGTACCGCCCCTCATCCCCAACCGTGTGAGAGGAAGGCTCCTTTGTTGGTATTCCAAGCTTTCATGTGTTGACTACAGTAGTGGGTAGAAACATAGAAAGGCAATAACTAGAGAAGTTAAACTGAGGAAAAGATTAAGGGTTATAGAAAATGTGGGAGTATTTACTCCCAAAGTATTTACTTTGTTATATTGGATCAGTCAGTTTCGTAGATAAGACACAAAAAACACAAAAGATGAAACAGATAAACTAGATTCTATGAAAATTTAAAACCTTTGTGCTTCAATGGATACCACTAAGAAAGTTAAAACACAACCCACAGAATGGGAGCAAATAGTTGTGAGCCATATATCTGACGAGAGACTTCTGAGTAGAATATGTGAATAACTCTTACAATTCAACAATAAAAAGACATATAACCTAATTAAAAATTGGGCAAAGAATCTGAATAAGCTTACAAGCACATGAAAAGATATGTAACTTTATCATCAGTCATACGAGAAATAAAAAAAATGATGAAATACCTCTTCACTCTCATTAGGATGGCTAAAATAAAAAAATACAGACAAGTGTTGGGAACCAGCAGTTAGTGTAATGGCTATGTCGCTAAACTCCCACATAGTCGACCGTGGTTCGTGTCCTGGACCCAGTGGCTTAAAACTCATGCCAGGCGCATGTGCGTGCGTGCCCAAGATCCCAAGAGGAGAATGGAGGAGAACGGATTGCGGCATGACCATCCCCCCTGTGGTGTGATTTTTCTGGCTCTATGTCTCTCTCTGTCTGTCTGGTGAGCGCACGTGCCCTATAGCAAAAAATCTCTCTCTCAAAAAAAAAAAAAACAGACAAATGTTGACAATGCTGTGGAGAAACTGAAACTCTCAAACACTGTTGGGAGCATTGTAAAATGGCACAACTGCTTTGGAATATAGTCTGGCAGTTTCTCAAAATATTAAATATAGAGTTAACACATGACCCAGTAATTACATTCCTAGAGAAATAAAAACATATGTTCCCATAAAAACTTGTATACTGGGGGCTGGCAGGTGGCATGGTGGTTAAGGGCGCTGGACTCCCACATGATCAACTGCAGTTTGAGTCCTGTACCTGGTGGCTTGCTTTCTCACTTTCGCGCTCTCTCTCTCTATGGTCAAATTAAAATCCGTAAATAAAGTTAAAATAACAAAAGTGCCAGGTGCATGTATATGCATGCCCAAATCCCACAGGATGGAGAAAAGAAGGTATTGTGGTTTGACCAAGCCCCACTGGGGGGTGCTTTTTCCTTCTCCTTCTCTGTCTCTTTCTGGTTAGCGCACATGCCCTTTATTTACGCAAAATGTCCAGAATAAGAAAATCTATAGAAATAGAAAGTAGATTAGTAGTTGCCAAGGCCCAGAGGTCTGGGGACCTGGGGAATGAAGAGTGGCTGCTTAATCGAAATGGAGGTTCATTTTGGGGTAATAAAAATGTTCTGAAATCATTAGTGATGGTTATGTAAGTCTATGAACGTAATAAAAACTATAGAAGTTTATGGTATGTGGGGCTGGCAGGTGGTGTGGTGGTTAAGGGTGCTAGCTAGATTCCCACATGGCTGGCTGTGGTTCAAGTCCTGCACCTGGCAGCTTGCTTTCTCACTTTCTCTCTCTCTCCCTTTCTCTCCCTCACTCTGTCCCTCTCTGCTCAAATGGAAATAAATAAATAAATAAAATTAAATAAAAGAATTCTTTAAAAAAAGTTGTTTATGGTATGTGAATTATACCGCAGTAAGACCAATTAAGTTTTTTGCTTTTAAACTATTAAGATTTTTGTCATAGGGTGCATGCACTTGCCAGACAGAGACAGAGAGAGGGAAAGTGAGAAATCACCCCTTAGGGGGATGGCTAAATTGCAATTCCTTCTCTTCTAGTCTCTTTCGGGATTTTGAGCACACACACACACAAGTACCCAGTGTGATTTTCAAGTTGTTGGGTCTGGGACTCAAACTGCGGTTATGTGGGAGTCTAGCGCCATAACCACTACACCTCCTGCTGGCCCCTAAAACTTTTTAATTTTTTTAAGAATTATTTATTGGGGCCAGCAGGTGGCATGGTGGTTAAGGGTGCTGGAGTCACACATGGCCAACTGTAGTTCGAGTCCTGGACCTCGTGGCTTGCTTTCTCACTTCTTCTCTCTTTCTCTCTCTCTCCGGTCAAATAAAAAAATACATAAATAAATTTAAAAATAACAAAAGTTATAAATAAATAAATAAATGAAGTTAAATACAATAATTCTTTTAAAACATCCATTCACTATTAAGTAATGTGAATGGAAAGGAAAAAAAAAGAATTACTTTATTATTATTCTTCAATTTGAGAGAGACAGAGAGAAAGAGCAAGCCGCCGGGTCCAGGACTCAAACCGTGGTCAGCTCTATGGGAGTCCAGCATCTCAACCACCATGCCACTTGCCAGTCCCCTAAAGCTTTTTTTTTTTAACAGAAAAAACGAAATTAAGATTTATTGGAAGAAAGATGGGAGGGTAGGAAAGGGAACTATTGTTTAGTAGTAGAGAGGGTTGGGCATTTGCTAGACAAGGTGAGAATGAGGTAAGAGAGTAACATCTTAAACACCTTAAATGTGGCATTTTAGAGAGAAAGATGACAGTTTTTAGGAAGTTTTGATAATTAAGATAATTTCCCTTTCACTCTGCCTCATTTCTTCTCTTCTTTTATAAGAATGCTTTGAACTTAAACATGAGGGGACTCCAAGAAGTATGCAGAAAGATAAAATTAAAGCATGAGTTTATTTTGGTGCAAAAAATTTTGAAATTCATTCATAATGTTTCCAACATCCTAATTTTCTATGAACTTTTTGAAACCTCCTCATATATGCTATAATGATAACAGAAAGTTGAAAAGTTGGGAACACTCTAAAATTCCAATAATCAACTTAAAAACAACACAGAAAAGAGTATCATTAATGTTAGTGTGAGGCGCCAGCAAGTTGTATGGTGCTTAAGGCGCTGGACTCCAACATGGCTGACTGGTTTGAGTCCTAGTCTGGGTGACCTGCTTTCTCATTTTCCCTCTCTGGTGGGCGCATGTGCCCTCTACAAAATTTTAAAAATAATAATGATTGGAACCAGAAGGTGGCGTAATGGTTACACCACTGGATTCCCACGTAGTAGACTGCAGTTCGAGTCCTCGACCTGGCAGCTTAAAACCTCATGCTGGGTGCATGTGTGTGTGTGTGTCCAAGAGGAGATTGAAAAGAAGGGATTGCAGTGTGGCCCTCCTTCCTGGGGAGATGTTAATAGTGCCTACCTCTGTCAACTGACTTTGGATTATTTTTAAAACTTTTTTTTTTTTTTGCCAGCCTGTATCCCAGTGGTTGAGTACTGCACACTGGAAACCGTATTTCACATGGCTGACTATGGTTTGAATCCTGGCCCTGATAGCTTGAAAAACATGCTGGGCACATATGCATGTGTGCCCCAAATTCTGATGGGACACAGAAGTGGAGGAAAAGGACTGTGGTGTGCCGCACCTGGCTGGGAGTGCTTTCTCTCTGAGTATCTGCACCCTCTAGCAATGATAATAAACAAACAAAAATAGTAGTAAGCTCCCTCTAGCTGTTCAGGCAAAAACAAAGACAAAAATAAAAACAAACTTTTAAAATAATTGCTGGACAGCATGTGTGCTTACTAGGCAGAGGTGGAGAGACAGAGACAGAGGGAAAGGGAGAAAGCACCTTTTGAGGGGGTTTGGTCATGCCACAATGCCTTCTCCACTTCTCTATCCTGTTGGGATTTGGGGCATGAATGCACATGTGCCCAGTGTTTTTCAAGTCCCAGTCACAGCTGGGATTTGAGTGAGTCAGTCATGTGGGGTCTGGCTCCTTTAACCACTACACTATAGGGCTGGGCTATTTTTAAATTTCTATTGTTTTTTGTTTGTTTGTTTTGTTTGTATTTTCTAATTTGTGTATAATAAATACCCATCATGTGCATGATTTAGTCATAGTTTTTTCTTTAAGAAGGGGGCTTCTTGGGGCCAAGCAGGTGGTATGGTGGTTAAGGTGCTGGACTCTTACATTGCTGTGGTTTGAATCCCAGACCTGGTGGCTTGAAACTCACATTTGTGCGTTTGTGCCCAAAATCCCGAGAAGAGAATAGAGGGGAAGGGACTGCAGCCTGGCCACTCCCCCTGGGGGATGATTTCTTGTTTTCTGTCTCTCTAGTAAGCACATACATTCTATAGCAAAAATATCTCTTAAAAAAAGAAAAAAGAAGGGATTATTAGGTTTCGTCTAGGGTCCAGGCTTTAATCCCAAGGCCAGAACTAAAATGAGCATAGAAAATTCTGGTACATAAAGAATAACTTTATGAGTAACTATGGCCTTCAGATATCATTGCTCTTCAGTGGGTACTTCCTTCCTTTTATAAAACACCATTAATTTTTTATTTTTCCTGGGCCAGCAGCTGGAATGGTGATTAAGGTGTTGGACTTGACTCCCACATGGCTGACTGTGGTTTGAGTTCCAGACCCGGAGGCTTGAAAATCATATTGGGTGTGTGTGCATACGTGCCCAATATCCTAGGAGGAGAGTAGAGAAGGGATTGTGGTGTAGCCATCTCCCCTGGAGGGTGATTTCTCACTTTCCCTTCCGCTGTCTCTCTCTCTGGCAAGTGTATGTGCCCTATGGCAAAAACCTAAAAAAAATTGGAAGTGGGCATATGCACTCACTTGAGAGAGATAAAGAGACAGAGAGGGAAGGTAAAAAGGTACTCCCTGTGATCCCTTCTCCATCTCTCTTTCCTTTGGGTTTCTGGGCATACATGACACACATACCTGGACAAAGCACCATTTTCAAGAGGCATTCACGAGTATGTACGTAAGAGAATTTACGTCTCCGGGGGCCAGCAAGTCGTGTAGTGGTTAAGAGGCTGGACTCCCACGTGGCTGACCTGGCAGCTTGAGGCTCACGCCGGGAGCATGTATGCATGCCCGAAATCCTGAGAGGAGACTGGAAAAGGGATTGAGGCATGGCCGTCCCCCTGGAAGGGGTCATTTCTCACTGTCTCTCTCTGCATCTCCACAGAGACACATGAGTGCATGCATCCTATAGTAAAAATCTCTCTCAAAAAAAAGAATTTGTAGCTTTAATCCACAGAATCATTACTGTGATAAACATAATGGATTCATAAGGAAAAATCCAGTGATGCACAGACACAGCGTCTAGAAAGCTGATCCTCTAGGATGAAGAACAAATGAATATAGGGGGGTGACAAGAAGCGCTTGGTTTGAGGGTGTAGACAGCTGTATTATAACATTATGTTTATTTATCTGTCTCCCAGGCTAGAATGTAGTTCCTTGAGATCAAAGACTATAATACAGTCAACTCTCTGTCTAGGTCTTATTACACAATATTACACAATGCTTAGAACATAATAAGTGGTCAGCTGTTGACAACTGAACTCATTTTTAAAAATTGTCTTTTTTTTTTTAAGTTGCCAGAGGGCAAGTGCAGTCACCAGAGGTAGCCGGAAGAACAGAGAAGGGGGAGAGGGGGAAAGCAGCCCCCTTTAGGGTATGGTCACACCAATCCTTTCTCCATTTCTCCATTCTGTTGGGATTGTTGGACATGCACACATGCCTGGTGTGTTTTTCAAGCTGCCAGGGCTTGGATTTGAACCATGGTTGGTCATGTGGGATCTGGTTTCCTTACCACTAGGCTATGAGGCCAGCCATGTTATCTGTTTATTACTGAGCTGTAGGAGTTTATTTATTCTGGATGCAAGTCCTTTGTCAGATATATGTCTTGCTAATATTTTCTCTCAGCCTGTGGCTTGGCTGATTTGTTTTCTTAATGGTCTTTTTTACTTAGTAAGAATTTTTGGTTTTATGAAGTCAAATTAATTACTGTTCTTTTTTTTTTTTTTTTTAATGGTTAAAGCTTTCTGTATCTTAAGTGTCAAGTTCTTTCCTGAGTTCGTTTCATTTTATTTTATATTTCTGAATCTCAGATAAGGTCTTAATTCTTCCTGACCTCCACACAACCAAGGGAAATGCCTGCCGAGCCGACAGTTCTTCCACAGGCAATTCCAACTGAGCAACCGAGGGAAAGGTCTGCAGGTATCCCATGGGGTTTTGTAGTCATGCCTTTCCCCACCCCCTTCACAGTTTTTGCGAAGCACTTTTTATATATGTCATATCTCATTCATCCTCACGCCCACTTACCAAAGTAGGCAGAGCCATCTTCATTTAAAAAATAGGAAACTGACGCACAGGAAACTTAAATGACTTGCTCAAGATCATTCAGTGAATAAATAACAAGATTAACACGGGACTCAGGAACCCTAACTTTTCCCTTTATCAGTTTATAATGTAATGAGAGTATACTGTACATATGGCTTAATTTTAAACACCACAGAAAAACATTTACTGAGAACATGCCAATAAATTTTCTCCTGGAAGTGGTTTGTTCTACGTTAAAACAATGTTTAGGCCTGGTAGCCAGTTAAGAAAGCCGGACTGCACATGGCTGACCATGGTTTGAATCTCGGCCCAGAGACCTGAAAACCATGCTAGGCACGTGTGTGCACACCTCGAATTCCAACAGCATGGAGAAATAGAGACAGGATTGTAACTACTCCCCTTGGGTAGGTACGTCCTTCCCCTTCCCTTGTCTCTGGTGAGTGCACATAACCCCTGGCAATTATTTAAAAATGAAAAAAAAAAAAAGGGGGGGGGACCAGCAGATGGCATAATGGTGATATCGCTGGACTACCACATAATCTACCGTGGTTCAAGTCCTGGACCCAGTGGCTTAAACCTCACACCGGGCGTGTGCATGTGTGCCCAAGAACCCAAGAGGAGAATGGAGAATGGAGAAGGGTGTGTAGTGTGACCATTCCCCTCCATCCCCCGTGGGGTGATTTCTTGCTTTGTGTCTCTGTCTCTCCGGTGAGTAAAAGTTCCCTTTAGCAAAAATCTCACTAAAAACAAAACAAAACAAAATAAAACAAAACAAAACAAAATACAAGTTTCATATTGCAGTCCATAAACCCTAACGTATGTTGAACACTGCTAATAATGAAAAGCTGAAATGTTTCAAAATCCAAAACTTTTTGAGAGCAGACATGACACAAGTGGAAAATTCCATATATGACCTCACATGACGAAGTGCAGTTAAAATTCTGCAGTATGAAAGTATAAAGTTACCCTCAGGCTGTGCATATAAGGTGTATATGGAACATCAGTGAATTTCATGTTTAGACGTGGATCCTATCCCCAAGATATCCCATTATGTATATACAAATATTCAAAAAAAAAAATCCAAAACATAAAACACTTTTGGTTCTAAGCTTTTCAGATAAGGGATATTCAACCTGTAAAGGTGAGCAGAAAATATGGAGGTGGAAGTTCATTCCAGACATTTTTTTTGGGTATCCTGATTAAAATGCACTGACATGGAAATGAAGATGCAAGGAACAGAGGAGCAAGAATAAGAAGGAAGTGGGAGAAAGTGCTCTCAGATGAGCCCTCTAGCTATGTCCGCCAGGTACACTGAGAGGTGGGCTCAGCCAGGATAAACCTACAAAGTGGCAGCTCTTTGACAGCAGAGAAAGTTTTCTATGAGCTCCTTATTCCCGGTCCTAGACCCATGGTATCTCTTGGCCTATCATAATATTCTACTTATTAATGACTATGATTGAGCATTTGCATGCCAGGTAATTTACATACAGCATCTCTAGTTCTACTGTAACACTGTCAAGTAGGCATAAACATTCCCATGCACAGATAAGAAAACCAAATAGAGTGTACAAGTATTAATAGTTTTCCCACAACTACATAGCTGAGGTGAGATTAAAACCCGGGCCTACCCAATTCATAATCATTTCCACTATAACTGTGTCCCAAAGAAAACGGTTGGGGCCACACCCTCTTCCTAAAGTTTTTGCATTTACCCTGCTCCCAGGAGCAGCTGCTTCCTATTGTTTCTGAACAGGCTCACATTCCACCTCCACTGACATTTGGAGGTTTTATCTACCTCTCTCCTGAGCCTTCAGTCCCTTTCAAATTACTGCCCCCATGTTCTGATCACATTCATCAATTCCACCACCTGCCCCAGTTCCCAGCCCTCATCTCCCTGTCCTATTCAGGGTCTCCCTAACTCCCATTTCCCTGCTCTGTGGTTCACATTTCTACACACTTCTGGAAATTAACACACTCCCACAATTTTCCAGTGTATTCCTTAACCACACATTCATGTGACGTGGATCTACTGTCTCCTATTATCATGTTTTGAATTCTTCATCAAGGTGGCCAATGGAAATGAGAATCTGAAGAACTTTTTCTACCTGCTCAGCAACAAGGCAACTCTAGGCAGGAAAACTCCAGAAGAAAGGTCTCCCTTTCTTTGGTTATCAGCAACTTCCTACCAGTCATAGAACCCCTTTCCTCTTTCTAGGCTTCCTGAAGGAAGATGGGGAAGACAATGGTACTGAGTTGCAATTTTCTAGCCATCTGACCTTGACTTGAGGTTCTGAGGAGCCTCTGTAGGACTGATAACCTTTTTCCTTACTGGGTCTTCTCTTGGATAGGATTGAAAGAAAGAGGGCAGCAGGGTGGATTTGGGAGTGTTAGCTTAGGTCTTTCCTGCTAGAAATCTAAGTCGGTGTAAGAAGGCTGATTATAACAGGTCAGGTGTCTTTGTCCTAGGCATTGCAATGGACATCCCCCTCTCCCAGATACGATATCAACATTCTTTCTTATTCCCTCTTTCTCTGGAGGCTGCTGGCTCCCTCGGCACCAGGAAGTATGGTCTGTGTGACTATGTGCATGTATGTATGTATGAATGTGTATGTGCAGGGAAAGGCTTCCCAGGCCTCCTCCTGAAGGCTGTGGTGGGTCCTGCAGCCTTATGTTCTCCATCATAAACTTACAGTAGCGTTTGGAGTATCTCCTCCCATTCAGGCTTTGTCTCTAGATCTGATCCCGTTCACCCTGCCCCACACTACAGAGCTTCATTAAAATGCCTACAAAGGCAGGTGGAAGTCTTCTGCTTCTTGATCAAATGGCTTAAACAGCAGCAGCCCAAGCTTCTGCTTTTCCCCATCCCTGTACCACAGCCCAGATGTATGCATGGATGAGCTTGTCTCATGCATGCGCCCCGCTCACTCATATTCTCTCTCCCTCTCTCTTTCGGAAAGACAAAGCCGAGCCTCAGGAGCCAGGGCCCAAACCTGCTCATCTGCTGATCGGTTATCCTGGCGGCTCTGCCCTGCCCTGCCCCTCCCCCAGCTCCGCTGAGCCATACCTCTGTAAGGAGCCTTGAGCTGGACCCGGAGGCTTCTGTTCCTTTTGCACTCCGACCAAGCTCTACCTCGACAGTTCCAGCTGAGGCAGTGTTCCACGGGACCACACAGGGGGAACTGGGCCGATTTCCTAAAATCTGCTTTCTGCTAATACAATGGCATCGTTGCTAATGCAGGGAGGCTGCGCAATCCCAGCCCCAGTCTCCTTGCTGCTGCCGCGCCGCTGGTGCTGCGGTGACGTTGCTGCTAGGTGCTGCGGTGACGTTGCTGCTAGGGAAGGGGTAAGGTAAAGAGCAGGCATGCCCACAGTACAGCACTCAGCCTCCCTCTCCGGCAGTCCTCGTGGGCCCGTTAGCCTTGGGAAGGGGGAGGGTAGAGAAAGAGGCAGCCACAGAGGGAGGGCAGTCAGTACTGGGAGATGGAGGACTCTCCAGACAGCAAAGAAAGATAGGGAGAGCTGGGCTAGACCCCTCTTGTCCTTAGGAGCCTCAGGGAAGATGTCTGGGCAGAGCCTTGGGGCTTCCTTCCTTCCTTAGGCCCCTCCTTCAGATCTTAGCCAGAAACCTCTCCCCCTCCCTTTGCCTACTCTGAATGACTCCTTGTTTTCCGGCTTTTTCCTCTCACTAGGATTCCAGACCAGCCTGAGGGTGGAGCAGTCAGCCTGGGAGGGACGGGATTCTGGAAGCCCCATAGGGAGGCTGCAGGACTAGTCTCTTTTCTACCAGCAGCAACACCAAGCTCAGTCCTATGGATGCCCAACCAGCCGAGTGGCAGACTTCTGGGGTGTGCCTCCACTGGCCATGGGGTCTGTCTCAGAAAGGAGAAACTGCAGGCAGGCTTCTGTAAAAGGGTGGTAGTGGGTCTCAGGACCAAACTGGCTACAGGCCCACTTCTGAGTCCAGTTCAGTTTGGGGGATCCTCAGAGGGTCCACTAGCTATGGCTGAAGCAGAACTGGCCCTTCTCACTTACGTCTGTTCTTGGTCAGCGCTGAGTTGGGTCAAGCTGCGTTTGTGTAGAGGGGCCAGGAAGTCTATCTTTTCAGGGAAAGGAAGGCTAAGGAAAGGGAGTGAACCTAGGCCAGAGAAAAATCTCAGCTCTGCCTGTAGATCTACAGAGTCGTCTGCCTCTCCCTGTTCCACCCTCCACAGGATCTGGCCTAGTTTGGTGGGAAAAAGTGAACAGTGAAGAAACCATAGCCAGAGCCAGCTGGGGCAGTGTGTGGCAGTTTCTGTCCACTTCATGCCACTGCTCCCTAATGCTGCCCTTGAACACAGAGATGGTCTCAGGCTGGGCTTGATCCCCAAGCACTTGCTCTGCTCAGGTCTCCCCCCAAAGTTGGCTACAATCTGGGGTTTCAGATATCTAGAAAGAAGCCTTCAGAGAAAGTGCTGGCCAAGACCTCAGCCACTGCTTCCCAGGACCTGGAAGAAGTGTCTCCCCCCACCTCCCCCCCCTTTTTTTTTTCTTCTATTCTCTGTGAAACCCATGTGTCCACTGACACTATGTTGAACTGAGTTAAAGTGTAGAGAAAAGAACAGAAGTGACTAAGACCAATCTCCAACCTTGACTTAGAGGGGCATGGCCCCTTGATCCTACAAAGCAGAGAACGATGACGAAGGGAAAGCGGCACAGAGGCTGCAAGGAGCAGAAATGGTCACTGACCTTCCCTCTTCTCCACCTGATAACCACAGAGGGGGAAGGGTAAGCAGCTGTAGGTCAAGCTCCACAACCAAGTGCTTGGAGTTCCAGTTGCTTATTGTTGAGAGTTTGGGGCCCAGATCTTTGTCCCTGAAATTTCTGTGAGGCTAAGCCATGCATTGTGCTGGACAGTCAGTACTTAGGAAATGTTTCCAGTTGCCTAGGGAGGTAGCAACCCTCATACTTGCAGTGCTTGGCTTAATTGCCATATCACAGACCACATCATCACCTACTTCCCGACCAGTACTGCCAAATATCTATAGGGCTTCTAGTGAAAGATCACATTTTCCAGCCAGAAACTATATATATA
>NW_006159555.1:12087006-12108844 GCF_000334495.1 Tupaia belangeri chinensis | reverse complement strand
ATATATATTCATATATATTTTGTCACATTATAAACCTCAGCTGCCTCCTAACTAGTCTTCCTACCTACAATTTACCTTCCAGTACTCCTAGAGTCATCTTCTAGAGCACCATCTTTCTTCAACATGCCACTCTCCCTGTTCCCTTTATGTATTTATGTATTTGTTTTATTTTTTATTTTTTTGGCCATATGGTGTGCATGTTTGCTGCATAGAGAACACAGAGAGAGACATAGAGTGAGAGGGACAGTGAAAAAATCACCCCTCAAGGGGGATGGTCATACCGCAATCCCTTCTCCATCTCTTCATTTCCACTCTGCTGCCTTTGTTCACTGAGATTTTCATGCCTATTATACTTGGACATACTTGGAATTATCCAAAACTTACAAGGCCCAGGTAACTCCTCCATTAAGTTTTCACTCACCACCCTATAGCCAGAAATAATCTCTCTTTTCTCTAAACTCCTGGTTGTAGGTTGCTGATTTTGCAGATGAGGGGAAAAAATCCCATAAAAACTGGGGGATCAATATAGGATTGCCAATGTCTTATATTGCTAAGTGCACCATTAAAACAAATCTATCATTATCATTTCATAAGAGAAAGCATACTTTCATTATTTTTTTCATTGAATTGTATACTAATGCAAAATCATTGGCAACTATTAGGTTGTTGGGAAACTCATGATGTGTTTTTCTATGCAAAAATGCATCATGACTTACCCTACGAACCAATAGCATCAGTCCATAAGACATTTTGATTAAGTAAATTGTGTTATTTAACATAGTTACTGTTCTCTTTTTGCATATCAGCCTTAATGTCTCTTCTAAACTGGAAAGTCCAAGTTATATTCATCTTTGTAACCTCAATATACACTATACAGTTGTCCCTTGGTATCAGTGGGTTGACTGGTTCCAGGAGCTCTTATGGATACCAAAATTTGTGAATGCTGAAGTCCCTAATATAAACTGGTGTGATATTTGCATATAACCTACACATATTCTCTTATATACTTTATATCATCTCTAGGTTACTTTTAATACCTAATACAATGTAAATGCCATATAGATAGTTGTTATATTTTTTAAATTTGTATTTTTTAAATTGTTATCTAAAATTTTCCCTCTGGGAGACAGCAGGTGGCATGATGGCTAGGGATGCTGACTCCTACATGGCTGACCATGGTTCAAGTCCTGGACCTTGAAGCGTGCTTTCTTGCTTTCTCTCTCTCTCTCTGTCTTGCTCTGATCAAATTGAAAAATAACAATAATGATAAATAAAATAAAGGGAAAATTTCTTAAAAAAAGAAAATAATATTTCCACCTGGAAATTTTAGATCTGCAATTGGCTGAATCATGGATATGGTCCCAGTGACACAAGGGGATGGTTTTATAAGACAGTATCATTTTTGTTTTGTCCCCCACTAAGATCTAGATCTGTATATAGAAGGTGTTCACCTAAAGTCTTACTGAGGGGCCAGCAGGTGGTGTGATGGGTAAGGGCTCTGGACTCCCAACTATGATTCAAATCCCAGATCTGGAGACTTGCCTTCTCGCTTTCCCTCTCTTTCATCTGTCCCTCTCTGGTCACATTAAAATAAATAAATGAATAAATAATGTTAAATAAAATAAATCTTTTAAAAAAAAGTCTTATTGAATAAGAGCAACTTAAAAAGAGATGTTCCTTGAGTGTAAATGAGAGTAGGCAATAAGCAGACTTAATAGGCTTGGCAGAGAAGACACTTGTTTTTCATGTAAAAAAAAAAAAAGAGAGTGTGTATTGAAAAGAAGCTTAGACAAAGGAGTAACTCTCTATTAACTTGGGTTAGGCAATGCATTCTGAAACATGATACCAAAAATACAAGTGACAAAAGAAAATCAGATAAATTTGACTTCCTAAAAATTAAAAACTTTCGTGTTTCAAAGGACATAATCAAGATGGTAAAAAGACAACCTACGGAGTAGAAAACTTGCTAATTATATATCTGATAAGAGACTTATATCCCGAATATATAAATAACGCTTATAACTTAATAATAAAAAGACAGCACATTTTAAAAATGAGCAAAGAACCTGAATACACATTTCCTCAAAGAAGACACATACATGGTCAGCAAGCACATAAAAAGATTCTCAATATCAAGTAAAACTCAAAACTAAAATACCACTTGACCTAGTTAGAATGGCTAAAATAAAAAAGATAGACAATAGTGTTGATGATGTGGAGATGTAGAAACCCTCAGATATTGCTATAGGTATTATAGAATGGTGTAACACTTTGGAAAACAGTTTGGTGGTTTCTCAAAATGTTAAACATAGAGTTTCTACATGACCCACAATTCAGCTCCTAGGTATATACTCAAGAAAAATGAAAACATAGTTGTACAAAACTTTATATGTGGATGTTCATAGCAGCTTTACTCATAATAGTCAAAAAGTGGGAATAACCAAAGTGTTCATCAACAGATAAAAGATTAAATAAAATGTGATATAGCCATACAATGGACTATTATTCAGCAATAAAAATAAATGAAGGGGCTATATGGTGGCGTAGTGGTAACACAACACCTGGTGAGGCTAACCTACATGAAAGGCATCTGGAGGCCTCCCTGAACAGACTAGGTATGTGCGTGTTCATAATCTGGAGCTGGCGGAGGCTGTGCATGGACGCAGCATCAGGACCCTGTTGGGAGTACCTATCTCTGTGCTCCGTCTCTCTCACTTATGGAAGAAAGAAATAAATTTAATAATAAGAATGAAATTAAGTGCTGACACATGCTACTATATGGATACTTTGCTAAGTGAAAGAAGCCAAAAAATCACATATTATTTGATACCATTTGTATGAAATATTCACACTAGGCAAATCTATAGAGACAAAAACTATAGACTGGTGGCTGCCAAAGGATAGAGGGAGAGAAAAATAGGAAGGGACTAATAATGGGCATGGGTTTTCTTTTCATTTTTTTTATAAATAATTATTTAACTTTATTTAACATTATTTTAATATTCCCAGACACGTGCGCGTGTACGTGCGCGCGCGCACACACACACACAGAAGGAAAGTGAGAGAAAGCATCCAGGTCTTGCATTCGAACCATGGTCGGCCATGTGGGAGTCCAGCGCCCCTAGCCACCACGCTACCTGTCAGCCCCATGGGAATGGGTTTTCTATTGGGGGGGGGGTGATGAAAATGTTCTAAATTAGATTACAATCATAATTATATAACTCTGTGAATATCTAAAAACAACTGAACTATATACTTCAAATGGTGGGATGTACTTCCAACGGTGAGCTATGTCAGCTATACCTTAATAAAGTTGTTTAAAAAACAGGGAACCAGCAGTTAGCGTAATGGCTATGTCGCTGGACTCCCACATAGTCGACCGCGGTTCGCGTCCCGGACCCGGTGGCTTAAAACTCACGCCGGGTGCGTGTGCGTGCGTGCCCAAGATCCCGAGAGGAGAATGGAGGAGAAGGGATTGCGGCGTGACCATCCCCCCTGGGGGGTGATTTCTCGCTTTCTGTCTCTCTGTCTCTCTCTGTCTGTCTGGCGAGCGCACGCGCCCTACAGCGAAAATCTCTCAAAAACAAAACAAAACAAAACAAAACAAAACAAAAAACAAAAACAAAAAAACCAAAGGGGGCCAGTTGGTGGCATGGTGGTTAAGGCAGCTGAATCCCACACACTTGGATGTACAGTTCAGGTCTTGGGCATGGGCTTGAAAAACATGCCAGGTGTATGTGTGCCTCAAATCCTCAGAGGAAAATGGAGAAGGGATGGCAGGGTGGCCACATCCCCTGGGGGTTCTTTCTCACTTTTCCTCTCCTCCTCTATCTCTCTGGCTAGCTCAGGTGACCTATAGCAAATTCAAACAAACAAAAAGCAATTACTTGCATGGGGTTGCTCAGCTCCAGGGAGGCAGAAGTCTTTGAAAGCCCTGTGACTAGGGATGTGGGGGGTGGTGGGTGGATTCTCAGGTGGACCAGAAAACAGAGGATATCACTGGCATGTCAACCCAAGGACCTCAAACAATATCTCTTCTTTTTCTGCTTTTCAGCCTCAAAACTCTTAAAAGAATAGACTATGTTCACTCTCTCTCTCTCTACTTTCTCCTTACCATTTCTTAACCACCAGAAGTCTGTTTTCTTGTAATATTTTCAAGTGTTACACAGTTATCATTTTTAAACTTACAATATTTGAATTGTCTGACACTATTAGCCATTCTCTTCTAGTCAAACCTTCTTTTTCCTTTGGCTTCTGTAACACTAACCCTCCTAATTCTATTCTTTGTTCACTTTATTTTTTTTTTTTAAGAGAGATTTTTGCTATAGGGCACCTGCCCTTGCTAGAGACACAGAGAGAGACAGAGAGATAGGAAGCAAGAAATCATCCCCCGGGAAGATGGCACGCCGCAATCTCTTCTCCTCCATTCTTTTCTCAGGATTTTGGGCATGCATGCACACACATCCAGCATGAGTTTTAAGTCACTGGGTCCAGGACACGAACTGTGGTTGACTGCATGGAGTTCAGTGATGTAACCATTATACCATCTGTTGGTCCCTCTTTCTTCACTTTTTAATAAAACAACACCTGGCCCATTCATAGCAAGGTTAAAATCTGATGTCTTTTCAACCTAGAGGGGTTTGTTTAGTCCCTCCTTTGCTGTTGACCTCCAAATCTTATATTTTTCCTGAAATTCCATAAACAAATCTCCAGTAGCTTATTAGACACTCCTTACTATTCTCTCAACACATCTAAAGCCACGTCAATTTTTTTTTTTTTGTAAGTTTCAGAAAAGCTTTCTTTGGATTACCAATAGCACCAGCTTGAAAATGTTAACAGTCAGGATTGAGGCGCTAGACTCTCACAAGGCCGACTCTCACGTGGCTGACCTTGGTTCCAGTCCTAGACCTGGTGGCTTGCTTTCTCACTTTCCCTTTTCCTCTCTCTGTCACTCTCTGCAAATTTAAATACACAAATAATAACAAATAAAATTAAATAAATAATTCTTAAAAAAAAAGAAAAACAGAATATTCTAAATATCCAATAGAAAAATGGCTAACCAGTGGTTTATCCATGTAAGAGAATTCAATGGAACCATAAAATTATGTTTACTAGCACTGTTTAGTGGCATTGAAAAAGTTTATAAGCTAACTTTTTAAAAGTAGAATGTCAGATTCTATGGACAGATTTTGCTTCCTGCATTATGATGAACAAGATTACAGGGGCCTCATCCACTGCAAAAAAAAACTAGATCCTGTAAAAAATACTTTTCCAAACATTTCATGGATCACAGTAATAGGGGAAATCTGAGAGGCTATTCCCTCTGGCCCCAAAATGGGGGGAACAATCAATAGCTGTGGAGTAAGAGAGAGGGAAGAACAGAGTTCCTTGCGGGTCAATTCCCAAAACAGCACTGCACTGAAGATGATAAGCCCTGGATTACTGAAAAAGTGAGGAGCTAAAGCTGAGACTCTCTCGCTCTCTTTTGATTTATGAGTGCAAGTGTGTGCACATGCATGTACGTGCATGCTATAGAGACAGGAATTCTTGACAGGGCCTCGACTCCAACTAGTCGGGATCTTGGGCACACGTGAGGCCTGCATGTTCCAGGCCGTGGTCAGACATGTGGCTTCCAGCGCTGTAGATTAGCGTGCTATCAGCTGTGCCACAGAGGCTAGGCCAAACCTGAGATCCTTGCACCACGCTCAGATCCTTGAAGGAAGTTCAAGTGACCCAAGGTTGGTGATATCCTACAGCTTTTGGCAGAAGCAAATATAAATCTTCTCTGGAGGAAAGTTTCTCCCAGCTTAAGCTGACAGGATTCACAAAATTAAAGAAGTAAAAATTAGTTTATAATCAACGATCACAACTACACATAGAAGGAAGACACCATGAATAAATAATAGAGAAAAGAGAAAATAAATAATATGTAAGGCCTTCACATATCAAAAATGTCAGATACAGAAAATAAATCAGCTGTGAATGAAATGTTTTAAATAAAAGATAAAATATCAGGGCTAGAAGATGGTATGGTTAAGGTGCTGGACTCCCACATGGCTGACTGTGGTCTGAGTCCCGGACTTGGCAGCTTGTTTCCTCACTTTCCCTTCTCTTTATCTCTCTTTGATCAAGTTAAAAAATAATAATGATGAATAAAATTAAATAAAATAATTCTTTAAAAAAATGATAAAAATCTCAAAGATAGGCAGTAGGAAGAGATTATTAGAAATGACCAGGCAGGGGACCAGCAGATGGCGTAATGGTTATGTCCCACATAGTTGACTGCAGTTTGAGTCCCGGACCTGATGGCTTAAAACTTAAGCCGGGCACGTGTACGTGCGTGCCCAGGATCCCAAGAGGAGAATGGAGGAGAAGGGATTGCAGTATGGCCATCCCCCCAGGGGGTGATTTCTTGCTTTCTGTTTCTGTCTCTTTCTTTCTCTCTTGGCAAGTGCATGTGCCCTACAGCAAAAATTGCTCTAAAAAGAAAGGAAGGAAGGAAGGAAGGAAGGAAGGAAGGAAGGAAGGAAGGAAGGAAGAAATGACTAGGCAGATTTGAAAAAGAACCAATTGGAGCCTTTAGAAATTAAAAACTGAAAGGATGGGGGCCAGCGGGTGGCGTGGTTGAGGTACTGGACTCCTATGTGGCTGACCACTGTTTGAGTTCTGGACCAGGTGGTTTGTTTTCTCATTTTTTCGCTCTCTGTCTCTCTCTGGTGATTGCACGTGCCCTATAGCAAATTAAAAAATAATGACAATAATAATAGGGGCTGTCAGGTGGCATGGTTGTTAAGGGTGCTGGACTCCCACTGTGGTTTGAGTCCTGGACCTGACAGCTTGCTTTCTCACTTTCCCTCTCTCTCTCTTTCATTCTGCCCCTCTCTGATCAAATTAAGATAAAGAAATAAAGTTCAATAAAATAATTCTTTAATAAGGGGCCGGCAGGTGGCATGGTGGTTATGGGTGCTGGACTCTCATGAGCTTTGAGTGCTGGATGGGGTACCTGGCTTTCTCACTTCTCTCTCTCTCCCTCCTTCCTTCTCTCTCTCTTTCTCTTTCTGTCCCTCTCTGGTCTAATTAAAACTAAATAAATAAAGTTGAATAAAAATTCTTTAAAAAAATCCTCAATGTATGAACTTAATAGCAAATTAGAAAAAGTTGAAATGAGATTTAGTGAATTAGAAGACAGAGCTGAAAAAAATTACACACAGAACATAACACAAAAAGACAAGGAAACAAAAAAATCAAAAAGAAATTAAGAGATGAGATGGAATGAGAAGGTCAATGCACTTCTAATCAAGAATCCTTCCACGGGAGACTCAAGGAAAGGTTAATATTTTCAGAGACAATGGTAGATAATATTCCAGAACTGATAGAAATATGAATTGTTACTACTCTTAAAAATGCTAAAAACTGCGCCAGCAGGTGGTGCAGTGGTTAAGGCATTGGGCTCCCACGAGGGACCGTGGTTCGAATCTCAGACTGCAGCTTGCTTTCTCACTTCCTCTCTCTCTCTCTGTCTTTCTCTTGTCTCTCTCTGGTAAGCACATGTGCCCTATAGCAAATTAGAAAACAAAATAATAAATTAAATTAAAAATCAAGAGCTGGTGGCTGACAGCAGTTTGAGTTCCGGAACTGGCAGCTTGCATTGGGACCAGCAATTGGTATAATGGCTATGTTGCTGGACTCCCATGTGGTTGACCACGGTCCAAGTCCCAGACCCAGTGGCTTAAACTCACACCGGGCACATGTGCATGCATGTCCAAGATCCTGAGAGGAGAATGGAGGAGAAGGGATTGCGGCGTGGCCATCCCCCTGGGGGGTGATTTCTTGCTTTCTGTCTCTCTGTCTCTATCTTTCTGGTGAGTGCATGTGCCCTATAGCAAAAACTTCTCAAAAAAAATCAAAACTAAACAAAATTTTACTAATTCCCTGAGTTAGCAGGTAATGTGGAGGTTAGGGCAGCTGGATCCTCACATGGCCAACAGCGCGACTTGAGTCCTGGATCTAGTGTCTTGAAAGACATTCCAGGCACATATGCATGTGTTCCCCAAATCCTGAGAGCAGAATAAAGGAGAGGGGAATATAGATAGCATGGTCATCCCTACTGGGGAGTGATTTCTCACCTTCTCTCTCCCTCTCTCTCTGGCAGCACAAGTACCCCACAGCAAAAAAAAAACCAAAAAACAAAAACAAAAAAACAAAAAATACTCCAGCCAACCAACTAACCAAATAAAAGCTAAGAACTCTCCCCACCCCCCTTTTGTAAAAAGAATTGTTGGTTTGGTAGGACCAGCAGATGGCATAATGGTTATATTGCTGGACTCCCATGTAGTCGACTTTAGTTTGAGTCCCAGAGCTGGTGGCTCAAAACTCACTATGGGCTGTGTCCGTGTATGCCCAAGATCCCAAGAGGAGAATGGAAGAGAAGGGATTATGGTGTGGCCACCCCCCTACCCCCCCGTGGGGGTGATTTCTCATTGTCTGTCTCTCTCTCTCTGTGTCCAGCAAGCGTATGTGCCCTATAGCAAAAATCTCTCTCTCTAAAAAAAAAAAAGAAGAAGAAGAAGAAAGAAAGAACTATTGGGTTGGGGCATGGCGGCATGGTGGTTAGAGACACTGGATTCCCACATGGCCGACCACAATTTGAGTCCTGGACCTGGCAGCTTGCTTTCTCGCTTTCCCTTTCTTTTGCTCTTTCTCTCTGTCCAAATTAAAAATAATAATAATAACAATAAATGGAATAGGGTTGTCAGATAAGCCATAACACATTTTTTTATGCAAAAATGTGTCCTGACTTTCTGGCAATCCAATATTTATTTAATTTTATTTATTATGATTATATTTTAATTTGACCAGAGACAGAGACAGAGAGAGTGAGAGAAAGGGAGAAAACAAGCTACCAGGTCCAGAACTTGAACCGTGGTTGGCCATGTGGGAGCCCAGTGCCTTAACCACCACACAACCTGCTAGTCCCCCAAGAACTCCCTTTTAAAGAGTTATGTAACAGGTAAGACTGTATAGTTCTATTGTTAGAGACTGGTTTCATAACTTAGGAGGGCCAGAATCAAGGAAAAGAACAGGGTTAAAGATGAAGAGACAGGCAATGAATTACAGATCCCTTTTTTTTCTTTTTTGGAGAGGTTTTTGCTACAGGGCGCATGCACTCTCCAGAAAGAGAGAGACAGAGAGACAGAAAGCAAGAAACTGCCCCCCAGGGGGATGACCACGCCACAACCCCTTCTCCTCATTCTCTTCTCGGGATCTTGGGCACGCATACACACGTGCCCAGCATGAGTTTAAGCCGCCAGGTCCAGGACTCGAACCGCGGTCAACTACATGGGAGTCCAGCGACACAGCCATTAAGCTAACTGCTGGTCCCATGAATTACAGATCTTTAGAGAGCTGGCTATCAAACTGACAAGAAACTTTAAGTTCCTGTAAACAGACTTAGAGATGAGGGACAAGTCCTTAAGAGAGCTATATATTCAACTGCTTTCTGGACACGTCCATTTGAATGTCCTATTGACATCTCAAGTCAATAAGGCCCAAAAAGAACTGATCATCCTCCCAACCCCTGCCACCATTCAATTCTGATCCCTCTCCTGTAACCCTTACCATCTACCAGTTACCCAAAGAAGGGATCTGGAAGTCATCCTCTACTTCTCTTTCCTCAGCTCTGACTACCAATCAGTCCTGAACACTACCCTTATTACTTCCTACATTTATCTTAGGTCTGTATAGTCTTTGTGAACATAAATGTGATCTGTCACTCTGCTGTGTAAAATTTTTCCATAGCTCCTCACCATTTTCAGGATAAAAATCTGTCGAGATCTGCTTGGCTGAATGCGTTTTTCTGAGTGGGGAAGACTGTGGATGAGAAATAAATGCAATAACAAACACACAAAGACACACAAGTATAGAAAAGCGAGGATCGGGTGGGCCCAGCTTCTCTGATGAAGAAGTTGCGACCAGGAACCGGCCTTAGGTTTTTTCTTTGAAAGGGCAGAAGATGGGGGAAGAGGAGATGGGATGCAAAGAGAATGAGGGAGAAGGAAACAGAATGCAGAGCCAGTTGTTTGGGGACGTTAATCATCTGAAGACGTGAAAACGACTGGCGCCATGTAATTTCTCTCATCTTTTTTGGGGGGAATCTGATAAACACATGTTGCTTCCTTTAGCCTAATACTGCCATGCAGTATCGGGTATCAACAACAACAGGAAAATAACCAATAACAACAGGCAGATGGCGCTTTCGTATGTAAATACTTCTCAACAGCCATTGCTAGAGTAGCTCATGGAAGCACATTTCTGCATGCGTCTAAAGGTCATGTGGGTTCTCAGACTGGCTGCTCTCTACAAAAATCCAAATTTCTGAGTTAGGCTACAAAATCCTTCATGGTCTAGGTCCTACATAACTTTTAAGCTTCTTGTGTTCTCCTATCCTCTAGCCATATACAGTCATACACTGGATAATAATGTTTCTGTGAACAACAGACTACATATACAACAACAGTCCTTTAAAATTGCAATGGAGCTGAAGATTCCTATAGCCTAGTGATGTCATAGCTGTTGTAATTTCATAGAGCAACACATAACGCACGTGTTTGTGGTAACACTGGTGTAAACAAACCTACTGACTTCCAGTCATATGAAAGTGTAAGTCCTACAGGAGATATCCTAGAGGGCATTGTTATCGTAGATGATTGCTCCACACAAGTTATTGCCTCTGAAGACCTTCAATAGGATATGATGTGGAGGTAGGAGACAATGATATTAATAATCCCAATCCTATGTAAGCCTAGGCTAGTGTGTGTGTTTGTACCTTAACAAAATAGTTTAAAAAGTAAATATATATATATACATAAAGGGGCCAGGAGGTGGTGTGGTGGTTAAGGCATTGGACTTCCAACACGGCATACTGCTGTTCAAGACCTGGACCTGGTAGCTTGAATATCACACTGGGCATGTGTGTGTGTGCCCACAGTCCCAAGAGGAGAATGGAGAAGGGACTGCAGCATGGCCATCCCCTTTGGAGGGGTGATTTCTCATTTTCTCTTTCTCTTTCTGTCTTTTTCCAGTGAGTGCAAGAGCCCTATGGTGAAAACCTAAGAAAAAAAGAAAAGAAATACAAAATAAATATAGAAAAAGGATATAAAGAAAATATTTTCATGCAGCTGTATAATGTGGTGTGTGTGTTTTTTTTAAGAATTATTTTATTTAACCTTATCTATCTATCTATTTATTTATTTAAATTTGACTAGAGAGGGACAGAGAGAGGGAGAGAAAGGGAGAGGGAAAGTGAGAAGGCAAGCCACCAGGTCCGGGATTCAAACCATGGTCAGCCATGTGGGAGTCCAGCGCTCTTAACCACCACACTACCTACCAACCCCAATGTGCTTGTGTTTTAAGGTGTTATTACAAAAGTTCAAAAGTTGAGGGCTGACAGGTGGTGTGGTAGTTAAGGGTGCTGGATTCCCACATGGCCAACTGTGGCACAAGTCCTGGACCCAGTGGCTTTTTTTTTCATTTTTTTCCTCTCTCCCTCCCTCTCTCTGTCTCTCTCTGGTCAAATTAAAAAATAACAATAACAACGGCTATAATAATAAATAAAGTTAAACAAAAAAGAAAATTATTTTTAAAAAGTTCAAAAGCTGAAAAAAATTTAAAGCTTATAAAGTAAAAACATTACAATAAGCCAAGGTTAATTTATTATTACATAAAGAAAATAAATTTTTCTTTTTCTTTTTTTAAGAGGTTTTTGCCTCACTGCACATATGCTCGTCAGAGTGAGAGGAAGACAGAGTCAGTGAGAGGGAAAATGAGAAATCAACCCCCCTCCGAGGGGGGATGCCCCCACATTGCAATCCCTTCTCCTCCATTCTCCTCCTGCAATCTTGGACATGCACACATAATTTGTGTGATTTTCAAGCCACTGGGCCCAGATCTGCCATGTGGGAGTCCAGCGACATAATTGCTACATCATCAGCTGGCCCCAAGAAAAAATATTTTTAAAAATAAAATTTAGTGTAGCCTTAGTGTATAGTGTTCATAGTCTACAGTAGTGCAGAGAATATCCTGGGCCTCTGTATTCATTCGTCACTCACTCACTGACTCACCCAGGACGACTTCCAGTTCTGCAAACTCCCTTCGTGATAAGTGCTCTATACAGGTGTACTGCCTTTTCTTTTCAAGGTTTTTGTCATAGGCTGTGTGCACTTGACAGAGAGAGGGAAAGTGAGAAATCACCACCCCGGAGGATAGACACCCTGCAATCTCTTCTACTCCACTCTCCTCTTGGGACCCTGGACACACACACATATGTGCCCAGTGTGATATTCAAGCTGCAGGGTCTGGGACTTGAACTGCGGTTAGCCATACTGGAGCCTAGTGCCTTAACCATCATGCCACCTGCTGGCCCCAAGGTATGCCATTTTTGATGTTTTATTTTGTATTTTTGCCACACCTCTTCTATGTTTAGGTATGTTCAGATACACAAATACTTACATGGGTTACAGCTGCTTACAGTATTCAGCATAACAACGTGCAGTGCAGGCCCGTAGTCTAGGTACCATACGCTATTCCACATAGCTTAGGTGTATAGTAGGCTATACCACGTAGGTTTGTGTACGTAAATTCTATAATATTCACACAGTGATGAAATTGCCTAATGAGCCATTTCTCAGAGAATCCTTTACTTTAAACAATGTGTGATTGTATAAAAGGATGAGTTCTCCAACTTACCATGTCCTCCTCCATCTTCATGCCTCTGAACATTTAGGATTAGATTTTCTTCTGCATGTCCATATCATTAAATGAAAAGCATTATCACTGAATACCTATTGTATTAGTTTACTTGTCTGCTTCTCCCAAATAAAATCTGAGCCATTTAGGATCAAGAACCATGTCTTTCATCTCTGGATCTCCAGTGCTTTGTACATACTTCTTAAAAAAATAATGATTTATTTTACTATTATTATTTTTTAATTTGCTATAGGACACACACACTTACCAAAGAGAGAGAGAGGGAGAGAGAGGGAAAGTGAGGAAGTGGCCACCAGGTCCGGGACTCGAACAGTGATTAGCCATGTAAGAGTCTAGTGCCTTAACCACCACACCACCTGCTGGTCCCATTTTGTACATACTTTATTAAGTATATTAGCTGTTTAATAAATGTTAATGCAATGGAATTTATACTTACTGAAAAATCTCCTAAGTAATTCTTTAGGAAAAAAAGACTAACGCATAAATTTCAAAAATAATTAAGAAAGGATTCTAGAGTATTAACCTTTTAGAGAAAATCTAATCAAGGAATAGTGGAATGAATATTTTTTGCTTGGTTTTGTTTTTTTAGAGGTGGCTGGTGCTAAGAGGCAGATGGCAAGGCAATATTGTTTGTAGAAAGATGCATGGGTCTGGAGGGCAGTTTGCTAGCTGGCTTGATTAGGCACATTCCAAATGTTCATTCTTGGGGAGGCCCCAAAGCAGAAAATGTCAAAGCATTTCTATCAGCTGGGACCGACTACCCTCCTTTTATTTATTTGTTTTTAATTATTACATGAGCTGGACTATTTGTCTATTAGGTAGTGTTTTTGTGTGTGTGTGTGTGTGTGTGTGTGTGTTTTGAGAGGTTGTTGCCATAGGGCGTGTGTGCTCGCCAGAGAGATAGAGACAGAGAGACAGAAAGCAAGAAATCGCCCCCTGGGGGGATGAACACGCTGCAATCCCTTCTCCTCCATTCTCCTCTCGGGATCTTGGGCATGCATGCACACGTGCCTGGCGTGAGTTTTAAAGCCACCAGGTCCAGGATGCGAACCGTGGTCGACTACATGGGAGTCCAGTGACATAGCCATTACGCTAACTGCTAGTCCCTCTATTAGGTAGTGTTTTAAAACGTTTCTCAGGTTGGCTTCATGGCCTACTGGTTAAAGGAGCCAGATCCCACATGGCTGGCTGCAATTCAAATCCTGGTCCCATTGGTTTGAAAAACCCACTGGGCATGTATGCCGGCATGTGAGCCTGCATGCCTCAAATGCTAATGGATGGAGTCATGGAGGAGAGAAGATTGCAGTGTGACCATGCTCCATTAGAAGTACTTTTCCACTTTTCCTCTCTCTGGAGAGTGTGTGTGCCCTCTGGTGATTAATAAAAAAGTCTGTCAAGCAGTGGGAATGAATTGGCTTATTAAAATATGTTCAGAGTAAGAAATTTTGTGTTTGTGAAAATGAGAAGGACTAAGAATAAAAGAAAGATAAAGATTTAAGACGTAAGAAAACTTAAATGTCTGGAAGAAATCTTCTTGGGATGGCGTAATAGTTACATTGCTGAATTCCCACATGACTGACTGAGGTTTGAATCCCAGACCCAGTGGCTTGAAACTCACGCCGGGCACGTAAGCATACATGCCCAAAATTCTAAGAGGAGAATGGAGAAGGGATTGCAACATGGCCAGCCCCCCAGGGGGTTGATTTCTCGGTTTCTGTCTCTCTGTCTCTGTCTTTCTGGTGAGCGCACGCGCCCTATAGCAAAAATCCTCTCCAAAACAAACAAACAAACAAAAAACAAAAAAAAAAAAAAAAGAAGAAAAGAAGAAGCAACTCGACTTCCAGTCCCTACTACCAACCCCACTATCACCACCCCTTTCTAGAGACTTACTTTCAGGAGAAATTTAAGTAGAACTGCATTAGACTCAGGAAAAAAAGGCACAGAAGCAAGCAGGATGAGGGACCAATCTAAAAACAGGGGGAATCACAGAAAATCTCCCTAAGAGAGTTGCTAGACTCTTTTCTCCTATTTCCAGAGAACAGCCAGATTTATCCCATCCCTACCTCTGGCAGATTACCCCTTCTGTGAACTGAACTACCAGAGAGAAAAGACTGTCAGATACAGACTATTGGGGGATTCTTGAATTTTAAAAAAAGCTAGCTTGCTGCAATTGCTCACCAGAAAAATTCACTAGCTGATATACTTGTCCACTAGGATAGATCTTCCAGTCTACCATGGCCCAGTAGATAAGGCGTATCAGACTTATGAGAATAGCCTCTAACATAAAGAGGAAAAGAACAGAACAAAAACAGAAAACAGGAGGCCCAGGAGAAACGGAAACCATACAGAGAAGGAAAAACCAAACCAAACCCAATATATGAAGTCATTCGGTCACTGTCTTGATGATGCTAACTTTGAACCCATGGTTAAAATAATATTTATCAAGTTTCTCCACTGTTTAATTATCATTTTCTCCTTTGTTAAATAAATATTCTGCTCTCCATCAAACTTTCATCCAACTTTTTTGGCATCCATTGATCATTTTTTGTCTGAATAAGTTATGAATTTACTATGAGGGCTAAGAAATGGTGATTTCCGGGAACCAGCAGTTAGCATAATGGCTATGTCGCTGGACTCCCATATAGTCGACCGCGGTTCACTTCCTGGACCTGGTGGCTTAAAACTCACGCTGGGCGCGTGTGCGGGCATGCCCAAGATCCCGAGAGGAGAATGGAGGAGAAGGGATTGTGGCGTGACCATCCCCCCTGGGGGGTGATTTCTCTCTTTCTGTCTCTATGTCTCTCTCTGTCTGGCGAGCGCACGTGCCCTACAGCGAAAATCTTTCCAAAAAAAAAAAAAAAGAAATGGTGATTTTCTATCTTGTTCTTTCTGCATTTCTTAGATGGCACTCTAATTCCTTTTCCCTTCCGTTCATCATTCATTTGTCTGGTACTGCAAACTTACGGACTCATGGATTTTTAAATTCAATGGGTCTAAGCCATTATTAGCATTATTGATTTTGATGCTCGGACTGTCCCAAATGTAGCAATATCTGGCTCCCCGCCCCCCCGCATTGTGAAGACCTTTACTGCTATGTATAACTTTTTAAAAGTTAACTATTTATTTTGAAACAATTTTAGATTTATACAAATGTTTCAAAGAGTTCCTATATACCTTTCAACCAAATCTCCTAATGTTAACCATCTTATATAATTTTGGTACATTTATGAAAACAAAGAAGTTGATATGAAATATATTACTAAGCTTTCAGACTGTATAAAAAATACATTATAGTTTTTATAAAACATACAAGTTGATGCAAAACTAAAGAAAGCCCCTCCACAAAGACATGCAGATGTGTCCTGGAGGCTACAGATAAACAACGTAAGTGTGTGTGGCTTAGCAGAAAAACAGATCAGCATTTCCCACAGTTGAGACACTGAGTAGTTTTGAAAACTGCCCACGTAGGTAACTCCTAGCAAAAGCAAGCAGTACTAAAAATAGTCAAGACTAGGGCCAGAAGGTGGCGTGGTGGTTAAGCCATTGGACTCCCACATGGCTGACTATGGTTCCAGTCCTGGACATGGTGGCTTAAAAATCATGCCAGGTGCATGTTTATATGTACCCAAAATCTTGAGAGAATGGAGGAGAAGGGATTGCAGCATGGCTATCTCCCCAAAGGCTGATTTCTGACTTTCTCACTATTTCTCTTTCACCAATGAGTGCAAAAAAAAGAAAGAAAGAAAATCACACCGGCAACTGGCATGTGTGTGTGTGTGTGTGTGTGTGTGTGTGTGTGTGTGTGTGTATGTGTTTATGCCCAGAATCCTGAGAGGAGAATGGAAGAGATGGGATTGTGGTGTGGCCATCCCTCCTGTTTCCCACCTTCCTTTTCCCTGTCTCACTCTGTCGAGCGAGTGCACCCTATGACAAAGAACTAAAAAAAAAAAAAAAAAAAAAAGAAGACTACTGATCTTATTATACCTCTGTTTCTGGTCTTTCCCAGTAATCTCTCTTCTGACATTTCACTTCAGGAAATCAGCAGAAAGTATGTTTGTTTGTGTTGACCTGGCTAAGTCCTCTCCATCAGTAACAACCTAAGTTAGGTAACTCCTAGTTTTCATCTCAGATGACATGATTGATTCTAGGAGCAAAGGGCAAAAATGCTCAACTCATAACAAATGAAAATATACTGTATTCTTTATCTACAAGTATCCTGAGACTATTAATTAATATCATCTTGTGAACCAGCTAATCAATCAATCATTCAAGAAAGTCACATGTTGTATATACTGCACTCTTACTGTGTACAAGGCACTGTGATAGATGCTCAGGGGAAGGAGCCCTGAGGGGCTCACAATTTTGTTAAAATCATTGCCAATTGCCTCTGGACAGGGCCAGGGTTAGCAGGAAGGACGTTTCAGGATGTGAGATGGGGTTAGAATTGTGATTTTAAACTTTTTTTTTCCAGCCCCAATACATAAAATAGAGCTTACATTGGGTGAGAGGCTAAAACTCTATACACCCCAACTTTCTCTCCCCACTGCGGGAGTCCTTTAAGGCACTTCCAGGGGATCTAGGGCTTAGAGTAAGAAATTCTGAAAACCCCCGGGTAGAGGCCAAAGTGAGACAGCATGGTTTGCTGGGAGTTAAGGATATGTGGAGCAAAATACATGACTAACTGATAGACATCATCTCTCTTTTTTTCTTTCTTCATGTCTCCCAAACCAAGTATGTTTGCGAAACAAGGTTGATTAACTTCACCGATAGCAGACTTAGCTTCCCAGAATAGGAATAAACTTTGTACGCGAATTCAGGAAAGACAGCTTGTGTAACTACCCTCCGCCCCTGCCAAAGTTCTACGTCTACAGGCCATGCGATTAGTTTTCTACAAAAAAAGTACTTCTCTCTGAAATGTGTGAGAAATGCTGAAAGAATGTGGAGATTTAAGAACTGGTGGCAACGGTGATTGCTGTGGGCTGAGTTACAAACAGAACAAACAGGCTGTTAGATGCCTGAGAGCACCTGACCGTGGCATCAGGAGTCTGCTTCCACAAATGGAATGGCAGCCAACGCCCAAGAGGTCATCTCTTTCCTTCGGGGAGCTGCTCGCGGCTGAGGAGGCCACTGTTCCTAACTGGGTATCATGTTATTTTGGACTCCGAGTGAGGCCAGCCAGCAGGCTGTGTGTACTGGAAGGGCCTAGCCTGAAGGGCTGTCCCAGACATACCAGCTGCTTCCTTATTAGGCCTCCTTAATATAGAGTCTTCTTTCGAAGCACAGAATTTGTCTTGCTTTTGGCTTCTCATGTTTGTTGCAGAAAAGTCTAGCTAGAAGTCCACCCCCAAAGCCAAATGCAAACACTCCTAAAAGGCAGAATAGGTTCTTTCCTAGGATCACCTGGTGTGGGCATACCGTCTTTGCCCCAATCTACCTCCTCCCTTATGAGCTGGAAATACGCAGGTACCTTTTAAAGAAATCACTGATAGAGAATACCCAGGAGCAGAAACCTACCAGATTGCAAGCTCTTGGTCTCAGCAGTGTCTCAATCTCCTGAGGCTCCAATTCAACAAATGGAGTCTCCAGCTCCAGGAAATTATACCCAGGAAAAGAATAACTAGAAGTCACCTACCCTCACTGAGCTTATAGGGCCACTTTCCTATATTCTTTTAAAACCTGACAATAAGAAACCTAGCTTTCTTTCAGGGTTTGCCTCTATTCAAAAGATTGTATCAGCCATTGTATGCTTCTCTCCACTAGGGCCAACCATCTGACTCCCTCCTTAGCTCACCTGGAAACACCTGTTTGGAGGCAGAGGGCTCAGTCAGATGACCTTTTAAGGTCCTTTCAGGTCTAATTATAAACTAAGCCAAATTAAACCTGGAGCCCAAGGGAAGGTTCCTACCTGTTAGTAAATGTACTCCCTCTCACCCTTCTTCCTCCTGAATGAATAACACAAGCACATGTGCGCACCTATACTCTCAGGTGCCTAGACTCCAACTATCAACACAAAAGTTAAGTCTGTTGAGATTGAGAATTTGCTGTAAAGCCTATTTCGTTTAAGGATACAATGAAAAGAGGAGGACTATAGGGAGTTAGGACAGATTTCATTTAATTCCTACCTTGACAGACTGACTTCTTCAGAGGAAGTGATGGAAAACGCAGCACAGGATTAAACCTCCAAACGCTAGGCTTGGGTGAGCAGCAAAGGAGCAGGAAACCACCAAGGCCAGAGGCACTGCACCAGGGGTGGATGCCGAAAGCCCCTGCACAGACTGGTTAGCCTGCAGGACAGCTCTCACGCGTGCCTTTGCAGGAGCAAGCTGGTTGCGACAAAAGGCACCTATGCTACTCCTTGACTGTCCAGTGTGGTCAACCCCTTGCTGAGCCTTTAGCTGTTCCTTTTGGCTCCTGAGCTCTAGGAAGCAAGGCCAGAGTGTTCTCTACTCCCCTCCCCCCAGGCAGTGGACTGAAGCATGCGGGCTGGAAAGCTGTTATCCAATCAGTTTGCCCAAAGCTGTAAATAAAAGGCCATAATATGTGTACAGTGAAGTAGGCTATGAGAAGAATCTAGATTGAATTACACAAGCCAGTTGTGGGGCCGGGGTGGGAGAGGCAGGAGAAAGACTAGAGGGAAGCTGCCCTTCAAGTAAATCTTTTCAAGTACACTCCTCTCTCAGCGTGACTGCCACAGCCATCGAAGCTTTGTTCCTTGGTACTGGGTTCTGATCTGGCCATGTTTTTACAGAGGGGTTGCGGTCCCTGAGATGCCTCGATCTGGGTCAGAGCCTTCTCCCAGTACGGTGTAGGTGGCAGTCTTCAGAGCCTGGCTCACTGTGCTTGGTACGAGCCCTGGGGTTGCCTCAGATCAGGTGGCAGCTCGGTCCGTTCTGTGAACCAGGAAGTGTACTGCTTTAGTTATAAGACTAACTTGAACATAATTTTTGGAGTCTGGCTTCGATTCTGAGTATTCAGGAGCCTAGGTTCTATAGTGATTCAGGGCATGAATTTTGGTGAAGATAAGTCTGGGTTCCAATGCGAAACACTTCTTACCAGCTGTCGAACTCTTGGAAGTCACTAAACTTCAGTTTCCTCCTTTGTAAAACTGTCATGATATCTTCTCTCAAAGGCTTGAGTTTATTAAGATACCGTATGTAAAGTTCCTAACCTGACAAATGGTCGGTAAAGCCAGTATTACCATTTCATATTTGGCAGATAACAAATGGAGTCCTTTCCTCTCTCCTTTCCCAATTTCTCAGGAAACCTAGTTCTGGGGAATTGGCAGGTAAAACCTTTTTTTTTTTTTGAAGGTTTCCGCCATAGGGTATGTGCGCTCTCCAGAGAAAGACGGAGAGAGACAGAGAAAGGGAAAATAAGAAATTACCTCCCAGGGAGAATGGCCATGCTGCATTCCCCTCCTCCGTTCTCCTCTCGGGATTTTGGGCAGAGATGCCTGGCATGGTTTTCAAACCTCAAGGTCCAGGACTCGAACCATTGTCAGCTATATGGGAGTTCAGCGCCTTAACCACCATGCCCCTAGTGGCCCCCAGGCAAAATCTTTTTAAAAGAACCAAAGGAGGGGCCAGCAAGTGGTGTGGTGGTTAATGGCGCTGGACTCCCACAAGGTCGACCATGGTTTGAGTCCCGGACCTGGCAGCTTGCTTTCTCGCTTTCTCTCTCTCTCTCTCTCACACTTTCTCACTCTGTCCCTCTCTGATCAAATTAAAATAAATGAATAATAAAATAATTCTAAAAAAAAAAAATAGAACCAAAGGAAATGGAAAGAACTACATGACCCTTTCTTTCTTCCCTTCCCTGCGCTAGGGCCGGATCAGTCATCTTTTGTCCATTATATTCTAGACTAAAGGTTGGCCCTGGGAGCCTCCAGGCTCTCTCAAACCAAAGATACTCATCCATCTCTAGTATTACCTGTTGAAGGGCATGCTCCTAGACTGATGGTGCTTTTCCTGGGGCCCCAGATCAGATCCCAGTAGGTGAAGGGGAGAAACAGTCTGAGCCCAAGTTGGCAGATTAGGTCTGTCCAGGCTGTTGTCTGCCCATCACAGCTGCCTGAGAGGCCTATGGGTTAATAATAGCAACTCTGAAGCCAATGGATTAAGACAGAACTGTAGGAGGTATTTATTTTTACACTCTGGCGTCAGTATCAAGTTCTACTGGTTACTGCCCAAATCTAGGGCAGCTTCCTGCTACAAGAGTGGCTTCAGGCTTCTCCAGGTTGCTAAGTTGAATTCTGGAGGAAGCAAGCCTTGTCAAAAACAGTTCAGCACCAACAGGGATGGGGAAGGGAGAGAAACAGAGCTTTCCTATGTCCACGTATCTAGTACCAAATTTCTGGGGCCAGGTGGACTTCAATCGCAGCACTCTCCTGAGTCAGGTAGGCCCTGGACAGAAGACCTCATATGTTACTTTGGACAAGGTACACGCACACCTGCACACACAACTTGAACCAGGTGAAATCAAGAAAAGACTGCCACTCAACTAATGAGAGGCTAATCCTTGTCAGTCACAAATCCCAGATTAGCGCAGTGAGTGCTGACACTGTAAAGAAAAAGAAAAGTCCTGCTTGGGAGGGTTTTACAGGACATTTGAGACAAAGGATGGGCTGGAGGCTGGTCCTCAATTGATCTGCATAGTTTTTAGCAGATCAAATTTTACCTCACATCAAATTCCTTGAAAATTGTGTCACCAGGGCTTCTTTCCTGGATATGACACGACAGAATAGAAACACCAAGAAACCACCCTTCATCTGGACAGGAACTAGTGCCCTGTAATCTCTCCTGAAAGCTTCTTTACCTCCCACGGCCTAGCGGCTGGGGTCCTAGAACCTTCCACTTTGACCACAGCATCTGGAACTCTGTGGATATCCCACACATCTCCCTGAAGGGTAGCTCCTGACACAGATTTCTACTTGCCCCATGAGGCAGAGTGTGAGGAGGCTGGCCGCTGGACAGCTGATGTAAATGGATGGGTACTGGCCTATGGAGGGCCCTGGCCTATGGAGGGCCCTGTGCACAGCAGACTGCTGTGGAATGACAACAATGCACCACACACC
>NW_006159555.1:12062993-12086424 GCF_000334495.1 Tupaia belangeri chinensis | reverse complement strand
CTAAGGCAAGCAGAGCAGCCAAGCGCAAGCCTCTCCTGCCTGGAGCCGACTCACCGCCATCAGTGACACAACATGTCAAGACCTTAAGGAGCCAGGGTGCTGGCAGGAAGGCAGGCTAGGAGCCGGTCGTTCCATTTTTCTCCTGTCATTCCAGGTTTATCTACTGGTCATCAGAACAACAATGCAGCCTCAGAAACAACCAGATTTGATCACAAGTGATAAAGGAGTTTGATCTCAGCTCCATCTGGAAGCTATCCTGCCTAGGATGGTGGCAGGATGCCCAAGCAAAGGAACACTGCTTTTATTCTTGGCTTTCCCCCCCCCCACCTCCCCCCGCTGGGTCATCTGGGGCAGAGTACTTGTCCTTTCAAAGCTCCAGGTTTACCATCTAGAAGGGGGTTTAATTGTATCCACCCTCTGGTGTTGAGGTAAGGAAAGAAACGTATTTCAATTTTTTAAATTATTTCTTCCATGAGAGAGGGAGATGGACAGGCACCTCTGAAAGGATCCCCATCCTATGACCCATTTTGGGCCTTAGTCGGCTCAGGTCATCGGCACACAGGTATGTGCCTGGCATGTTTAAGGAGGTCCCCGGACGTGAACTCAGAACCTTCCCCATTTGGATCTAGTTGTGCTACCGCTGTACCATTGAAAAAATATTTAAGTAGTAAAAAGAATAAGTAACAGAAAGTATAAATTCTGTGACGTCTTTGAACTAAAGTGTTCCAGAACTACAGCTCTCATTTGTGCACATTAGTAGAGCACCTCGGTCTGTCCCTGGTTCTTCCCTGCTCCAGGTTACGGTGGCCATGAGGGAAGTGGGCCTGGCCTGTGCCCCCAGGCGCAGTGCCCTTCTCTGAGGCCCATTATGCCCTCTGGTTTGACAGTGAAATAGTTAGGAATACCCTTACTTGGAGGTAGGATGCCGACTTCCGCTAATGTGTAACAGAGAAAGTAGCAATATGTAAGTGAAAAGAAACATCGACACCCCCTGGCTGTGTGTCAGCATCACACACCTAATCCTTCCCTCTGCTGGGGCCCAGCACACTGGGCTGAGGTTTGTATCTCAGATAATACCACTTAGCAGCAGGACTCACTGGACTTAGCCTAAAATGCCTGAGAAAGCAACATTAACGGAGGGATGTATTCCACTGCTCGGATGGGACAAAGACAATACTGTATTCTAAACCCAATACAGGCCTTCACTCTTTCTAGTCCAGCAATCCCTCAGCATGGGCTGAGTCTGTCAGGTGTCCAGAACTCTTGGAGAGAAGAAATAGAGTCTATTCTTCATTGACGGTGACACCTTTTTTTTTTTTTTTCTTTTCTGCAAAAAGGGTTCAATTATAGCTGTTCAAACCGCCTGCAGTCTCAGGTGAGACTTGCCTCCTTTCATAGAAGGGGTCTCTGAAAATTCTCTCTGTGAAGGGTCATATATTATTATTATTTCTTTTTTTTTTTGAGAGGTTTCTACTATAGAGCGTGTGGGCTCGCCAGAAAGACAGAGAGAGACAGAGACACAAAGTGAGAAATCACCCTCTGGGAGGATGGCCATGCCGCAATCCCTTCTCCATTTTCCTCTTGCAATCTTGGGCACACATGCACATATGCCCGGCATGAGTTTAAGCCACTGGGTCTGGGACTTGAACCAAGGTTGACTACATGGGAGTTAAGTGACACAGCCATTATGCCAACTGCTGGTCCCCAGGTATTAAGTATTTAGGTTTTGTGGGCTGTATCTTCATCATTATCATCTTTTTAAAAAAGTAATTATTTAATTTTATTTATTCATTCATTTATTTTAATTTGACTACACACACACACAGAAAGAGAGAGAGAGAGAATGAATGTGCAAGACACCAGGTCCAGGACTCAAACGTGGTTGGTCATGTGGGAGTGTCCAGTGCCCCAACCACCACCTCACTTGCTGGTCCCCATCATCTTTTTATTTTTAAGCAATCCTTTAAAATGTAAAATCTTGGCTCACTGATGGTGGCACTCCCTGCTAAGATGTTGTGTTCCACAGGATAGGCCCACATGGGAGGTCCGAATTTGGCCTTTAGGTCTAACCTAAAGACTGGGCTTGGGTAACATGTGCCTGTGATTCCAGCAACTCAGGGGGGCTGAGGCAGGCAGATGGTGACAAAGCGAGATCTTGTCTTGTCTGAAAAAACAACAACAGCAACAACAACAAACCCTGAAATGGACCATAATTTGTTGACCCCTACTCGATTGAAAGATCTGAAAGACTTCTCTACTCTGTTGAGCCCGCCGACATGTCCTCTTTCCTCCGACCACAGGACCGACGCAGCCATGAATTGGAGAGGCAGCTCTCCTCTAAGGAGCCACTGAGGAATGTGAAAGAAGAATCCCGAAGTTATTTGTATTGGAGCTGATAGACTGGCTAATTTTCCTCACATAAAGCGCTCCCAAACAGCTGTGGAATTTAGTTGATTACATTATCATTCTGGAGTGCAGACTGAATCATAAACCATCTTCATCTTTCTATTTCTGCTTAACAATACTATCCCATGTCTCTATAATGTTCCTTCCCCCAGCTTTCAGGTTCCAAATCCACACTTGAACTGAACTGGCTCAGGTCCCAACTTCCCACTGCATGGCATTCCCACACCACCTACTTCTATATGTGGTATAGTTGTGGCTAGCAAGGAAACTATCAACAGACAGTTGGGTTTGGACACAGTAAAAATGGATGAAAGGCAAGAGGGTAGGGATGAGTTCATTCTGAGCAAGACTTAGGGCTGACTGTGAGTCCAGGCAGTTACAGTCTGTGTCAACAGGGACCAAAATGCTAGAGAAGAACTTCAGAACGATGTACAAATCTTTGGAGTTATATCTCCCCACACACCATGAGCTGTTGGGTTGTTGGGAAAGTCATGCTGCGTTTTTGCATACAAAGAATATGTCATGACTTTTCTGACAACTCAACAGAAGGAAACAAATGACTTACAGCCCACCTGAAACTTGTAACAACATTCGCTATTATTTATCTATCATGCTACCCATGAAGCTAGATGTTTCTCATAAATATATATATATATATTTTTTTTCGGAAGAGTTTTTGCTATAGGACGCGTGCGCTCGCCAGACAGAGAGAGACATAGAGACAGAAAGCGAGAAATCACCCCCCAGGGAGGATGGTCACGCTGCAATCCCTTCTCCTCCATTCTCCTCTGGGGATCTTGGAGACTCACGCACACGCGCCCGGCGCAAGTTTCAAGCCGCCGGGTCCGAGATGCGAACTGCAGTCGACTACGTGGGAGTCCAGCGACATAGCCATTACGCTAACTGCTGGTCCCTCATAAATATATTTCTAATCTTCACAATAACCATGCAAACTAGATATTACCCCTACTTTGCAGCTGAGTAAACTGAGGCTCTTGTAGAAATGAACTTTATCCAAGATCACAGCGTTATAAAGTAGGGGAAATGGGCTTAGACTCTTGTCTCACTCACTCCATAGCTCTTGTTCTTTTTGCTATAGTATACTGCTCATATCCTTGGTGGAGAAGAAGAATAAGCAAATGCCTTATTTGGGGTACTGTTTAGACTTTGTTCTAATCAGCAGCACTACCTATTGGTCTGCCTTTTCTACAGTCTGAATATTAATAAATAACAAGGTACTTAAAATCTAAGCATGGCAATTTCATGCAGGAGTGTTTCAGGTCAAATCAATAAAGCTATACAGACTTAGGCAGGAACTTATTTATGCTAACAAATGTTTATTCTTCATGAAATTAAACATAATTTTTTGTTTGTTTACGAGTCAGAGGGTGCATGTGCTCACTAGAGAGAGACAGAGAGAGAGAGGGAGATGGAGAAAGCACCCCCCCCAGTGGGGTGTAATCACACTGCAATCCCTTCTCCTCCATTTCTCCATCCTGTCAGGATTTGGGGCATACAAGCACATGTGCCTGGGATATTGGCCAAGCTGCTGGGGCTGGGATTCGAACCACAACTGGCCATATAGGCTCAAGCTCCCAATGCACCATGCTTGATGGGGCAACCCTGTTTTTTTTTTTTTTTAGAAAGAGATTTTTGCTATAGGGCACATGTGCTCACCAGAGAGATGGAGAGACAGAAAGCAAGAAATCATGCCCCAGAGGGGATGGCCACGCTACAAGCTTTTCTCTTTCATTCTCCTCCCAAGATTTTGGGCAGGTATGCACATGCGCCTGGCATGAGTTTTAATCTGCCAGGTCTGGAACTCAAACCGTGGTCCACTACATGGGAATCCAGCAACGTAACCATTATGCCATCTGTTGGTCCCCTGTTTTTGTTTCTTTAATAAAGCAGTTTACAAAGTATAATTCATGGTATGATCCCACTTTTATAAAAAATATGCACGAATATTATCTTCTTTTTATTTAGCTATAATTTTTCAGTTTTCTGGCAGTAAATGGGCTGATGGACTATTGGCGGTCCATCTGAGGTCTTTAGGGGCCTGAAAACCTGGGCCTCTATCATACCTATATGATACGGATCACGTCAGCATAGGAGACACGAGGAGCTACTCACTCATAACCCAAAAGAAGATAGATACCTCTACTGGGATATGAAGTATTTATTGAGTGTCTAATGCTCAACATCTTATTTCAGTGAAAAAGTAAAAGCTACCAGCATGCCCTAGGGCAAATTATAATTCATTGAGAAAGCTAGATGCTATTTTAAAAGATTCAAATTACATTTAAAGTTCTAAAATGCCTTTATTACAGCTTGAAAAAATTATGGAAATAAAACCAAATTAAATGAGATTTTTTAAAAAGAATTATTCATTTAAATGAATTATTATTATTATTACTATTATTATATTAAGTTTGCTATAAGGCACTCACCAGAGAGAGAGAAAGAGAAAGAAAAGTGAGAAAGCAAGTTACCAGTATGACACTCAGACCTTGGTTGGCCATGTGGGAGTCCAGTGCCTTAACTACCATGCCACTTGCTGTCTCCAGAGAATATTCTTCAAACTTGTGATTGTCCCTTCCATGAATAATTTGGCAAAATAATAGTCACATCTGAAGAAGGGAGCTTTTTCTGTAGACTTTGAATTAGCACATTAGTTCGCAAGTGGTTATAAAGTTAATAGTTATCTCTACATGAGAGTTAGAAATACGAAAATCACATAAAGTACTAAGGACTACAAAGCAAGGAGGTATTCGCTATAACTATTTAAATTAAAAAAAGAAATCATGATAGAGCACATGAACAAGAGAGAGAAGCACCTTCACAGGACTTGGTCGGACCATGGTCCTTCAGTCCTCCAGGCTACCAGGATCCTGGGCAACGGGGTCAGGGACTTGAACGAAGGTCAGCCTGTAGCTTCAAGCTCTAGCATGCTACCAGGTGTGCCACAGAGGCTGGACCAAAGAAGCATATCTACTTATATAAATCACTCCTCACAGCGTCCTACCTATCTAACGACTGCCCAGATTTAAGACCAGGGCTCTAGTGCTGGGCTTTAGGTCTTTTCATTATTCAGAGTAAATAAAAACAATTACACTGGATTTGTATTATCGTGTTGTGTCTTATCACTTTCTGGCACTATCTAATGCACACTTTCTATATGGACAGAATTATATTATTCTCGTGTGGTGTGTGATAGCTATGGAAACATAACACACCCTGTCATGCCAGGACACTCCACGAGACATCTGCCTTTAAGCCCCCGGCGTATCCACCAATTCGCTTAATGACCTAGATGTAAGAACCTCAGTTGTTAAGTGAGGAGGGTCTGTACATTTTCCTTCCTCCTTGGTGGCGTGCTGTGGGTAGAGAATGTCTTCGTCTTTGTAGCCACTTAATCCAACCTAAATACTGGCACATGATAAATGCTTAAAATGTTTACAGAACTGAACTGAAGAGGAACTGAATCTTCACCAAACAAAATGGAAAAATGTCTTTCTCCAGGGCAGAATTAGATTTATTAGAGCTACTGGTACATTCACACACACTTAGTTTTAGTCCTTCCTGTAGGGTGTGGGGTGCTGAAGAGGCTATACGGAATACAGTGGTTGGCTTCTAGCATATGCGGGGGGACTATCCTAGGTACAACTTCTCTCGTAGAGTTCCCTCACATGGCCACTGTGCTCTCTCTACAGCTAGTGGGAGCCACAGCATGAGAACCAGAACAGCATGTTCCAGCCAGAATAACAGACATCCCTCCCTTCTTCTCTCTTGCTTTCTCCCCCCTTAACCTCAGCAGTTTTCTACCCTATGCGTGGCTGCTTCCAATAGGGGCTGCTGAGCAGCTAGGAAAGAATGCAGGATATGTCTCAAAAAGTCCAACACTAGCTGAAGAACAGTTGTTGGTTTTTTTTTTTTTCCTAAAATGGGCAGTCTTTAAAGTTACATAAGACCGGGTTCTTCTTGCTGGGAGCTTTTCCAACTCTATCTGGAGAGACTCCTCAAGCTGTTCAGTTTCAGGAAAAGGTTCTGGAATTTCCTGCTTGGCCAACCTATACTGGAGCCATCTCTGGGCAGAGGTAGGAAGGTTCCAGTGGAGAGAGCATTAACTCTGTGCTTCCGTTGCCAGCTGCAGCCCCACTGAGTTCATCTGGGGATAGGAAATAGCACAATCCATTTATAGTCAAGATTTCAGAACCAGGACAATTCCCTTTGTCAAAAATGTAGCCCATCTGGCATCAAGCCTGTGGAACCCCACCCAAAAGAGGCAGGACTCAGGGAATCAAACCCAGAAGCACACCAACAGGGTTCTGAAAGGGTTTCCCTCACTGCTTTAGGCAAACTTATAAAGGAATTAGTTTATGGCCCTGAGAGCCTTTGATGCCAAAGTCCTGCCCAAGGACTTAGAAGGATTCACCAATAAATATTTTTTAAAGATTTAATTTAATTTACTAGTATTTTAATTTGCTGTAGGACACATGTGCTCACCAGAGAGACAGAGAGGGAAAGTGAGAAAGCTGCTAGATCTGGGAATTGAACTGTAGTCAGCCATGTGGGAGTGTAGCACCTTAACTACCATGCCACCTGCTGAGCCCATCAATAAATATTAATCGAGAACTTACAAAATGCCAGGCATTGTACTACATGACCGAAGTAGACCAGGTATCTACCTTCCTGGAGTTTATGGTTCAGTGGGGGAGACTAGACAAATACATAAATATGACTATACAAAAACTTTAGCTCTTGAGTCACTAGAATCTAGCAATAGCTTGCTCTAGAATATAATTATTTTATCAAATTAATATATACATATGGGGGCAAGCAGGTGGTGTGGTGATTAAGGGCACTGGACTCCCACATGGGTGACTGTGGTTCGAATCCCAGACCTGGAGACTTGCTTTCTCACTTTCTTTCCCATTTTCTCTCTCTCTCACTCTGTCCCTTTTTGATCAAATTAAAATAAATGAATAAAGTTAAATAAAGTAATTCTTAAAAATATATATACATATAGACACAAAGTCAAATAGTACTATAAAATTTGTTTTTGCTTTTTAAGTTTTTACTATAGGTTCATACACTTACTGGCGAGAGACAGAAAGCGACAGCGAGAGAGAGAAAGTAAGAAATCACCCCTAAAGGGGGATGGTCACGCTACAATCCCTTCTCCTCCATTTTCTTCTCAGGATCTTGGACACACATATGTATGTGCCTGGTGTGATTTCTAAGTCACTGGGTCCAGGACAAAGTCAGCCTTGTGGGATCTAGCACCTTTTTTTTTCGGAGAGGTTTTTGCTATAGGGCACATGGGCTCACAAAACAGATGGAAACAGACAGAGAGATAGAAAGCGAGAAATCGCCCCCCCAAGGGGGATGGCCACACTGAAATCTCTTCTCCTCCATTCTCCTCTTGGGATCTTGGTCATGCACGCACATGCACACCCGGCGTGAGTTTAAGCCACTGGGTCCAGGACTCGAACCGCGGTCGATGACATGGGAGTTCAGCAACATAGCCATTATGCTAACTGCTGGTCCCTGGGACCCAGCACCTTAACCTCCATGTCATCTGCTGGCCCTAAAGACTCTGTTTTTATCCCCATTCATCTACTGATGTCTCGTCCTTCTTTACATAACATATTTTTATTTAAGGCATAAGAACTCACTTCAGCTAACAAAGTATAGTTCACGACAATGAAGAAACAGAACTGATTTGCTCTTTCTAGCTTCAGACCATTCATTTGTGTTTTTTTCTGGTCAATACAGAAAGCTAAGAAAAAATGGTATAAAACTTTGTTCTTTTATTTATTTATTTATTTTAGATTTTTGCTATAGGACATGTGCTCTCTCTGGAAAACAGAGAAGAAATGAGAAATCACCCCACAGGGAGCATAGCCATGCCGCAATACCTTCTCCTCCATTCTCTTGACACACACATATACATGTGACCAGCATGAGTTTCAAGCTCCCTGGCCCAAGACTCAAATCGCAATCAGGCATGTGAGGGTCCAGCATCTTTTTTTTTTTTTTTTAGAGATTTTCGCTATAGGACGAGTGTGCTCACCAGACAGAGACATAGAGACAGAAAGCGAGAAATCACCCTCCAGGGGGGATGGCCACGCCGCAATTCCTTCTCCATTCTCCTCTTGGGATCTTGGGCATGCACGCACACGTGCCCGGCATGAGTTTTAAGCCACCGGATCCAGGACGCGAACCGCGGTTGACTACGTGGGAGTCCAGCGACATAGCCATTACGCTAACTGCTGGTTCCCAAGAGTCCAGCATCTTAATCACCATGCCACCCGCTGCCCCCACACAACTTTGTTCTTTTTTGTTTGTTTGTTTGTTTAAGAGAGATTTTGCTTTGAGGCATGTGTGCTCACTGGAGAGACGGAGAGACAGAGAGACAGAATGCGAAAAATCATCCCCCAGAGGGAATGGCCATGTTGCAATCTCATCTTCATTCTCCTCTTGGGATCTTGGACATGCTGCACATACATGCACCTGGTGAGAGTTTTAGGCCACCAGGTCTGGTACTTGAACCCTGGTCAACTACGTGAGAGTTCAGCGATGTAACCATCACACCATCTGCCGATCCCACAACTCTGTTCTTAAGGACTAATTTTGTAGCACCTGGCAAGTTATTGGATGCCCATTAGCCTCAGTTTCATTTTAAAATGGGGATGATACCTCTCTTACAGGGTGGTGGCAGGAGTTACTGAGAAGATGCACAAGGCATCTAGAACAGTGACTGGTATTTAGTGAGGGCTCGGTAAATGACAGCTACAATCAGTGTGCAGCAGGACTCTTTTTCTTGAACCCAAGTCCCTCCTATTGCATTTCTGAGACTGTACTACTTATTCGACTTGCTAATTTATAACGGAACCATGTCACTATTATAACTAGTGTTTCTTTTCAATTAGTCATACTATCCCAAATTCTTTTTTTTTTTTTTTCTTTTTAGAGGTTTTTGCTATAAGGTATGTGTGCTCACTGGAAAGATAGAGAGACAGAAAGTGAGAAATCACCCCCTAGGTGGGATGGCCATGCTGCAATCCCTTCTCCTCTACTCTCCTCTCAGGATCTTGGGCATGCACGCACACACGCCCGTTGTGAGTTTAAGCCACCAGGTCCGGGACTCGAAGTGTGGTCGACTACATGGGAGTCCAGTGACATAGCCATTACACCAACTGCTGGTCCCCTAAATTCTTTAGCCTTTCTTTGTGGCTCTCTTCTTTGTCCCCTATAAATTGTAAAGTGGCTATGTCCCAGGAAACATCCCAGGGAATACACAAAAAGAAGGTTAGAGTGAATCTGCAAGTTTTATATATATATATATATTTTTTTTTTTTTTTGGAGAGATTTTCACTGTAGGGCGTGTGCGCTCGCCAGACAGACAGAGAGACAGACAGAAAGCGAGAAATCACCCCCCAGGGGGGATGGTCACGCCACAATGACGTGAACTGCGGTCAACTACGTGGGAGTCCAGCGACATAGCCATTACGCTAACTGCTGGTTCCCAATCTGCAAGTTATATTGAATCAATAATTTCCCACCCAAAGAATACAGGTATATGACAACCTGAATTGCTCACCGCCAACAGAACATGGTACAAGTGAGTCCTACACATAAACTCCTGGGTAACAAGGCTTGCCTTGAAAGGTCTAATATTTCCAGACATGCACACTATGTGCCTCTCTCCAAGTGCCACAGATTCTGCTTTAGAAAAACCTCTCTAGTCTGCTTCTGAGTCCTACAACCAGTGGTCTAACTCTACATCCTTCCTCATTCTTCTCTCAAGTGCTGTTAATTCAGTATTTAGACAAAGATTCCCATGAACTAGGAATTGAGATTACTGGTAGGAATGCAGCGGTGAACAAAATGCACATTATCCCTACCCCCATGGAGCTTACATCTAGTGGAAGGCAATCACACACATAATACAATATAAACTGTGATAAATGGCATGAGTGAAAAGTACAGGGTAGTAAAGAACCTGATTAAGATTGGAGAAACTGGGGCTACCTTGTGGTGTGGTGGTTAAGGAGCTGGATCCCACATGGCTGATTGCAGTTTGAATTCCAGACCTGGTGGCTTGAAAAAGACACAGGACGTGTGCGCATGCATGCCTAAAATCTAGAGAGAACAGAAAAGAAGGGATTGTGGTGCTGACCATCCCCCCTGTAGGAATGCTTTCCTACTTTCTCTACTGTGAGTGTGTGTGCCTATAACAACAACAACAACAACAAAATAAAGTGGAGATACTGTCTGGGAGGGGCTCAGGAAAAAAGTGTTCAATAGACACAAGAATGTAAGGTTCTTTGTTGAAAACGATGTATATGGTAATATCCTTGATTTGATTATCAGTGGATGCATGCTTTGTATTTTATGCATATAATAATTAAATGTAAATAAGAAATTATAAAATAAAATAAAACTAGAAAAGAATTAGAGAAAACAAAACAAAACAAAAAGATTGGGTGGATCACAGAGGGCCTCCTTGGCAAAATGATGTTTAGGTTGAGGCTTTAATTGTGAATCAAAAGGAAGTTAAACAAGTAAAAAGCAAGGAACAATGTTACAGGTAGAGGGAACAGCATTTTCCTGAGGCAGGAGAATGTTTAGTTATTTAGAAAAACAATTAAAAAGCCAATATGGCTGAAAGGGTCCTTCGCATTTGTCCACCTGGAACCCCTTGATGATCCTGACATAATAAATTCAGAGGAGTAATAGAAAATGAAGTTAGTGGGACCAGCAGATGTGGAATGGTTACGTTGCTGGGCTCCCACATAGTTGATGGCAGTTTGAGTTCCAGACCTGGCAGCTTAAAATACACACTGGACACATGTACGTGTGTGCCCACAATCCCAAGAAAAGAATGGAGGAGAAGAATTATGGTGTGCCTATCCCTCCAGGGGGTGATTTCTCGCCTCCTATCTCTCTGGTGAGTGCACATGCCCTATAGCAAAAATCTCTTTAAAAAAAAGAAAGTTAGGGGAGAGGGTTCAAGATTAAATGGAAAATGGAGAAATGGAGACAGCATGAGTGGCCAATGAAGACTGGTATGGGGTGATCAGGGAATTTCAGAAAAATGGTCAATATTAGACTCTAAAAGGACGAGTAGAAATATGTGTGGGGACTTAGAGAAAGGATTTCAGTCAGAGAGAACCACGTGAATAAAGAGAGTTCCTTAGGGCCCATCATAACAGACTGTGGAAGCCACATGTTAACCATAGTTTGAGTCCTGGGCCTGTCAGACCCGTGCACAGGATCCTGAAGACTGGAGGACTAGAGGAAGGGGATCGCAGCATGATCAAGCTCTGTGGAGGGTGCGACTCTTGCTTATGCAAGTGCTGTATCAGGAATGGAAAAAGAAAGAGAGAGTTACTCAGAGAGATCTGAGCCCAACAGTCCTAGGCTAAGGACTGGAGGAAAGGGATGATGGGATAACTGAGCCTGGTAAGGGATGCTTCTCTTTCTTGCTTATGTAAGTGTTGTATCATGAATGAAAAAAAAAGGAGTTCCTCAGAGAGATATGAGTCCAACAGTTCCAGGCTAAGGACACAGACTTCCAGGATATTTGCTGAAAAGAAATTACAAACAAAAACTAAAGATTCTACAACATAAAAATTATAAAATTCCATATGTCAAAAATCATAACATTAAAAGGCAAACATTTGCCACAAATATAATAAGGCCAGATCCTTAATATGTCAAAAACTTGAGTGAATTAATAACTAAAAATTAATTAATTCTGCCCAACAGAATGGAGAAATGATGGAAAAGGGACTGTGGCATGACTATTTCTTAGGACTATTTTCTACAATCATTTAATCTTGAGTGAGATTTATAATCCTAATCTCTAAAGGAGAGACACCCAATATGATATATCCCAAATCATATGAATAGACAGTGGCATTGTTTGGCTTTCAATTCTTGGGTCTACGTCTAGCTGCATTAGGGATTTTTCTTTCTTTCTTTCTTTTTTCCTTTTTAAAAGAATTATTTATTTTATTTACAACTGTGGTCGACTAGTGGGAGTCTAACACCCTAACCACCACACCACCTGCTGGCCCCAGGGATTTTTCTTAAAAAAAAAAAAAAAAAAAGAAGGGAACCAGCAGTTAGCGTAATGGCTATGTCGCTGGACTCCTACGTAGTCGACTGTGGTTCGCGTCTCGGACCCGGTGGCTTAAATCTCACGCCAGGCGCGTGTGCATGCGTGCCCAAGATCCCGAGAGGAGAATGGAGGAGAAGGGATTGCGGCGTGACCATCCCCCCTGGGGGGGGGATTTCTCGCTTTCTGTCTCTATGTCTCTCTCTGTCTGTCTGGCGAGCGCATGCGCCCTATAGCGAAAACCTCTCCAAAAAAAAAAGAAGAAGAAAAGAAAAGCCTTTACACTAATGAAATGTGAGAATCACTGAATAAGAGTCTGAAGTCACAGTTTGGGTCAAAGGTCAGCACTACTTAAAGTGTGGTTTACGGATGATCAGAATCTGCCTCACCTGGAGACTTACTAGGCAGCTTAAGACTTGGGTCCCATGTCATATTTCTCCCTTTATGAGACGGAGGGAGAAAGGGAGAACGACAGAGAGGTATTTTTGACAGGGTCTCGCCATGTTGTGATCCTCTTCAACCAGTCTTTCAATTAGCTAGGATTAAGGTGATTGCAACCATAGTTGGTATGCTTACATTGGCCAGTGAACTGAACCTGGGCCCCTCATGTGGCTTCTACCTGTGTGCTGGTGTGGCTGGGCCCTTGTCATACATACTGGATCAGAATTTCTGGGTGATCCAGGGGATTTTTTTTTAATACCTAAAAGTTTGAGAGCCACATGTCTGGAGAAAATGAGACAAGGAGTCTAATAGTACTCAAAGGAGAGGAGGTACAGAGCCCAATGTTCCATGTGCATTTAATAAAGTATATATGTAATTATTAAATATTACTTTTTAAAAATTATTTTCATATTATAAACTAGAAAATATGGCTAGAGGGGCCAGCAGGAGGAATAGTGGTGAAGGTGCTGGACTCCCACAAGGCCAGGACTCCCTTGAGTCCTGGACCCAAGGGCCTGAGAAACTCACACCAGGTACGTTGCATGCGTGCCCAAAATTCCAATGTACGAGAAGCAGATGGTCCTGCTTCCAGGCCTCCCTTTGGTAACCACTATCTTTAAGAATAAGTAAACTAATAAGGTTCTTGTGTTGCTAGTGTGCTGCTGTGTTGGCTATTAGGAAACGCCTATTATATAAATCATCACATAAACTGAAGTAGACATTAAATTTTCTATGAAGTTAACTGTAAGTATAAAGTGTAAAGAAATATTTCAAATTTTAGAGAAGTAGAATAGCTCTTATACAATCAAATAAGAGACATTCTTTAAAGCAGTCACTTTGGGAGATTTAATTCATTCTATGTAAAACATTCCTAGAACTCCTTTATTAAACTACAAAAATCCCACACACCCAAACAACTCACAGAATTGTGATATAATCAAATGTTTTAAGCCACTAAGTTTTGGGGTGGTTTGTTATATGAGGGGGTTTTCAAAAGTGTGTGGAAAATGAGTATTATGAAAAAACTATGCATAGATTAAACAAATTTTTTTGCACCAAAATAAGCTTGTAATTTAATTCCATTTATTTCCATTAATTTTCTCATACACTAAAAAAATGAGTGAGATAGAAATGTTTAAATAAGGACCAGCAGTTGGCGTAATGACTATGTTGCTGGACTCCCATGTAGTCGACTGTGGTTCGAGTCCCGGACCCGGTGGCTTAAACTCACGCCGGGTGTGTGTGCATGCATGCTGGGCGTGTGTGCGTGCATGCCGGGCGTGTGTGCGTGCATGCCCAGGATCCCGAGAGGAGAATGGAGAAGGGATTGTGGCATGGCCATCACTTCTAGGAGTGATTTCTCACTTTCTGTCTCTTTCTGTCTTTCTGGAGAGCACATGCACCCTATACCAAAACCTCTCCAAAACATAAAATAAAATAAAATAAAATAAAATAAAAAAACAAATGAGATAGAAATGTTTAAATAAGGCTGACCTTGTGGCTCAGTAGCTAAGGGCCGTGCTTAGAAGGCTGGATCCTGGGGCCAAAAGGTGGCCCCAGAGGTTAAAGTGGCTGGATCTCACATGGCTAACTAAGTTGCGGCCTGGCAATTTGAAAAACAGGCTTGGAGTACAAACATGCCCCAATTTCTAGAGGAGAATGGAGGAGAAGGGACTATGGAGTGGCTATCCCCCTGGACGGGTGATTTCCCGCTTCCTCTCCCTATCTCTCTCTGGCTCCCTCCAATGAGTACATGTATCCTACAGCAAAAACTGAAAAAAAGAAAAAGAAAAGCTTGGACAACACAACACCATCTTGGAAAATATGAACCCCAAATATTGACAGGATAGAGAAATGGAGGAAAAAGGATTAGAGTGTGACTACACCCCACTGAGGAGGGGAGGTAATGCTCTCTGGCAAGCATGCATGCCCACTAGCAATAAAATTAAAAAGAAAAATAATTGTTTAAAAAAGATATGTTTAAATCATTATGTTTTGGCGAATATTTAAAAGGAAATCATTAGCTTTATAGAAAAAACTCTATAGCTATCCAGAACTTTTGAAAAATAAGTTGTTTTGGATAACAAAGATATCTTTTTTTTTTTGGAGAGGTTTTTTTTTTCGTTATAGGGCGCGTGCGCTTGCCAGACAGACAGAGACATAGAGACAGAAAGAGAAAAATCCCCCCGCCACAATCCCTTCTCCTCCATTCTCCTCTCGGGATCTTGGGCACGCATGCACACGCGCCCGGAGTGTTTTAAGCCACCGGTCCCAGGACATGAACTGCGGTCAACTACGTGGGAGTCCAGCGACATAGCCATTACGCTAACTGCTGGTTCCCAACAAAGATATCTTTAAACAAACAAAATACAACATTTAGAGAACCAGAAAAAAGACACTTTTGAAGAGAAACAACTCCAGGATGAATGTGGACCAGAAGTAGGTCCCAATTTTCTCCTCTGGAGTTTTGCTTTTTTACTTTGGGGGTCATGGGAATCCTATCATGCTGCCTTTTGGAGTAGACTACTCTCCTTTTTTCTCTTACCTGAGCATAGATAAAAATAACTTTCCATTTTCCCCTAAGCACACTAAATAAAGGCTATATTTTCTTTTTAAAAAGAATTACATAGGAAATGTAAAGAGGCAAAAAAGTAAAACAAAAACAAACAAACAACCTCAACCACCCAAAATAGAAAAAAATCAACTCAGTTAAATATAGATTTTTGGATCCTAAGATAAACAAGTTAAGTATAGACTTTGGATCCTAAGATACTAAATTCTAGCTGGAATTAGGCTGGCCCTGTTTTTCTCACCATCCACTCACCCATTCACTGTCCTTGTCCCCAGCACACCTCATGAGAAGCCAAAAACACAACAGACATTTCAGAGCTCACTGTCTCGTCTTGGAGAATCAGATAAAAGACTATCTTATCAAATCAGGAGTTCTGAGGAACAGAGGCTTTCTTTAAGTATCAAAATGATTTTTTTAAAAACTTTGTGTTTTGTTAGAACTCTTTTTCAACTGTATTATACACTTTTGTTTAGTAGAGAGTATGGAAGCTATAATTTAACTTTTTCTTTTTTCTTTTTGGAGAGGTTTTTGCTATCGGGCACGTGCGCTCACCAGACAGAGAGAGAGAGACAGAGAGACAGAAAGTGAGAAATCACCCCCCCAGGGGGGATGGCCACGCAGCAATCCCTTCTCCTCCATTCTCCTCTCGGGATCTTGGGCACGCACACACACGTGCCCGACGTGAGTTTTAAGCTACCAGGGCCGGGACGCGAACTGTGGTCGACTATGTGGGAGTCCAGTGACATAGCCATTATGCTAACTACTGGTCCCTAATTTAACTTTTTCTTGATGACTCACAGGCATTACCACAAATTAATATACAGTATGCTAAAATACAATTTTGTTCTCAGTGTCTTCTAAGGACTTGCACACCAAGTCATCAAGCTCATAAAGGCTGTGAGTTAAGAGTAAATATGGTTCCTTTTTCCATTTCTATTTATTAATAGTCTGAGTAATTAGGCAAGAAGAATTGGAAAGGAAAAACTGAAATCAACTCTGTTCCCTCATAACATGATCTTATACGAGGGAACTTCAAAAAGACCATGGACAATAGAATTAAAGTATGAGTTCATTTTGGCACAAACATTTTTTGAAATCTATGTAGTTTTGGGGTCAACAGATGGTGTAATAGTTATGTTGCTGGACTCTCACATAGTTGACTGTGGTTCGAGTCCCAGACCTGGCAGCTTAAAACTCATGCCAAGTGCATGTGTGTGGGTGCCCAACATCCTGAAAGGAGGATGGAGAAGAAGGGACCGTGGCGTGGCCATACCCCCGGGAGTGATTTCTCGCTTTCTGTCTCTCTGGTGAGCACATGTGCCCTATAGCAAAAATCTCTCTCTTAAAACAAAACAAAACTAAACCCAGAAATCTTTGCAGTTTTTTTTTTTTTTTTATAACACACTGGTCCCCTTGTATAGGAACCCTAAAAACTGCACACAAAAAACTAATTAGAACTAATAAATGGGGCCCAGCCATGGTGGTACAAACAGAAGGGTACTTGGGACCAGCAGTCAGCATAATGGCTATGTCGCTGGACTCCCACATAGTGGACCGCGGTTCGCATCCCTGATCCGGTGGCTTAAAACTCATGCCAGGGACGTAGTGCATGCGTGCCCAAGATCCCAAAAGGAGAATGGAGGAGAAGGGACTGCGGCGTGGCCATCCCCCTGGGGGGTGATTTCTCGCTTTCTGTCTCTGTCTCTGTCTCTCTCTGTCTGTCTGGTTAGTGCACATGCCCTATAGCAAAAAAAAAACCCTCTCCAAACAAACAAACAAACAAACAAACAGAACGGTACTGCTACATGAGACTAGAGCCATGTGAGAGGCCTGGGTTTGGTTCCTGGACCAACCTAAATAGGCTGGGTATGATAGAGCACACCTGTAATCTGAGCTAACTGGGAGGCAAAGGATCTCAACAGCAAGATCCTGTCAAAAATACTGGTCTCTCTCTCTCTTGGACCAGCAGTTAGCATAATGACTTTGTCGCTGGACTCCCACGTAGTCGACCGCGTTTCAAGTCCCGGACCCAGTGGCTTGGACTACCGCCTGTGTGCGTGCGTGCCTAAGATCCCGAGAGGAGAATGGAGGAGAAGGGATTGCAGCGTGGCCATGCCCCTGGGGGGTGATTTCTCGCTTTCTATCTCTCTATCTCTCTCTGTCTGTCTGGCGAGGGCACGCGCCCTATAGCAAAAACCTCTCCAAAAAAACCCCAAAATACTGGTCTCTCTTTTTCCTATTCCTCCTCCTCCTCTCACTTCTTATAAAACAAACAAACAAACAAAAAACAATAAATGAGTCAGGAAAATTACAGGATACAAAATTAACAGAGGAAAATCAGTTTTGTTTCTATACTCTATCAGTGAATAATCCAAAAAGGAAATTTTTTTTCCCTCCAGGTTTTTGTCATAGGGCGTGTGCACTCGCTGGAGAGACAAGAGAGAGACAGTGAGAAGGAAAGTGAGAAATCACCCCTTAGAGAAGATGGCCACATCACAATTCCTTTTCTGTTCTCCTTCAGAAATTTTGGGCATAAACACACACGTGCACCAGAATGAATTTCAGTTTCACCTGAATCACAGTTGGCCATGGGGGAGTCCAGTGCCTTAACCACCACTCCACCTGTTGGCCTCTAAAAAAAGGAAATCTTATGAAAATAACTCCATTTACAATAGTATCCAAAACAACCAAAATACGTAGGTATTGTCTTAGTCCATTTTGGCATTGCTAACAGATATACCTGAGTCATTTTATAATTATTTTTTACTTTGCCAGAGGGCACACGTGCTTGCCACAGAGAGGAGAGGGAGGAAGCATCCCCCAATGGGGCATGATCATGCTACAATCCCTTCTCTTCCATTTCTCCAACCTTCAGGAATTTAGGCATGCATCCAAATGTGCCTGGCATGATAGTTAAACTGCCAGGATTGGGATTTGAACCTTATAGTCAGTTATGTGGGCTCCAACTCCCTTAACTACCAGGCCACAGGGTCAGTCTGATTTTATAAGGAAGATAGAAGTTTATTATTTACAGACTTATGATTCTGGTGGCTGAACAGTCCAAAGTCCTTGGCCTACAGAACAAAGCATAGAGGATGATGGGCACATGCAGAGAGAGGGAGAGAGAAAGAGGGCACTCCTGAGCTCTCTCATAAAAACCACTTCCCACAAGAACTAACCCCACCCTTTCTTGTGAGAGCTAGAATTCATTAGATCTGTGAGGTAATATTAATCTATTGATGCAATCACTGTAAGCCTATCACTCAAGATGGACTAAAGATCTAAACATAAGAGCTAAAACTATACAAAACTTAGAAGAAAACATAAGAGGAAAGCTTTATGTCATTGAATTTGGCAGTGATTCTTGAATATGACCAAAGTTTTGTGCACCAAAAGATACTATCAATGGACAGAAAAGGCAACCTATAGAATGGGAGAAGGTATTTATATATATATATCCTTACAACTCAACAACAAAAACCAAATTGAATAAAAAAAAAAAGGCAAAGAATTTGAAAAGACATTTCTCCAAAGAAGATAAACAAATGGCCAATAGCACATGAAAAGATGCTTAACACCCAGTATCATTACAGAAATGCAAATAAAAACCACAATGATAAACCACTTCACACCCATTATAATGTTTATTATGTTATTTAAATAACATAATATTGGCAAGGATGTGGAACAACTGAAATGCTTGAGCATTGCTGGTTCCAATCTAAAACAGTGGGGCCACCATGGAAAATAATATGGTGGTTCTTCAAAAAACCTAAACATAAAATTACCAGATGATCTGGGGCCAGCAGATTGAGTGTGGGGGAAAATGGGAGTTAGCAGAAGAGTTCTGGAGATGGATATATAATAATGTGAATGTATTTAATGTCACTAGCGAATGGTTAAAGTGGTAAATTTTATGTTATATATATTTTACCATGATAAAAAGAGAAAGTAAATCTGATGCAACTGAGGTTCTGCTATGAGCTACACTTCTTTGTTAGAATTCCATCTTGCCTAAATCCCAACTCACTATCCCACCCCGACCAGCTCTCTCAGCACAATACTGACACCTGACCACTCAAAATAATGTTCTCACTTTGCATAACAGACTCATCTGACAGAAACGCCAATATTATATGCCACTGTTTGAGTGGGTGTTTTTCTGGGTAACCTCAGCACTAATCATTCAGACCATCTTTCTAGAGCTTGCCCTTACCCTAACAGGCAATGAGCCATTTTTTCAAGTCAAGTGACTTTTAACAGGATGCACAGTCATTGTGTATGAGTAATAGGAATACAAGGGTGAGTTACTGTCCTAAAATTGCAGGCAAGCCCCACAGAGAAAAATAGAACACATAAGCCTCCCCATGAACTAGGGTTGCCCAGATTTAGCAAGTAAAAATACAGGACTCCCTGTTTAACTGAAACTTAAATTTCATTAGGCATCCTGTATTTTATCTGGCAATTCCCCAAAGTATTGGAAGTGAGGAGCAAATAAATAAAAGAATCCAGGATGTTCTGGGGTTACTGAGCCTAGATAGAAAAAAGTATAAGTCCATTTAAAACATATTGGTGACAAAATAAATAAATTATGTTGCTTAATCCAACTCAGGCAACTGTCCTCACTTGGGTTTCTTTTTCTTTTTTCTTTTGAGAGGTTTTTGCTATAGGGTGCGTGCACTTGCCAGACAGAGAGAGACATAGAGATAGAAGGCGAGAAATCACCCCCCAGGGGGGATGGTCACGCCGCAATCCCTTCTCCTCCATTCTCCTCTCGGGATCTTGGGCACACACGCATATGTGCCCAGCGTGAGTTCTAAGCCACCGGATCCGGGACGCGAACCACGGTCGACTATGTGGGAGTCCAGCGACATAGCCATTACGCTAACTGCTGGTTCCCACTCACTTGGGTTTCTATGATCTAAGACTGACTTTATAAAGACAAGTTAGAGAGTAGGAGGAAGAAAGTCAAAAAGGATAAAGCAAAGCTAGAAATGGGTAAAAACATACCCAGTCTTCAGTTAAAACAGGTTTGGTTTAAAAAAAAAAAAGGGGGACTTAAACATCAACATAAAAATCAGAAGCAGGCTGGCAAGTCATGTAGTGATTAGGGTGGCTGGATCTCACATGGCAGACTGCATAGTTCGCGTCCTGGACCTGGCAGCTTGAAAAACATGCCGGGCATGTGCACATGTGTACGTGCCCAAAATCCCAAAAAGAGAAATGGAGGAGTGGAGATTATAGCATGACTACTCCCTAGGGTGGTGGTAGAGGGTGCTTTCTCACTGTCCACCTCTCTCTCTCAGTCTCTGTCTGGTCAGTGTATTTGCTCTCTGACAAAACAAACAAAAATAGGAGGAAATCAAATTGTGATTGGCTTAAAGCAGAAGGGAAACAATGGTGAAAAGTGCCCCATGGTCACACAGCAGAAGGAGGGGAACAGGTAACCAAGGATACTGGTAGGATCTGCTCTTTCTTCTACTAAGCCACATCACTACTATCAAAGAAGCCTCTGAAGAAACTCCAACCACTATTTTTATCTGTTAATACTATGCACCTCAGTTATGAAAATGACACTACTAGTTAGGTAACTACTTTCTAGCTTATAAACTCCTACAGCTTTCCAGCCATTCTTTCATCACTCAGCAATACCACCCACTTTCCCATGGAACCTGGGCTGAAACTGTCTTACTCTCAGGAAACTGTATCTGCGCAGGTCATCCTCTTAGGAATCATCAGAAACAGGTTTTGGGCTTTCTGTTCTTTGAGAATTCCATCTTTTAAAGGCTTGCATTCTCGGTTTTTTTGGAGAGGTTTTTTCACTATAGGGCGCGTGCGCTCGCCAGACAGAGAGAGAGACATAGAGACAGAAAGCAAGAAATCACCCCCCAGAGGGGATGGTCACGCCGCAATCCCTTCTCCTCCATTCTCCTCTCGGGATCTTGGGCATGCACACACACGCACCCGGCGTGACTTTTAAGCCACCGGGTCCGGGACGTGAACCGCGGTGGACTACGTGGGAGTCCAGCGACATAGCCATTACGCCAACTGCTGGTTCCCTTGCATTCTTGTTTTTCACTGCCACTGTACACATATTGGTAATCCTTGCCTGACGCTGGTAGTCTAAAGAGACATAAATGGTTCATATGGCTTGATTACAGTAGCACTGAGGTGGCCAAGCTTCAGTGGCACAGGCAGTAACATGTTAAACTGTGGTGCTGGAAGCCACATGGCCCACGTGGGTTGAATCCTTGGTACACCTAGAATACACAGGTACACTGGCAGGCACTCAAGATTCTCACCAGCAAGAGGGCTGGGGGGAGATCTCACCCTGGGGACACCCTGAGAGGGTGTCTGACTTTCTTGCATGAATAAAATGAACAAGCCTTTGATATTTCTGTCATACTAGGCCTGCATGGGATGTCTACCCCTCTAGTCTTTGAGGAAGGAGGTATCTAGGAACTACAGAGTAAAATAACTGAGGCCCTTCATGCCTCCAACCTGTTCCGAAGCACCAGCTGACCAACTACATTGAGTCAGCTTTAAAGGCTGTGGCTGGCCTCCAGATTTCTTCCCCAGAGGGAGAGGCTAGTCTCCAAGGGAAGAGGACAGTCACCAGGGCAAAGCTCTTTCAAGATTTTCTGGGCGGCCTCTAAAGCACTAACCAATAAGAATTTCTACAGCCCCAGCCCTTCCTCTTATTTATTTATATTTTGTAAACAGAACATAAACAGAAGATAGCTGATCCATAGAAGCACCTATGTAAATGAGATGAGATGAATGAATTGAAAGACTGAATACATTCAGTTTAATGCTCTCCATATGAGAACTAAAACTAATCCCGCTGATGTTCTTCCCGACACCCTCCCCACCTCCTTTATGTAACTAAAGACACGTTTCCGACTAAGGCACTGTTTAACTGCATTCGGCTCTCTCATTCATTCATTCAGCCTCCCGTATTTGCTACTATGTGCCAGGCACTGTGCTGGGGAAAGGGGATACAAAGATAATAATAATAATAATAATGTAAGGTCCTTGACTCCAGGGCAGTCCTCCGCCCGCGGGGTCCAACTGGCAGGTCCACAGCCGGCCTCCGGCAATGGGATTACCGTGCCCTTCGCTGCAGGAGAGTGCAGTGGCAGGGCAACCGCACACTGCCAACCCAAAAGCTTTTCCCCGGGGAAAATCGGATCCGAGATCCAGCCGGCGCCGGGCAGACACCAACTTGGGAATCAGGGGCCAAAGGACCGCAGGGCGCAGAGAATCAGGACTGGACAGGCGGCGCGGTGGGCCTCGCTGCACTCACGGGCCTGGGTGCCCGGCGGCCGCGCTCCCTAGAGCCCTCGCAGCAGCCTGGGGTACAATTACTACCAGGCGCAAGTCAGTTAGGGGGTGCCTCCGAGGGGCAGTTGAGACTGTTGGGGTGGCTCTGGGGTGGCGCCCAGAGGGATGGCCGGTGTGGAGCGCTACAGGGTTCTATGAACTGCAGAGCCAGAGGGTCAGGACCGAGGATGCGGTTTGTCCGGAGGGTCAGAGCGGACCAGGACTGCGGGCCGAAGGGGGTGTGAGGGACGGGCGGGGGCGCCGAGGCTGTCTCCTGAAGGATCGCGGGACCGTGGGGGCCGTGGGTGTCCGGGATCCCACCAGCCTCCGGAGGGGCACTCCTACCTCGTTTCTCGCCTCAACCTCTTCCTTCCGCGCGGGCGGCGGCGGCGTCTCGCGCCCTGCAGGGGTCGCGCTGCAGCCGGGACACGCGGGCGTCCCCTCCTCTCCCGACGGCTTGGGAACGCCCAGTCCTCCCTACTGGCTTGGCGCGGATGGTCCGAGCTGGGTTGCCCTCGTGTCGCCCCTCCCGACGGCGCGGGGGTTCGGTCCACTCGGCC
>NW_006159555.1:12043107-12062864 GCF_000334495.1 Tupaia belangeri chinensis | reverse complement strand
GAGGAGCTGGGCGACGCGTGGCCGCGGGAGCTGGGAGCGGGCGAAGCCGGGGGTGCGGGCCTACTGGCCTCGAAGGCGGGTGTGTGTGGGCGCCCCGCTTCGCCCAAAGCAGCGGTTCTCCACCCGGCTCCCGGTAGAACCGCAGGAGGAAATCATAAGAAAACAACAAAAAAACCTGACCCCGCCCGAGACGCATTGACTCAGCATCACTGGGGTGGGGTAGGGGTGGGGTTGGGCCCAGGCTTTGGCATTTTTTTAAAGCACCCGATGTATCGCCACGGTTCAGAAACTCCGGTGAAACCCAGAACCCAGGGCGAGCCGGTGGTTATAACGGCTGGATTCCACATGGCTGACCATGGCTGGAGTCTGGGACCTGGCGGCTTGAAAAAGTGCCCGAGATTCTGAGAGAATAATGGAGAAGGATTAGTGTTTTGCCATACCCAGGGATGTGGGCGACGTGTGGGTTATTTCACTTTGTCTCTGGCCAGCACAGGCCCATGAGAAGCCTTATGTTTGCAGTGTGATTCCCGGTAACAAACAAAAACAAAAACCAAACCCTGGAGTTCGTGCACCTCCGGTCTTCAAGTCAGGGGCTATGGGGCAGGGCATGTGGAAATCTTGGAGGCTGCCTGTCTGCTGCTGCTTGCCAAAGAGCAGCCGGCAAACAAAAACCAAACCCTGGAGTTCGTGCACCGGTCTTCAGGTCAGGGGCTATGGGGCAGGGCATGTGGAAATCTTGGAGGCTGCCTGTCTGCTGCTGCTTGCCAAAGAGCAGCCGGCAGTGTAGAGGTTATGTCGCTGGACTCCCACGTAGCCGACTGTGGTTCCAGTCCAGATTATAGTTTGAAAATCCACAAACGCTCAGGAGGACAGTGGAGGAAAAGGGATTGTTCCCCATCCCGGCAGGGTGGTGGTTTCTCACTTTCCCTTTTATTGTCTCTCTCCAGCAGAAAATCTCTTAAAAGAAGGGGGCAGGGGGTTAGGCATAGTTCTTGGGAGCTGGTAGGTTCCATGATTGAAAAAAGGGATAGAGACCCAGACTGCACTCTAGGGCTCACAGCCTTGTCCGGTCCCATATGTATGTCAGTGTGTGGAGTGCATCCTCAGGCTTCGCAAGTGTGAAGCTGTGTGAGCTGAGTTTTGAAGAATGAGTGGGAAGAAAGGATGTGAAGGAATCAGCATTTAAAAAAGAATGGAAGAGCAAAAGGGGGTTTGATGATGAATAGCCACCTATGACATACTGAGGAGTTAACCTTGAAAGCAGTGGACAGACACTGAGGGTTTTATGTACAGGCAGGAATGGCAAGATGTGGTTGAATTTTAGAAATAAAGTCTGGGGAGACGGGTACTAGCAGGTGGTGTGATGGTTACATTGCTGGATTCCCACCGAGGCTGGAGACCTGGACCTGGCAGCTTAAACTCACTTCGGTGGCATGCAGTATGTGCCCAAGCTTCCCAGAAGAGAATGGAGGAGAAGGTATTGCAGTGTGGCCATACCCCCTGGGGGGAGTGATTCCTCTCTTTCTTTGTGTCTCTAGCAAGTTCATGTGCCCTATAGCAAAAATCTGATAAAAGCCTTATAGCAAAAATCTCTGAAAAAAAAAAAAAAGTCTGGGGGCTTAGTTCAGGATAAAATGGAGAGGGCTAACTCTGCCTGTGGAGGACTGATAAAAAGCCGCATTGTTAGTAGTGTGGTTCCTCAGTTAAATGGCCCATCGTGGGGACTTGGTCCAAACTAAGCCACTTAGAATCCCCTCCCTGAGAATCTGGAATAGGGAGGCAAGCTACCTCTTCTCGGTGGTAGAGGAAGTGGAAATTTGAGAGCTGAGGGTAGCCATCTTCTGGTTGCCAAATGGTCTGAGAAGCAAAGAAAACTAATTTGCTGAGGGGGGGATGATCCATAGAGACTACTCTCTAGGTTCTTGGGACCTTCCACTTCTTACTGAGGCCCAGCTGGATTCCTACCCTAGGTTCTTGCTGCATCCTTCTCTCTAGTCCTGTAACCTCATTTTTTGGCTTCAGCAAGTGTAAATTACTTCCTGTTATTTGTGCTAATGTATAATTTTTTAAAAAAGTAAAGTTGTGAGTCTTTCTGAGATAAAAAGTGGACATATTTCAAGGATTTTATTACACTCATTAATTATTGAGGGAACAAGTAAGATATTAAAACTAGTGCCAGTACGAATTGGACTTTTAGAAGTGGCTGTTTTGTACTGGACAAGATTTATTTGTATTACCCAAAATAGGAATTATTTGCATTGTGATGGGCAGAAAATATTTTGCATTATCATCATTATTCTACAAGTTAACGTCTGTCTCTAAAGAGTTAGAAAATAGTCTAGTTATACAATAGGAATATATGGGGTCATTAGGAAAATCGTGACTCATTTTTGCATAGAAAAATACGTCATGACTTTCCCAACAGCCTAATGCTTGTGTGGGCCATAGCCTAGAGGTTAAGGGAATTAGATCTCACTTGGCCAACTACTGTTTAGGTCCTGGCCCCAGTGGCTTGAAAGACGCACTGGGTGTCTGCCCCAGATTCCAGCTGGATAGAGAAATGGAGAAGGGATTACAGTGCGACCACACTCTATTGAGGGGAGCTTTCTCTCTTCTTGCTCCCTTTCATTCTGTCTTTCTGACTCATGTGCATACAACCTCCGGCAATTCCTTTTTTAGAATTATCTTGTTTAACTTTATTTATTATTATTATTTTAGTACTTCCAGAGAAAGAGAGAAAGTGAGAAAGCAAGCCTCCAGGTTTGGAACTTTTTTTTTTTTTTTTTTTTTGCTAGGGGGCGTGTGCGCTCACCAGACAGACAGAGAGAGACATAGAGACAGAAAGCAAGAAATCACCCCCCAGGGGGGATGGTCACGCTGCAATCCCTTCTCCTCCATTCTCCTCTCGGGATCTTGGGCACGCACGCACACGCGCCCGGCGTGAGTTTTAAGCCACCGGGTCCGGGATGCAAACCGCGGTCGACTACGTGGGAGTCCAGGGACATAGCCATTATGCTAACTGCTGGTCCCCCAGGTTTGGAACTTGAACTACGGTTGGCCATGTAGGAGTCCAGCGTCCTCAACCACCATGTCACCTGCTGGTCCCAACCTCTGGTTAATTAAAAAAAAAAAAAAAAAGGCAAGTAGATGGCATAGTAGTTAAGGCACTGGATCCTACGTGGCCAACTGTGTGGTTCAACTCCTGGACCAGGTGGCTTACAAAATGTGCCATGTGCATGTGTGCCCACAATTCCTGAAGGAGGGAGAAATGGACGAGAAGGGATTGCCATATGATCATTCCCCATGGGGGAGAGGGGGGGTGTTGCAGGGGAGCTTTCAACTTTCTCTGTCTCTTTCCTGTAAGTACAGGCACCATCTGGAAAAAAAAAGTTCTTTTTGAATAAAATAAAATAGGAACCTAGTGAAAGGCAATCAATGGCTCTCACTTCTAAGAGAAGCAAATAATCCCTGAGGGTCTTTAGACATCACCCAACATTCCATTAACGGATACCTAGTTCATAGTCTTTCACAATTTTTTCAGATACTTGCAAATCAAAGAATATATATAAAAAACACAAAACAACAGACACAAAACAACACGATACTTGGGGGAAACTGGAAGTAGTTAACTATGGGTGAAACGCAGAAGAAGGCTGGGGCAAGATTATGAAGGGCCTTGTATGTATGTCCTGGAGTTTGGATTTTATTTTGAAGGCTGTGGGTATCATTATTTAAAACAGGGGAGTGATTTCACATAGATTTTCCTGTTAGAAATTTTACTCGGGGACCAGAAGGTGGTGTAGTGGTTAAGGCACTGGTCACTCCCACATGGCCAAACACGGTGTCCACATGGCCAAACATGGGTTGAGTCCCGGATGGTGGCATGCTTTCTCATTTTCCCTCTGTGTGTGTGTGTTTCTCTCTCTGGTCAAATTAAAATAAATGAATGAATAAATAAATAAATATTAAAAAAAGAAATTTTACTCTAGTAGAAGTGTGGACATTAGAGGAAGGCAAAGAGACAAGTCAGGAGATTGATAATTATGATGAAACATGAGAGTCTGAATCAGGGCAGTGGCTGAGGGAGTCAATAAGGGAAGATAGATTCAAAAGCAATTTAGGGTGTAGAATCTGCAGAACTTCATGACTAATTAAATGTGTGATGAGGTTAAGGGGGGCAAGGTATCTAGTATGACTCTCAGGACCCTCCAAATGCTTTATATTCTCCAAAATGCTTTGCTTGTATCTTGGCAGTTTTGGGGCTGGAATCACAGGGATATATTGAGCTAGATAGTTCTTGTTTCTCTGTTTCTGGCAGTGGTAAAGTAGGTTGGGTTACTTCCCCACAAGTTCTTAAATAAAAAGTGCAGGGTTAGTTGGATGATCCCATGACCTCTACCTGTTTCTGGGAGGCTGTTGAAAGGAACAATTGTCTTACTCTGTTTTTGTGTTGCTAACGGAAAAATCTCATTCTATAAAGAAATAAGGGTTTGGGACCAGCAGTTAGCATAATGGCTATGTCGCTGGACTCCCACGTAGTTGACCGCGATTCGAGTCCCGGACCCAGTGGCTTAAACTCATGCCAGGCACGTGTGCGTTCATGCCCAAGATCCCGAGAGGAGAATGGAGGAGAAGGGATTGCGGTGTGGCCATCCCCCCTGGGGCGGGGGTGATTTCTCACTTTCTGTCTCTCTGTCTCTCTGTCTTTCTGGCGAGCGTACGTGCCCTCTAGCAAAAATACTTCTCCAAAGGGTTTATTAACTCACAGGCAACTGGAATGTCTGAAGGTATAGGCCTGGAATCAGGCTATACATAGCTGAAGGAAGCACAGAGGATGGAGGACAGATGCAGAGAGAGAAGGTGAGCTTCTGACAGCTTTCTCTCTTTTTTTTTTCTTGGTCAGAGGGTACATGTGCTTGCCAGAAAGAGAGAAAGAAGAAAGCACCCTCCAGTGGGGCGTGATCATGCCTTCTCCATCTCTCCATCCTCCTGGGATTTGGGGCATGTACACACACATGCTCAGCATGTTTTTCAAGCCATTCATTGGGACTCAAACTGTAATCAGCCAAGTGGAATCCAGCTGTGATGGCTCAGCCCTCTTTTATAACAACCACTGTCTCAAGAACTAACCTCACCAGAACTAGAACTGACTAGGTCTCATGAGACATCATTATTCTAGTCATGAGACTGTTGCCTCCATAATACAATCATCATAATATAATCACCTGCCACCAGACCTCATTACCTTCCAACATCAGATTTCACAACATGAAACTGGGGGACAAACCATGATCTAAGCTATAACATTCTGTTCCAGCCCCCAAGGTTCATGATTTTCTTACATATCAAATACAGTCATCCCCTGGGACCAGCAGATGGCATGATGGTTACGTCACTGGACTCCCACGTAGTTGACCGTGGTTCGAGTCCACATCTCCTGGCTTAAAACTCATGCCTGGTGCATGTTCATGTGTGTGCAAAATCCTAAGAGAAGAATGGAAGAGAAGGGATTGGGGCATGGCCTTCCTCCCATTCAGGATGATTTTTCACTTTCTGTCTCTCTGTCTCTCTGGCAAGTGCACGTGCTCAATAGCAAAAATCTCTCTTAAAAAAAAAAAGTTGTCCCATTCCATTAGTCCCAAAAGTCCTAATTTGTTCCAGCACCAACTCAAAAGTCCAAATCCAAAGTCTCATTTGAAATGTAAGACAAAAATTCCTGTTGGCAGGGACCAGCAGTTGGCATAATGGCTATGTCGCTGGACTCCCATGTAGTCAACCGTGGTTTGAGTCCTGGACCTGGTGGCTTAAACTCACGCCAGGTGAGTGTGCGTGCGTGCCCAAGATCCTGAGAGGAGAATGGAGGAGAAGGGATTGCTGCGTGGCCATCCCCCCGGGGGATGATTTCTTGCTTTCTGTCTCTCTGTCTTTCTGGTGAGTACATGCACCCTATAGCAAAAACCTCTCAAAAAATTGTTTTTCTTTTGGCCATGAGCTTGTAACATTGAAACAAACAATATACTTCCATAATACAGTTTTGGAGTAGGGATAGGGTAGAAATTTCCATTCCACCCAAAGAGAGTAACATGCAAATGTGAAACCCAGTGGACAAACATTTGATCCTGGAATTCCATCTCCTGGACACACTGAGGAGATTGAATCCCCAAAACATCAGGTATCCTTGTCCTCTTGGCCTGGGCTCAGTCACGGTTCAGCTGTCTTCCGTTGGAGTGTATGTCTGTAGTTCTTTCCAGCTGATGCTACACAGTGCAAGCTCCGCAATTCTAGGGTCTCAAGGGTGATCCAACCCCTATAGCTCTATGAGACCCAATTCTCCTGGTTACTCTCTCCTCTGATCCCACACTTTCACTCAGTTTTGTCCTAATTGAAGTTCTCTTTGGTGGTTCTGCCCTGTGGCAAGTCTCTGCCTAAACTCCAGGTTTTTCTGTGTAGTTTTTGAATCTGGGAGGAAGCTGCCATGCTCTCATACCTCTTGTGTTCTGCACTCCCACAGGACTAGTAGTCTACGTGTAGCTCCACAGGACTAGTGCAGATGCTGCTGCCACACTAAGGCCTGTAGATTGCTCCCTCTAGATTAGCAGCCACATCCAGGGCTGCTTGACTCTTGGTTGGAGCAACTGGGCACTGAACCTGGATGTGGGGTACCCCAGACTGGGAGGGGTGGCATGTCTGCCCTGAAGAACCATTTTGGCCTCTCAGGCCTCAGAGCTTATGATTGGTAGGGCAGCCCAGAAGTTCTCTAAAATACTCTAGGGACATTGTTTCATTTTCTGACAATCCCTTCTAGTTCTGATCATTTCTTTAGCAACATGTCTCTTAGCCACACTTTCCTCTGCCAAACATGCTTTTCTCGTTCTTTGTCCAGGTTGCAGATTTTCCATATTTTCTGCTCTGCTTCCTTTTTTAAAAAAGAATTAAAAAAATTTTTTTTTTTTTTTTGCTATAGGGCACATGTACTCACCAAAGAGAGAGAAAGAGAGGAAAAGTGAGAACTCACCCACCCGGGAGGTGGCCATGCCACAGTCCTTTCTCCTCTCAGGATTTTGAGCATGCACACAACATGCCCAGGGTGATTTTCAAGCCACTGGATCCGGGACTCAAACTGCAGAGTCAGCACTGAGGTAAATGTTATATAATATGAAATTAACCATTATAAAGTGTACAGTTCAGTGGTGTTTAATACATTAATGATGTTTGACATTGTCATCTTGATCTAGTTCCAGCTAATCTGAGTTTTGAAGAGTGACTAGGAGTTTGCTAGATGAAGAACAAGTTGGGAAAAAAAATATGTTAGATATGAGAACAGCATGTTTGAAGATATGCAGACCAGAGTATCATGACTGGAATAAACGCAGATGGGGGAAGGGGAGAAAACAAGGCTAGAGAGGGCCCAACAATAAGGTGTCCAAATTTTTACTTTATTTCAAAAGGTATGGGTAGTCCTTCAAGGATGCTAGAGTGATGCTTGACAAGGTCAAATTTTGCCTTTTAAAAAGATTCCTCTGGCTGGGACCAGCAGTTAGCGTAATGGCTATGTGGTTGAACTCCCATGTAGTTGACCACGGTTCGAGTGCTGGGCCCGGTGACTTCAACTCATGCCGGGTGTGTGTGCGTGCGTGCCCAAGATCCTGTGAGGAGAATGGAGGAGAAGGGATTGTGGTGTGGCCATCTCCACTGGGGGAGTGATTTCTCACTGTCTCTCTGTCTCTCTCTGTCTTTCTGGCAAGTGCACACGCCCTATAGCAAAAAAAACTCTCAAAAAAAAAAAAAGATTCCTCTGGCAGTAGTATTACAGATGCTTTATATAGGGGTGACTCTGAGAGATGCACTGGGAGATTTTCTGTCATAATCCAAATATGCAGTAATGAAAGGGTAATGATAGTGGGAGTGGAAGAACTGAAAACAAGAACAATAAGTCATGTAAACAAAATTTATGTGGCTTGATGACTGACTGGACATCAGATCAGAGGGAGAAGTACAAGATGATTTCCATCATGCTGCCTTGGGAGACTGGGATCATGATGTGGCATTCAAGGGTGAAATTTTTGGGAAAATTAATACAGGTTGGGCAGGTTGAGAGATTCAAATAAGTGAAGGGTTTTGGAGTCAGTGTAATATATACATCTGGACCTCATCAGAGAAAGATGAAAATCTTTCTGAAGGTAAACAAAGTCATGAGTTTGGATAAAGTCAGTCAGAAAAAAACACAGAGAATGAGGGACCAGCAGTTAGCATAATGGCTATGTCGCTGGACTCCCATGTAGTCGACTGCAGTTTGCATCCTGGACCTGGTGGCTTAAAACTCACGCCGGGCGCGTGTGCGTGCGTGCCCAAGATCCCGAGAGGAGAATGGAGGAGAGGGGATTGTGGCATGGCCATCCCCCCTGGGGGCTGATTTCTTGCTTTCTGTCTCTCTGTCTCTGTCTGTCTGGTGAGTGCATGTGCCCTATAGCAAAAACCTTAAAAAAAAAAAAAAAAGAAAAAGAAAAAAACACAGGGAATGATGAGCAGAGAACCTGGGACTGGGCTTTAGGAGCGAATATTTAGGGCATACAAAGAAAACAGAGCTGTGTGGTTAAAATGTGACTATACTGAAATCAAGGTAGAGTTTAGTAAGAGAAGGAAAAAAAAAAGTGGAGTGGAGCTGAAAAAGAAGAGAAAGGGGGAAAAAGAAGAAATAATAGTCTAATTTGAGGGGGAGGCTGGTGGGAGCCTACAGACCAACGATATCACTGTGGCCCTAACAGATACACAAATCTCTTCACTCCAAAGTAAGAAATTTATTGTTCCATAAACTTCTGAGAAATAATTTTCCAAGTACATACAATTTTTTTTCTCAAAATAATTTTACAAAGTGAAGGCAAATGCTCAACAACTGTGGCTTGCATCCCTTTATGAAAAGATGTTTTAACGAATCTCTTACAGTTTACCCCTCCCTGTTCTGAGGCCTGAATAGGTGTCAGTTCTTGGGTCAAAGGGGTCAAAGGAAGGGGAAGAAGGCAAAACCTTCAGTTGTCCAATCTAATCAGGAACTGCTGCCTTTTTGTTTGTTTGTTTGTTTTCCATTTGGTCCAGAAACTCCTTCAGTTTAAGAACTCTTCACAGCTGCCTCCTTGGTTTGTTACCCAGGGCCGAGAAGAGACTCACTCTGAATCTCCCAGATAAACCCAGGAAGGGTGCCTGGGTCAGAATACGCGTGGGGTTCTTGGAAAGTTTATGGTTGCTCTTGTTTGGGGAAATAGAGCCCAAAGTATGATTCTTAGGTCTTATTTCTTTTCCCTTACCCACACTGTCTCTTTTCACTCCTTACTTGCGCCTTTGCTTTATCTGGGAGGAAAACTTGGAAGGGATGGAAGAGGAGAAGCAAGAAGTTGCATTTTCTTGAAATGTTGCCACTCTGGCAGGTAGTCTGGATGCTCTCTCCTACTTTTCCTTGTCTTACTTGGGCACAGCCTGCCGGGGAACGAAGAGACTGAGCCCCTATGGTGACAGCAGAGGGGCAGGTTTATGCTGATTGCCCAGGGACCCTAGTCCCTGTTTAATAAATTACGTAAATACAAGGGAGAAAGAGCAATGATGGACTCCTTTGGGATTTCCCTAAAGACTTCTACTTTTTAAAAGGAAAGCTAGTTTTTTTGAGCGCCTTGGTCGTCTTGCCAGATGTGATGAGGGCCCCAAAGCCTTGTTTGTGGGAGAATGCATAGGCAGATCGTCGAGCACTTGCATGCTTCAGCTTAGCCTGGATGGGGAGTGGCTGTGGATGTTTCATGCAATGAATTCTGTCAAAAATCTATAACCAGAACATAGGGGACAGAGTTTCCATTCATACAGGCAAAAGCAAAAAGAGTTATGAATTCTATCTGGGTAGATTATTTGTTTTGCTCACCTTGTCCACGCTGATGGGCCAGCATAGCGGTTTGAGAAACTGGTGCCCTATCACAGGCAAAACACAGAAGATTATGCTGAGGATAATGCTCAGCCACATCTGTGGCTGGTTCATAGTGTTCCTGGCTACACCTGTAAACAACGAGATAAGAGCAGACAACCTGAGACAGTATCTGCAGGTGGGGCCACGGGTGGGCGGTGTCAGCCAAAATTAGAAACTTCTCCAGTCAGAAGGACGAAGTTACTAATTTAAAGACAGTCTAGTCTGCTGAGAAATGATATAAATGCAAAAGAAATGGCAATTGCAGGGGGCGGGGGCAGTAGGTGGCGTGGTGGTTAAGGGTGCTAGACTCCCGCATGGCCGTCCACGGTTCAAGTCTTGGATCTGGTGGCTTGCTTTCTCACGTTCCCTCTCTCACTCTGTCCTTCTTTGGTCAAGTAAATAAATAAATACATAAATAAATAAAGTTAAAATAATATTTTTTTTGGAGAGGTTTTCGCTATAGGGTGCGTGCGCTCGCCAGACAGACAGAGACAGACAGAGAGAGACAGAGAGATAGAAAGCGAGAAATCACCCCTCAGGGGGGATGGTCATGCCGCAATCCCTTCTCCTCCATTCTCCTCTTGGGATCTTGGGCATGCACGCACACGCGCCCGGCGTGAGTTTTAAGCCACCGGGTCCGGGACGCGAACCATGGTCAACTACGTGGGAGTCCAGCAACATAGCCATTATGCTAAATACTGGTTCCCAAAATAATTCTTTTTTAAAAGAAGAATTAGAAATTGAGTCCACTGTGCACTGAAGTCACCGTGTATTCATGTATCTTTGTCTCCCCCTAATGGCAGGGCAAGGCATCAGGAGAGTGGGGGCAGGTTATGAGGGAATCCTAGAGTACTAGCCTGAATACTAAAAAAAAGATAGAAAGCTTTGAAGGAGAAAACATGAGTTAGTGGCTGACCAGGGGTGGGAGCCAACCATATCTACTAAGCTATTCTCTATGTATCTTGTCCTCATCAAAGTGGAGATGAGAAAAGGAAATTAATACGGAAGACAATAGGGCACTATGCCATAGTGTAAAGGACAGTGGACTGGAACCAGGAGACCTGACTTGAGTCATTTAACTAAAAATATTCCAGTCTCTAAATGGTGCCAACAATCTTGCTCTGCCTACCTCACAGAATGTTTGTAAAGATCAAGTTAAATAAGAAATTTGAAAGTGTTTAATAAGGTACAATATTTCCCAGTTAGACTTTGAGTCTTTGTAGAGCTGAGACCACATCTTTTTTTAATTTTATTTTCAAATTTTGCCAAAGGGTATGTGTACTTTCCAGAGATTGAGAGAGAGAGAAAGAAAGAAACACCCTCTTCCCCCCATGGGGGATAGTCACACCTCAATCTTTTCTCCTCCATCTCTCCCTCCTGTCTGAATTTTGGGCATGTACATGGGTCTGGGACTCGAATCACACGGCTGGCCATGTGAGATCTTGTTGCCTTAGCCACCACACCAGCAGCTGGCTCTAGAGATCATGTCTTATTCATATCTTTAGCCATAGAGCCTTGCACATAGTAATAGCTTCTCAGTAAATATCTACTAAATGAATCTATTTGGTTCACTGCCTCCCCAATTCCCCCCTAGCCTCCCATACTGGGCAAGGCCTTACCTAGGAACTGGAAGATGTTGGGGAATACTAGGCACAAGCCATCACTGTACAGGAGGAATAAGATGCAAAAGTAGAAAGTCAGGCTACCCCAGATAAAGAAGTGGCTTATCACCGTCCAGTAGGTTATCTTCAAGGCAATCTGAAAAGCACCTTCTTATGTGTAATACTCTATAGCTGGGACCTATCAGCCACCTCCCTTCTCCACTTCTGTAATGGAGGATGCTCCCTCCCCAACCTCCCTCCCTACCTCCCTCCCTCTTTTCCAGACAGTCTCCCCACCCAGTCCCCTTACCCCTACCACCACTGGCCACACCTGCATTGTGACCACTGAGATCAAGGAGGTCTGCACTATCAGAGAGAAGGACTGGTAGTCGGAGATGTCCTTCCCATCACCACGCTCTGAGTTGTAAATGATCGCCATGGGGACAAAGAACAGCACGAAGGAACTGTAGATCCCATGCATTAAACACTTCACAAATTCTTTCTTGTTGAAATAGAGGTTGTGCTGGCCTGGTTCATAAAGCTCTGGGAAACGAAGGCTCCATGTTTCATTCACATCCTGGAAGCACCAGAAGGAAGGAGGCTCAGGGTTTCTCCTCAGATGATCCCATCTTTATCAGATTAGAGGCTTCTCCCCTCACGGAATCTGCTGCCAGTGTGCCTAGAAGCTTCCTCATGGATTACTTGAGAAGCAGAACCAGAGAACAGAGCAGTGACCACAGACCTTCCTGATGTACTATTCTCTGGGTAGTGGAAGAAAACTAGGGGAAGGTCAAAAGAAAGCTAGGAATGACTTGGAGGTAGTTAGGACTGGGGAGTTATGAAAGGGAGTGATTAGGCTTGGGCATAGCTGAAAGGGAGGACTAGAGCTTGGGATGGGGGAGGCAGTTGAGACATGCATCTCCAGGTTTAAATGCTCCTTTAGGTGAATATTCTCTGTCAAAAGTCAGTGGGGGCAGAAGGAGAAGCCAATGGGAACCCATTAGCCTCTTAGAGGTATGCATGGTCTGTAATGTCTCTCTCTCTCTTTTTTTTTTTGGGGGGGGGGAGGGTTTTGCTACCATTTTTTTGTTTTTGGGGGGGGGGGAGGTTTTTGCTACAGGGCACGTGCACTCGCCAGTCAGACAGAGACATAGTAGAGACAGAAAGTGAGAAATCACCCCCCAGAGGGGATGGCTACGCCACAATCCCTTCTCCTCCATTCTCCTCTCGGGAACTTGGGCACGCACATACACACGCCTGGCGTGAGTTTTAAGCCACTGGGTCCGGGACATGAACTGTGGTCAACTACATGGGAGTCCAACGACATAGCCATTACACTAACTGCTGGTTCCTCTCTCTCATTCTTATAGCACTGGTGAACTCAAGGTGAATGGGCTCTCTATGTGGATGACATTGGATTTTCTTCATCACCTAATTCTGAAACTTTGGATAACAAACTTAGGGGTTGGCTTCAGAGGTGGATCCTGAGTTAGACCCCTTAATCTGGATTGTTGAGTTACACGGCCCATTCTTCTTGCTGTTCTGAGGTTGGCAGCTACCTTTAGAATTTCCTTTAGAGCCACTACCCTGATAGAAATCAGGAACTATGATCTCATGATGTCCTGTTTCAGCTACTTTATTCCTCTCCGGAGGCTCCTTTTCTACGCCATGTGCCTAGGACTAGGAATTGAAGTAGTAAAGGGAGAGGTGGAGTATTAAGACCCTCAACATTCAGGGAATTTCTTATAGGAATAGAAGATATCCCCTATGCTGTCTCCCTATGACATAAGGTATCTTACTCTACTCCCCTGCCTGGCCTTCAGGACAACCACTGTCTTCCTGCTTTGACTTATCTCATCTTCTTTTTATCCCTGAATGGGATCTCTCCTTTCTTTAAGTCCAGTCCTGCCCCAATAGCTCTTTCTTTTTGCTACTTTTGTATACATTCAATTTACTATGCAGTACAATTTCTATGTTTCCGTGAAGATAAAATTGACATAGAAAAACTCAGATTTCTAAAATTGATGATTATTCTCTGTGAAGGAAGAATTCTTTACATTATCTTATGATACTTATCCAAGTGATAAACTCCCTCCCCTGCTCTAGAAATTGTTCACTTTACACTTGGTTTTGTTGAGTTCAGCTCTTTCTGTCTTCTTTACTCTTGAGAATACTCAAGGACCCAGGGGCTTCAGTCCTGACTTGGAAGCTTGACACTGGGTCTTACCTGATCAAACAGACTCATGCCCAGGACAGGGAGAGAGGTGTAGATCATATTGTAACAGGCGATAAACCAGTTATCATAAACTGTCTGGAAGAATAGCAAGGATATTTTTGTTAGATTCTTCTCTTTTCCAAAGTCCCAGCTCCACCTCCAGGTCCAAGATAGCACCCTAACCCACTGCCTAACCTCTGTTACACTAACCTAGACCAGGATTTGTATCTTTTTCTTTTTGAGAAGTTTTTGCTATATGGCATGTGCGCTCGCCAGAGAGACAGAGACAGAGAGACAGAAAGCGAGAAATCACCCCCCCCCAGGGGGGATGGCCATGTTGCAATCCCTTCTCCTCCATTCTCCTCTCGGGATCTTGGGCACGCATGCACATGCGCCCGGCATGAGTTTTAAGCCACTGGGTCCGGTTCACAAACTGTGGTCGACTACGTGGGAGTCCAGTGACATAGCCATTATGCTAACTGCTGGCCCCCAGGATTTGTATCTAAGAATTCTTCCTGAGAAGGCTGACTCCCCAATAGCTATTTGATCCTACTCTATTTAGAATCCTGGATCCCGGGCTGGGGCAAAGTGACAAGTTTTCAAGATCAATCTAAACCAACCTTACTATAATCTGTATTGCCTCTCCCTGTACAGAAAGGATCCAAGTGACTACTGAGAGTGCTCGTTGTACTCCTGCATTCCCAGGCATTCTCAGTAGTCACTGGGCTATTTTCTTTATCTGTTTGATGACATTCATCCACAGTAGTGGACAGCTCCTAACATCGGCAATCAGAATAAAGCCCATGACCCATTCCCAGCTGGGTATTCACACTGGTGCCTAGAGAGGAACCCTCACCTTACTAGCCACAAGAGGTCAGTAGTAACTCATACATAGATACACACACATCTCACAAACCATAAACCAGCTTCACCCATAAACCAGACTTATGCTAGGACCTGGGAGTGTCCAGGTATACTGCTATATGCAGATTGGTGTGTTTTCTCTGAAGGCAACAGCAAAAGAACCTCCCAAGATAATCATTCCTGAGGTTATTTCTCTCAGGAATTCTTGAGAGACTCCTGAAAAAACTTCTCATAGGAAAAGGACCTCTCTTAGAACATCAAAATTCATGTTTCACTTCTCCCTACTAGGCTGCGGAGATATTCAACAGAGCAACAACTGTGTGTGTGTTGGAGACAGACACTCAGTAGTCAAAGTGGGGAAGGAGAAGTAGAGGGAAGCTGTATGTCTAAGTATGGCTCCAGGTGAATGCCATCATCAGCCTGCAGGCATAACCCAGAGACTCCATGAAGCTCAGCCTGTTCCATAAAGACTATTCTAGTGGCTAAGAAAACGGTCACATCCAGGAATGCGACATACATATGTTTGGAAACTAGGTCTTTGTGTCAGGGAAAAAGGTGGAAACAGTTTATGGAAAAGTTCTGAAGTAGGAGTCAGGTTAAATCAGAGCCAGGCCAAAATATTGATAATTATGGTTTGGACATCTAAGCTTAGTGTAAGGTTGGGACATTGATGGAGTCAGCGTGTGTGAAGAGCTATATGAATAAATGGCAGCATGTCATAATCCATCTCTAGAGGAGAAAAAAGGTCTGAGCTGGCTGAATAAAGGGGTGACTAAAGACCCAGTTGACCAGAGTGGAGATTGCCACCTGATGTCCTACCTGTGCAGAGAAGCCATTGAAGAAGGCATACCAGAAGTGTACTATGGTGAAGGCAAAGTTCTTGTAAAAGAAGTAGCTGAGAAACTTGCACATGCGATTATAAGACCAACGGCCATGAACCAAGAGTAGACGCTGAAGATAGCAGAACTGGCAGAAGGCGAAGTCACTGTTGAGCATGGCCTGCATCCCCTCCTGGCCGCTGATGCCAACCCCAATGTGGGCAACTGCAATGAAACCCCAGAAATTTCTCAGTCACAGACCTTGTTTGCTGGGCTGCCAGCCTGGGAAGTATAAAAGGAAGACACAGATGATGTACAACCCCCTTATTTTACATGTGGAAAATATTATTAGGTCCAGCTCAGAATGGCTGTCCCTTGGTGGGGAATTTTCTCCTTAATGGGTAACCCTTCCCCTGGAGGTTGGAAAATAGCACCTTCTGCCCATTGTTTTGGATCTGTCACTCAAGAATGTCTGGCATGGCTAGTACTGGAAAGCTGCCCTGAATGTTCTCTGCCCCTACGCTAGCCATCTGAGTTCTTTCCTACTGTCCAAGTGCTGAGATGAAAATTTTTTGTTATCTTTGGAAATTAAGTTTATCTAAGCACAGTCCAAGTATTATTAGAAGTATGTCAGTGAGAAAAAAGTTATTCTTGTACGGTGACCTTTTCTGACTAAAGCAAGGTTTATATGTGATGGAAGATAACACTGAAGTTCCAAAAAGCTCTAATTAGTCTGGTAATTTACTATTCTTCTGGCCAAATTCACTGATCTTCTACTATGTATATACCTATTGCATTGCATAATGGGATTATTGAAACCTCTAAAGCCTTGAAACCCAGAGACATTCTAGAAACTGGGGAAGAGATCAAGAACATTTCCTAGTATTGAAGCTGAGGCTGGAATGTCTGCTAGCGTTTCCTGTATGGGGAGGAGAGGTTGGATTAGAAGACCTACGCATTGCTGAAAGCTAAGAGAATTCACCTGAAATTAAAACCAGTAAATTTCAACTACTTGCTTCTATAGGTCCCAAATAAGTCACTAAGTTACCTATTCTCTTCCAGCCAGGGGAGCCAAAGCAGGCTCTTAGGAACATAGCCTAGGAGTGTGTACTTACATTCATAGTGTAAGTGCATGTGTCTGAATGTGTATGTGTGCCTGTGAAAACGTGCCGATTCTGCATGTGTAAGTAGGTAAGGGTGCAGGTGTAGAGAAGCTTGAATGGAGCTGCAAAGCAGTATAGATGTATAATGCATATAATAGGCAGGGGTGCAAGCCAGACCACAGTACCACTCACATCAGTTTTGCCCACTGAGGAAGGAAAGGGCAAGCCATGGCTGGGGTCTACTGCCCTCCTTCCCCTCACATGCCTTTGATCATGCTGACGTCATTGGCTCCATCTCCGATGGCTAGTGTCACCACCTTCTTGTACCTCTTCACTAGCTCTACCACCTGGGCCTTCTGAAGGGGTGTCATCCGGCAGCAGACCACCCCCTTGCACATGCATGCCGTTCGCAGCAGTTCCAACTCCAGGTTCCCTTCTAGAGCACAGGCCTGCAGCACCAAGACACACCTGCTCTTTAGGTTGCCAGGAAAGGCTCTTGGGGCAGGATCTTCCCAGGCCATTCCCCTTCCCTCCATACTCTCCTGTCCATCACAGGGCAGGCAGAGCTAGCTGCTCCTGAGGTGCCTCACCCCAAGGGAGGTCAAGCCTCTGAGTCAGTTCTAGGCATCCTCACATCTGATGCAGCCTCCAATGGGATATTGGTTAGGGCCAGTCACTGGATCAAGTCAGTTGATGGGGCTATCAGGACAAGTAAGTTGGAGGTCCTGGTTCTGTGCACTTTGTCCCTTCCTTGAAGTGACAGGCCATGTCAGTAGTAAAGAATTTGGATAAAGGAAGGAGTATGGCCTTGGATTTTTTTCTTCTCATTTATTCCTGCCTAGAAAAGCCTGGGGAAAGGTGTCTTTCAGGCAAAGTTATTTGAAGGGGAAATAGAATGACTCATAGACTAAGGAAGGAATCTTGAAATTTCTCTGAAGTAGATTGGACCCAGAAAGAAAACCCCTTAGAAGAAAACAGAGTTGTAGCTCTGTGTTGCCCACCAGACTGTAGCCATTGATGACCAAGCCATAGTTGCCATTGGGCACCTCCTCAGGTAATTTGAAGGACATGTTGGGCTTCATGGTGACGTAAGTGTTTACTGAGTCTGATTCCAGTAGAGACTCAGGTTTCATCTTGTTCCTTGCTGTCCTGAAAGTTAAGAGTAGTGGTCAGAGTCTTATCTGAAATCCCAAAGTTTAGGAAGGAAATATGTCCCAGGTTCAATGTGGGCAAGAGGGGCACAGGACCTCTACAAAATACCAGCCAAAACCTAAGACTCAACTGCCTCCTGAGGCCTGCCACTGCCTTATATCCCTGGTCATCCACACTCCATACTTCTCTATCCCTCATACTCCAACTGCTTTAACCCAAAGGCTTTTTTATAAAATTCTCTCAAATATTTTAGATTTTTTTTTTGAGAGTTTTTTTTTGCTATAGGGCACGTGCGCTCGCCAGACAGACAGAGACATAGAGACAGAAAGCGAGAAATCACCCCCCAGGGGGGATGGTCACACCGCAATCCCTTCTCCTCCATTCTCCTCTCAGGATCTTGGGCACGCACGCACACGCGCCCGGCGTGAGTTTTAAGCCACTGGGTCTGGGATGCGAACCACGGTCGACTACGTGGGAGCCCAGCGACACAGCCATTATGCTAACTGCTGGTTCCCAATATTTTAGTTTTTTTGTTTTCCCTTTCTCCATGTCTTTACTGTTCCTTTTGGTAGTATTAGGGCCACACTGGAAGAACAGATGGGTGGGCAATCTTGGGTCCAAGGATTGGTTGTGACCACTCTCATCCTTACCTGAGTTCTTTCTGAATAGTCTCCACATCTTTGCCTTCGACCACAAATACTCCATCCATTTCATCCTCAAATATATGAGAGGAGTATGCAATGTTCACAGCAGTCTCTACAGGAAATGGAAAACACAGGGTCTCATCTTGGCTGGTCTTTATAGACAGGACAGGACTCTATAGTTTATAGGTACCTAGATTCTCACAGTGGATTGCAGAGCCCATTTGTCCACATTTGCCACAGATGTAGTCAAAGCGTATTTTTCATGAGCCAGTGGAGACCATATTCAAACATCTGTCTACCTGGTACAGACTTGCAAGTTATTTATCAATAAGCAGGATAATTCTGACTTAGCTTTGTCTAGAAAGTTTATCCCTATTTCTTAAAGCAATTCCTGTCTCTATTCACTTCCCCAGGCAATCAGGATGCATTTCTTTCTACGCTAGATTTTGTGGGAGACTGAGACGTGTTTATGTTTTAGTCTTCCCTTATACCAAGAAATTTGAAATTTGGAATACATTTATACTAAGAAAAAAATACTTTAAAAAATTAGGTCCTGAACCCTGTTTATAGATGGTATCAGAATTCAGAGGAGAGATAGCAATTGTCAAAAACTTTTAAGGAGTTTTATACATTTTATACATTCTGAAGGATATATAAAACTGGTTAGGGGAAGGAAAAGGCATTTCTTTCTTTTTTTTTTAAAGTTTTTTTTTGCCATAGGGCACATGGGCTCCCAGAGAGAAACAGAGATAGAGAGACAGAAAGTGAGATATAACTCCTCCAGGGGCAATGACCACACCATGATCCCTTCTTTTGTTCTCTTGGAATTTTGGGCATGCATGCATACATGCCCAGCATGATTTTCAAGCCACTGGATCTGGGACTTGAACCACAACAGATTATCAAGGTCTCAAAGGCCAGATAGAGGAGTCTGACCTTTACAGTATGGAGTCACTGTAGGCCCTTGAGCAGAGGAGTAACATCATAAAATCAATATGTTTAAGAAAGATTAAATTTATGGTTATATGAAGGCTATGTTGAAATGAATAAGGGCAAGGGATAGATCAAAGTTTTTGCAGAAGTACAGCCAACAGAGATGAAGGCTGAAGCAGCGTGGTAGCACAATCAGAACTTTCAGATTAATTAGTGGGACATGGTGTGAGAGTGAGGTTTTAGAACAAGAGAGAGGCTACGGTAAAAGACAGCTTTGAGGGAACCAGCAGTTAGCGTAATGGCTATGTCACTGGACTCCCATGTAGTTGACCGCGGTTCGCGTCCCGGACCCGGTGGCTTAGAACTCACGCCGGGCGCATGTGCGTGTGAGCCCAAGATCCCGAGAGGAGAATGGAGGAGAAGGGATTGCGGCGTGACCATCCCCCCTGGGGGGTGATTTCTCGCTTTCTGTCTCTCTGTC
>NW_006159555.1:12010128-12042832 GCF_000334495.1 Tupaia belangeri chinensis | reverse complement strand
AAAAAAAAAAAAAAGACAGCTTTGACATTTTTAGCCTCTGAGTTCCTGGATGACAGGAATCATGTCTGATTAACTTAATTTATCTCTTCATCTTCAGCACCTAATACAGTATCTGGCATGAAGTCCATGCTCAGCAAGTTGTGTATAAGACCAGGCATGAAGGTATCCTGTAAGGCTTGATCTGAATTATGAATACAAGGTATTTGTCCAGAAAATGGCTAAGAAGAAAAGAAAAAAGAAGAGAAATGGCTAAGGGAATATCAGTCAGGCTAGGAGTTCCATTTACCTTGCTTATCTCCAGTTAAAACCCATATTTTGATTTTTGCTTTGTTCAGAGTGATGATTGTCTCAGGTACTCCATCTTGCAGCTTGTCTTCTATGGCTGTGGCCCCTAGCAGCTTCGAACAGAGATATTGGTGAGTGAGGAAAAGGGAGAAAGATGCAGCATTTAGAGCTACCCAACAACAGAACTGGCATCTCAGCATTCTCTTGGTTGAAATTTCTATTCCCTTAACACTGAATATATTTTCTCTTTCCTCGTTTGCATTATTTCTGATGAGAGGTCTGCTGTTAGCCTCATGGGTTATCAACAACAGAACTGGCATCTCAGCATTCTCTTTAGTAAGCTGGCTTGGTCCTGGGATGAAGATCCCAGTGGTATAAAACTCAGCACATTATACCTCTTGACACACATACACTGAAATCAAATTTAGAAACAGAATACTAGAGACCAGAGAGGGAAGAGATTTACCCAAGTCACACATGAAGCTATGTGCCACTTCTCAACCATTTCTGTTTCTCAACATACCTTCAGTTTTCTTTTGTTTCACACAATACTTCCTGGCTCTAAAGTGGTTCATAGACAAGGGATCTCCATATCCCACTCCAGTGGACTCCAGTTTTTCCTTCAGCCCTCTGTGAGCTTGGGGATACTTCATTTGTTTGTACCCACTGGGATCCTCAAGGCTTTCAAGACCATTTCCCATGCTGGACTTTACAAAACCTTAGTCCAGCACTATGCCTTCTCCCTATAATACTCCAACAGTGCTGACCACAAGGACGGGTCCCAGGACTGAATCTGAGGAGCTGAGAGGTGGACTAACTACTGACTAATTTCTCCTAGGCTTCTAGACAGTCTAGAAATACTACAATGGAACCGAGGATGTAAGATCTGGAATCTCTGAATTTTCACATTTAGTATCATTAATTTCTTTTTATAGCAGAGCCAGTCCCTATTGGTCTGGTCAGAGACTTTGAGGTTAACATCTCTTTTTCTCATGTCCTATAATCTAATCCATCAGCACGTTCTATTGACTCTACCCTAAAAAAAGTACAGAATTTGACCATTTCTCACCATTTTCACTACTTTTATCTAAATCATCATCTCTCAACCTATTATAGCAACTACCTTCTAACTTGTCTTCCCTTGCTCCCTTACTGTATAATTGTAACACAGAAGCCAGAGTGATCATTTTAAAAGCTATCACATTCACTTTTGTGAGTGAATTCTTTAGTGATTTTTCCATTATTCTCACCATAAATCCTTATACTGGCCTATGAAGACTTTCTCTTATTTGTCTCATGTCCTTTTATTCTTTCTTCCTCATTCGCACTGTTCCAGGCTTGTTGGCAGCCTTGCTGTTCAACTAATAGGGCAGGCCTGCTGCTGTTTCAGTCTTTTCTCTTGCCATCCCTTCTGTCTGGAAGCCCAACCCCTCAGAGATCTCTTGGCTTGCTATCTTCTTCCAGATCTTTTCTCAGATGTCTTCTTCACAGTGAAGACTAACCACCCTATTTAAAATAGCAGTAATGCCCCTGTCCTTTCCCAAACACACGGGCACATACAGACATTCCCTCTCTTCCTGGCTTTATTTTGTCTTTCCCCGCAGCACTTTTACCATCTAACATTACTTTTTGTCTGTTTCGTCTACTGCTATGTGACCAGGGTTTAAAACATTGGCTGGCACGGACACTTAATAAATAAAAATGTTGATGAACGAGTGATCATTTTTATTTGGATCATTTACTAACTAGTTCTGCATTGTCTAATCTGTGCATTATCAGATCTTGATTTCTCTCAGGTCACTTAACTTCAGTGAACAACTTTGGAATAAGAAACCCTACCAGAAAGATAAAAATGAAAACCAGCACATTTTTTCATTATGCATTCAGAAGACCTAGAATACACTGAATCTGTGGATTCCAGAATCCAGACTCTCTGGAACAAAGATTTGGTGCTTTCTTACTGAGCCTGCCTGTCCTCTCTCTCAGAGAATTTGCATCTGTTGATCATGTGGAAGCCACTCAGATTCCTTGTTCAGTCTGCTGCCTGCCAACCCCATCCCTACCCCTAGTCCGTCCCTGGCTTCTTCACACTAACCATCAAGTCTTTTTCGATCTCTTCATAGACATCTGATAATTTATCTTCCCGATTCTCCACAGATAGACAGGCTTCACTGTGTTTCTTGCTCCAGGCCCGAAAGAATCCATCATCCAGCTCTCGATAGGCCACCATGAGAGTGCGAAGGCCTTCAGAAGCAAAATCCTGGAAGACATGTGTGTACCACATGGGCTAGGCTGGGTTAAGGCTGAGTTAAGGGAGTGGCAACTGTCCACAAAGGCCCCATCTACCTGCAAAATAGGGACTAGTATCTAGCCTAAGGAGAAAGCAGTTGAGGAACTTTCCCAGCCGAATGCCTCAAGCACAGGGCCGGCATAGCTGGAAGGTTGGGAGTCCTTCTGAGAAATAGAAAGTTCTTGCTTTTAGCTATAGTTAGATAATTTGCTACATGACTAACCAAGTTTTCTAGATTTTGTTTTTGTAAAATTGGGATTCATTCCTTACAGAAAGGACAATGATGACTATGAGAATGAAATAGAATAAAGGAACTATAATAAAAATAATCAAAGGTATTATAGTTTTTTAAAAGCTTAGATTCATTTAAAATTTCCTTTCCTTCCATCATCAAACATTCAATGAGCATCTTACACAGCACAAACTTGTGCATACTTGTGTATTTTCTATAGCTCAGTTGATTAGCCATAGCTAGATAAATTAATGAAGCCACTACTGAAATACCCTCTGGGTGAGTTTAGCATCTTTTGCTCCTTAGTTATCAATATGTTTTAACTAGCACTAACTAGCCTTCTTGTAGGAATACACCCCTGGGTCAGAAGGAGGGCTGGGTGAGAGTGTGGGTGGTTTAGGGGATTACTCATAACCATCTAAGGGTAGGTTAGAAATAGATTTTGTGTATTAAGAGCTGCACATGAACAACAATTCTACATGATCACTATTATAGTAAGCTGCAAAATAATACACATTAGCACTATAAGAACAAAGAGAAAGAGAATTTGCTCTTAGTTCCCTGTGTAAGTCCTAGTTGTCTGTTGTTAACTATCAGGTAAAATTAATATAAGGCAATAAAGTATAGGATTTGCCGGGACCAGCAGTTAGCATAATGGTTATGTTGCTGGACTCCCATGTAGTTGACTGCGGTTCAAGTCCCAGACCCGGTGGCTTAAACTCATGCCAGGTGCGTGTGTGTGTGCCCAGGATCCCGAGAGGAGAATGGAGGAGAAGGGACTGTGGTGTGGCCACCCCTCCTAGGGGTGATTTCTTGCTTTCTGTTTCTCTGTCTCTCTCTGTCTTTCTGGTGAGCACATGCGTCCTATAGCAAAAACCTCTCCAAAACAACAACAAAAAGTATAGGATTTGCCATCTCTAAAACTTCTGTAATGTTAGCAGTTCAAGGAGGTCCAGAGAAAACCTAAGATTTCCTAAGAAGAAAGTATACTGAAAAATCGCATTGTACTCCACAAATACGTACAACTATTATACATTAATAAAATATAAATTTAACAGGGCTGGTCCCATAGTTTACATGTTAAGGCCTATGCATTGGGAGCAGGATGCCACATGACTGGCCGCAGTTTGACTCCTGGCCCTCATGGCCTAAAAACATGCTCGACACGTGTGTGCACATGCCCAAATCTTGACACGATGGAGAAGTGGATGAGAAAGGATCACAGTGTGACCACACCCATTGGGCTGTGGTTTGAGTCCCAGACCTGGTGACTTGCTTTCTTACTTTCCCTCTCTCTCTTTCACTCTGGTGAGTACACACACCCTCTGGAAATAAATAAAAAAGAAAAGAATTTTTAAATTTTAAGAAGAAAAAAAGAAGTGATAGTGGCAGAAATTGATTTTGCATGAGATATATATTTTTTTGTTTTTGGAGAGGTTTTCGCTATAGGGCGTGTGCACTCGCCAGAAAGAGGGAGACAGAGAGACAGAAAGTGAGAAATCACCACCCCCCAGGGGGGATGGCCACGCCACAATCCCTTCTCCTCTATTCTCCTCTTGGGATCTTGGGCACGCACGCACACGCACCCGGTGTGAGTTTAAGCCACCGGGTCTGGGACTTGAACCGCGGATGACTACGTGGGAGTCCAGCGACATAACCATTATGCTAACTGCTGGCCCTATTGCATGAGATATCGATGGACTTGGCAAGCTTACCAATACACTTGGAAAGCTTAACAATACACTAATAGCTCATTAATTTAGTCAACAAATAATTTAGCAGCATGTTTTAACATCTTTTTAAAATATTATTTATTATTATTTTTTAATTTGACCAGGGAGAGGCAGAGAGAGAGAGAGAGAGAGACAGACAGACAGACAGAGAAGTTGGCAATGTGGTTGGTGAGAATCCCAGAGTGAGATAGTTTTATTTTTCCACCAATTAAAGAGACACAGACACCAGTTTACACCTATACAGAAACATACCGATATGGGAACATGTATGTGACACATATGCAGATACAGAGAACACCCACAGCTTTCTTTTCCTGCAGCCTAAACACTTACATCTAGATGTTCCATGGTAACTTCATTGAGGGATCTACAGGATGGATGAAGCAGTTCACAGATGATGGTGTCGGCACCTTTGCAGAACAACATTACCTGATCTTCAGGTGTCCGCACTAAAGTTAAACAAATTAAGCAAAGTAACCACGTAGGCCTATTGTTACAAGAACTCCTATGGGCCACTGAGGGATGACAGGAGGCTGTTTCTCTTGACATTTGTTTCTGACACATTTGGATCATAAGCACCGAATGAGTGATCGCATAGGATAAATGAGAAGGTGAAGGCCACAAGAATGAGAGAGGAACTTACAGAACCAGTTCTTTCATGGGTTCAATGTCACCTGTAGAAGACTGATGCAGAACCCCATTTAGTTCCCAGTTTGCAATCTGAGACCAAGGCCCTTGTAAGGATAAAAAATGACCTTCCTTTAAAGACTGAGGTTCAAGCTAGTTGGGAGAACAGTACACTATGAATCTCCATCATATTGTCTGCTCCCATCTCTTATTCCACTTCCAGGTTTGATGAATTTATTTTCTGTCCAAGACTGTTTAGGTGGGTAGGTGTTTCCTATCCTGTCACTCAAGAGTAAATAAAGATGAGGTCAAGTATGATTCGCATAATAGCAGCTTGTTGGGATGGCAGACCCAGAGAAATATGGGGTGGGGTGGGAGCTCACTGGGCCAAAAGACGTGGGATTTCAGTTCTTTTCTTTGGCCTTCTTAAATACATCTTTAGAAAAGTAACTTAATCTCCTTGGTTCTGAGGGTGCTGACAAGAAGGGAAGGGATTTAGCATATGGTAACAAGTCCCCATATGTGTATAAGAAAAAACGTAAAGGCTGTGTGTAAGAGAAAGTGGGGATGGCTGTGTGTTTGTATTGAGGTACAGCACCTGTGAGAAGGCAGGTAAGTGGGAGAAAGCATTTCTGATAGGAAAAAAAGTGTGAATGTGTATGAAGGACAAAGAAGGGGACCCACCAATAACAGACATCCTCTTGCGCACACTGTTGAAGTCCAAAATAGCCAGCAGTCGATAGACTTTGGTTTCCCCCATTTTGACCACCGTGATCGTCTCAGATGTGCGGGAACGGAACACGAAGCCAAAGTTCCTGGCAGCAGTGACCAGGGCACCTTCATCTGGAGACTGCGCCTGGTATACCAGCTTACCTGATAGGAGAAAAGGAGAAAACTAGAGCCTACAAAGATAAGCAGCTGAAGTCCACCCAGAAGGAACACTGTCTTCCAAGTGACTTAGTAAAGTTAAAGCTCAAGAAGGAACATCTTTCTTCAAAACTTCCTTGTAAGTGTGGCCCTAAAAGGCCAGGTTGCGTAGAGCATGTCAGTCTTCTTTTCCTTCCTAAGATTTTCAACTCAGCCCTGAGTCAGTATTCAGACATACGTGGGACATGGAATGTATACACACAAACAAAACATAGGCAGCTATTTCCCAACTTTAATGAGTAAAGATGGCTCAGAGAGCTTGTTCAAAACGCAGGCTCCAGGGCCCAGCCAAAACTTACTGAAACCAGAACCACGAAACCTGGGAAGAGAGTCTGGGAAATTAAATTTCAAACGAGTTTCCTGGGTGTTTTTCATCAGGTGGTCCTGTGTAAGGTGGGGCACACTTTGCTAAACACTGCTATAAGATAATAAGATTGATGGATTAGTAAATAATTTAAAAAAATATATGAGTGTTGTCACCTTTGAAATGCACCCTTAGAAGCTAAAAAATTCACTCTATTGAATCAGTTTTTTAAAACTCAGGGGATTTCTGGGATTCCTCTTTTAGACTAGTATCACAACCTGAGGTTTATTTTGTATCATTTATCTTCTGCAGGTCAATTTAATTTTTAAAACAGTTATGCATCATTGGAGTCTTATGCTTATGAATAAGAGGAGGGGAGCATAATTTTAGATCAGACACAAGATGTATCTACTGGACAATTGAGACTTTACTTGGGGGTTTCCTACCCTGTCACTCAAGACAGTAAATAAAGATGAGGTCAAATATAATTCAAATAATAGCAGCTTGCTGGGATGGCAGGCCCAGAGAGGTACGGGATGGAATGGGAGCTCACTGGGCCAAAAGAAGTGGGATTAAATTCTTATCTTTGGCCTTCTTAAATAGGTCTTTAGGAAAGTAACTTAATCTTCTTAAGCTACAGTTTCCTTCTCTATAAAGTTGGTGCCATTTTTCTTGTTTTGCCTACCTCAGAGGGCTGTTGGGAAGATTATAAGACATAATAACAGATGAAAGCACTTTATAAAACTGTAAAGTGATGTACAAAATGTAAGGTGTTACTACTGACATTAATAGTATTAAGAGCACATTGGCTTTAAAGAATATGATTCGTTTTTCTAAATTCTTGTTTGTAAAGAAAAAAGCCTTTTATAATTGTTCATTTCTCAGTTTCTAAGAAGTTTTCGCTAGATTGGTGAATATACCATATTTGGTTATTAAAGAAACCGGTATTGTGGAAACCTTTAAAATGTGAAGTGACAAGAGAATAACTTAACTCATCCTTTAGGAAGTCTTCTCAGAGATAGTGGGACTGACTTTGAGGACAATTCAGATGGACTCTGTGACAAAACATCAGAGAATCTAAAGAACAAAAGCTTCCTAGATTGTACCAAGTTTGACCTCTATTCAATGACCAAATCTTTCAAACCAAGAAGTTGTTTTCTACTTGAATATCTCCAGTGACTGGCAGCTCACTACTAATTTTTGCTCTCCATTTCACTGTTGGACAATGCTACCTATTAGGAAGTACTTTTTTTATTTTGAGAGAGAGAAATCACCCCCCGGTGGGGGGGGAGGGGAGGATGACCACCAATCCCTTTGCCTCCATTCTCCTTTCAGGATTTTGCGCATGCAAGCACATGCACCTGGTGTGATTTTTAAGCTGCTGGGTCTGAGATTCAACCCACAGTTGACTGTGTAGGAGTCCAGCGACATAACCATTAACTCCATCTGCTGGTCCCTAGAAAGTTCTTAGATTAAATCATTCAAATCATATCCAGCCCCCCCTACCACCACCAAGAGCTTAGACTCTGTGTCCCATTTTCATTCCATGAGGCCTCAGGCCTCTCCTCACCTTCCTCTTTCTCTTCTGACATCACGGTATGACACAATGAAAGTGACAGGAAAAACAAGTGTACCCAGTGATCTCCTTTTTTCACTGCTTCCACCAAAGTCTTGTCATAAAATAAAAACTGAGGATCAGCCAGTTTGTTGTAGGAGAAGTCAACCTTTCTCTGGAACACATAAGCCAGAACAAACTTCTCAGCAGCAGCTTGACACTTTAGGTGGTCAGTTTATGGCAATTTCTGGAATATGGTCGTTCTCAGGAGGATGGGAAGAGAAGAGCAAGACAGAGAAGACCCTGTGCTGATTTCTAAGGCCCTTGAAGCTCTGACCTGGACTGTCCATCACTCAGGCCAGAAAAAACTGTCCTATGGGAGACGAGTTGAGCAGACCTTTCTCAGATGCTTGGCAAATCCTTCTGGTCCTCTTTCCACCCCAGTTGTTGTGAACAATTAATGGCCATCTTCAAACTCTACTCTTGTAAATATCAAGTTCATGGTAATCAAACCAGAGGCTATCAGGTGCAACTCTTCCCTATTAGTAGGTGGAGTAGGTGGTATCTGGAAAAAGTCTTGTTCCTAGTTGTCCTCCACCCGCTTTTGGAGCTGAGAAGGGAACAGGGTCCCACATACAGTGCTATTATGTGTTGTACTCTCTAGCCTCACAGGAGTTAAAGGTGGTTAGAGAGAAATCTTGCAAGACGGAGGCAAGACTACATGGTGAGGAAGTTTCAGTATGTGCTTGTTATTCATAGACATAATTTTGCTTGACCTGTGAAGCTACCTGAGTCTGCCTCCAATGCTCACGGTCACTGACCTTGCTGTGTATGTTTCTATTTTAGTCCTTGCCCCACTCTTTTTTCCTAATATTTGCTATTTTCCTGGCTATGACCTTGACTCCTTTAGACAGACTTTCACTTTCCATTTCAACTAGGCTGCTTGTAGCCACCTTGGTTACATTCTTTTCCTGGTTCAGCTTGACCTTGAGAGTACGATGTTATGAATACATTTATCCAGTCTATAATCAACTCTCTCTAGGATTTTTCTCCAGGTCTTTGCAGTTGTGGAACTATGTGGATTGAGCCCCAATATGTGAAGTATAGACACAACTATCCTGTCTCATGCTATGCTGCGGAAAGGGAAGCTTATAATGAGTTGTATCAGCTCTTTTCAATCTTTCATTTAGAGGGAGTTTTGTCAGAGCAGCGAGGGAGTATAATCAGGTCCAGGGCAAAGCCCTAGATGTGGCCAATCACAGACTTAATAGTTGTGGGAAGTTTAAGGATTCAGTAATTTAAGATAACTTATTATACAGCATTCCCTGAGGCTTTTCTAGAATTGGGCTCTTATACTGGCAACATTATTTGAAACTGGAGGCTGGTGAGTGCGGAGAGCTAAGGTTGGAGAAGTAGGAATGAGCCAGATCCTGCATTACCATCTTATTCACCATCGTATGTCATGGCAATGTTCCACTGGAAGTGACACGATTAGATTCGTATCAGAGAAAATCCTCTGGTAGCAACATGAAGAACATATTGGAAATAGCAAGATGAAAAGCAGGGAGACCAGTTAGGGGGCCATTCAGTGATTCACAAGAAAAATCATAAAAGTAGTCACACTACATATTAAATTAAGCGGGTGGGTTTGAAATATAGGGAACTAGAATTATAGGACATGGATACAAGGACTAAAAGAGGGACGAAAATTAGGAATAAATTTATATTTCCTAAGTGGGAGAGACAAACCGCATACTGAGATAGAAGGTTTTTGAAAGACTGGATTGGAGAGATCTGAAGGACATACAGGTAGTAATGAAAGAAGGCAGCTGTAGAGACACAGGGTCTTCAAAAAGTTCACAGAAAATACATGTTATGAACATGCACAGATTTCAAAATACATGTTATGAACATGCACAGATTTCAAAAAACTTTGCACCTAAACTCGTACTTTAATTCCATTTTTCCATAGACTTTTCAAAGTCCCTTTGTGTACTCTTAAAGCTCAAGAGAGAAATCTGAGCTAGTTTCTAATCTCCTCCTTCCAGATAAGTAATATTTGAGAACACTGGATCTGGCAGGGTGCAGGGATGGAGGCAGAGTTGGCTTGGAGCTGCAGTGCAGCTTGACCTAGAGTCAGCATTATGAGTAAATCTGAAAATTGGAGGTCCAAAAAGGCAAATTTGAGCACTGGACAGAGGATGGAAACTGATAATGTTAAATGAGAACCGCATTCAGAATGGGGGTAGAATTGCTGTGACGCAGCTATGAAATGTTTTATAGGGTGTCTTTAGCCTTGGCCTTGAATGGGAGGAAGCTAACAAAGATTTTTTGGATATAGGGATCGGGAAATAATTAGTAAGTAGGTAATAATCAAAGCCACAAGAATATCTGGGGAGGCTATACAGATGAAAAAGAGGTTCAATAATAGAGTTCTAGGGAAAGGGGTCAGCAGGTGGTGTAGTGGTTGAGGTGCGGGACTCTTACATAGTTGAACATGGTTTGAGTTCCATACCCGGCAGCTTGAAACTCACACTGGGCATGTATGCCCGAAACCCTGAGAGAAGAATGGAGGAGAAGGGATTGCGGCATGGCCATCCCCTTTGGTGGTGATTTCTCACTTTCTCTCTCTCTCTGCCTCTCTGGAGAGCATGCGCACCCTATAGCAAAAATCTTAAAAAAAAAAAAATTGAGTTCTGGTGAAAATCAGCACCTAAGGCCAGGTGATGAGAAGAAGCAATCAGACAGGAAGAAAGAAGAAGAGAATTGTCATTTAACAGAAGCCCAGAGACAAGAGAGGCTTTTTTTTGTTTTGTTTTTGTTTGTTTGTTTTGTTTTAGAGGTTTTTGCTATAGGGCACGTGTGCTCGCCAGAAAGACAGAGAGAGACAGAGAGGAACCAGCAGTTAGCATAATGGCTCTGTCGCTGGACTCCCATGTAGTTGACAGCTGTTTGAGTCCTGGACCCAGCAATTTAAATTCACGCCAGGTGTGTATGTGTGCATGCCCAAGATCCCGAGAGGAGAATAGAGGAGAAGGGATTGCGGTGTGGTCATCCCCCTTGGGGGGTTGATTTCTCGCTTTCTGTCTCTCTCTCTCTCTGTCGTCGCCTAAGGCCCCCATTAGACCCCCCCCCCCCCAAAAAAAAAAGAGAGACAAATGCTGAGGATGAGTACTAGAGAAAACAGTAAATGAACCAGCTAGAAGTAAGAAGAATTAATAGGAAGATATTTTTATAATCGTTTGAGTATGAACTTTTGAGTACGTCACAAATCCTGAGGTAAAGGAAAAAGATTGGTAGATTTGATTATACAGTTCAAAACTTCTACACAGAAAAAAACTTACTTAAGAGGGCCAGTCAGTGGTGTGGTGATTTATGTAGCAGGGTCCCAAATGCCCAACTGCGAGGTTTGAGCTCCAGACCTGGCAGCTTGAAAACTATGCTAGGCACATGTGTGTGAGTACCAAAAATCCCAAAAGGAGAATGAAAGAGAAGGGACTCTGTTATGGACTTTGGGCATGCATGCACATGTGTCCAGTGTGTTTTTCATGCTGCTGGGGCTGAGATTCAAACTGCATGGTCAGTCATGTAGAATCCGGCTCCTTTAACCACTACCGCATGGAGCTGGCCAGAGCACAGATTCCATTTTAAAGAGAAAAATGGCAATTAAGCTGTTTTCACTTATAAAATTCTCTCGAATAAACATAGGTAATTTATATAATGGGTCTAATATTATGGGGCTGGTAAAAGTTTTAATAGTTCTGGGGCAAAGGGACTCCCACTTTGTGTTAAAGATGCTTCTCTGCAGCATGGCCTCACTCAGCTTCCATGTGCATTTCTCAGGAAGCAGAGAACACTCACTTCAGAGACTGTTACCTTCTTTTCATCCTTGTTACAGCTAGCACCTGTTGGTAGGTAAACAGAGCAGAGACTTGGCAAATGTTTTAAATGAGGGTTACAATTTCTTTTATTGTGATAAACTATGTATGACATAAAAGTTTTCATTTTAACCATTTTTAAGTGTAAAATTAAATGACATTAGTTATATTTACAATGTTGTACAACAAACATCAGTATATATTTCCAACACTTTTCAGTATCTCAAACAGAAACTTCCCATTCTCTCCACTCATAGCCCCAGTAACCTCTAACCTATTGGGTTGTCAGACAGTCAGACACATTTTTGCATAGAAAACCAGAAAACTACATCATGACCTTTCCAATGACAGATGTTTTCTGTCTCTATGAATTTGCCTGTTCTAGATATTTCACATAAGTAGAATCATGAGACATTTGTCTTCTGTCTGGCTTATTTCACTTAGAATAACTTCAGGGCTTGTTCATGTTGTAATACAGGCAGTCCTCACTTACTGACCACATTCCGTTCCTACAACTAGGTCATTAGGCGAATTGGTCAATACATGAGGAGCGTAAAGGGGATCTTGTGGTGTGTCGTAGAGCCATAGGATATGTGTTTGTCAACAGCTGTCATGTGATACCACACTAGAATAATGTAATTTTATCCATACAAGAAGCATACATTAGATAAGCGCCAAAAAGCAACAGGACACATCGCAACATAATAGTATAAATCTGGCATCATCATTTTTATTTATTCTGAGTATTACTACGGGTGCACATTAAAATACAAATTTATAAATGAAATATGTAGTCTTGCCTGATTGTGAATGCTTTCTGTAGTGAATACTAACCGACTGTGGGAACAAGATAAAGACTGAAGAAGGGTATTCTGTAAGTACAAGTGGTCGTTAAATAGGTAGGTTTTTAAGTTTAAGTGAGGAGTGGCAAACTTCACACCAAACCTCATTACTTTTCATGTCTGACAATATTCCTTTAAGGGGGAGGGTCTTCAAAAAGTTCATGGAAAATGTCTGTTATTAAAAAAATTTGTATAGATTTCAGCTTTTTTTGTACCCAAATGAACTGCATTTTCCGTGCACTTTTTGAAGTTTCCTTATATGTACTGTGTCTTCGGGAAAGTCATGATCCATTTTTGCATAGAAGAACACAGAAACATAGTCCTGATCTTTCTGATGACCTAATACATGCCACAATTTGTTTACCCTCTCATCTGTTGACAGACACACTGGTTATCTCCATCTTTGGGCTACTGCAAATCATTCTGAAAGGAATACTAACATACATCTGCTTGAGTCCTTGTTTTCAATTTTTGGGACTATATACCTAGTAATGGAATTACTGAATATTATGGTGATTTAAAGGAGAGTTTAAAAAGCTTATTTCTTCTAGGTCCTTCCTCCCAGACTTGTAGTCAAGCTACCTCAAAGCCCCTCAGGACATCTCATCCTCAATGTCCCCTTAAGCTTCTTTTCCTAGGTCAATGGTAAGAAGAGGTCATCTGCTTGGGCCCCAACTCTTCTCCCGTAAATGAGAATAAGGTGAGGCTAGAGGTTAGTCACTGGATCAATGAGAGACTGCCTACCTCAGAAAGTTCTCCAATCAGAAAACTTACTTAGAAGAGGTGTGAAAATAGTTGTAGAGTGTTTAGGATCTTTGACCAGTGGACAGTATAGACAAAATGCAGGTTGAAGGCAGTTCCATTGCCAAGCACAGAAACACCCATGACCCTTTTCAACCTTACCCAGTGAATCTTTGGGTTGTGCAATGAGCCAGAAAATTAAGATCCTTGCCCAGATCAACTCATCCAAAATTAAGCCTTCAGAGTATATACATGTGAAAACTTGTTTGGTAGAGGTAAGAGGAAATATTAGAGGCTCAAGCTTTATTTTCAGTTACAACTTTTAAGGTTTTTTTAAAATTGAAATTCATAAAACATACACCTATCATTTTAAACTGTAATTTAGGGGCATTTATTGCATTCATAATGTTCCACAACTACTACCTCTCTCTAGCTTGAAACTTTTTTTTTTTATCATCCCAGAAGAACATCCCCATGTGCTCTAGCTTTTTGGATGTCATCACTTCCTCTTCTAGCTAGGGCACTGGTCATGAACGTTCACACACATCAGGGCTTAACTCTATCACAAAAATAAGCTTATGCTTAAGAGATAAGATAAACAAGGGACTGGACCTGGGAAACACCAATCAAACTCTAACTAACCATCTCTCAACACGGTTTATTGGTCTAAAGGGAACAGGAAGATTAGAAGCTTCAGTAATACACTAACTGATCTAATTTTTTGAAGTTCATTTTTATTTTAAGTTGACAGTAACTATGGTACAAGGTGATATTTTCCTATGTATTATGGAATGATTGAATCATCTGTCACTTCACATACATATTCTTTGTAGTGGGAACATTTAAAATCTACTTTTGGTGATTTTGAAATATATGTTATTTTAATTATAATCACCATGAAGACAATAGATTTCAAAAAACTTACTCTTCCTGACTAACAGAAACTTTATACCCTTTGACTGAAATCCATGAGATTTAATATGAGAGTGAATCGAATATATTGTTTTCCTCAAGACATTGGGAACTCCTTGAGGACAGGGACTAAATCTTGTACATCTTTTTGTATTTTCAATGCCCAATACAATTGATTGCATCTCTCAGGTGCTAAATAAATGCTTTCTTGGAACTGACTGGGCTGAGCGTTCCTTGCTGAATGAATAGAGAAGGTTGTGAGAATAGGAGATAAATATGAATTTCAGAGGCTTATAGATTTAGGGATAGATTATTCTTTTTTGAAAAAAATTTAAACTTATTTATTTTATATTCACTCACTGAACATTGAGATAGACTATTTTTGAAAAAAAACCTGCAAAGGAGAATTTCCCCAGGAAGATAGGCATACCATAGAGCGTCCCGTTGATAGAACATTTGTTGAAAATCATGATGTTCTGGGTCAGCGTCCCTGTTTTGTCAGAGAACACATATTTGACCTGGCCAAGTTCCTCATTAAGGGTGGTGGTGCGAGCCTGTGCTGGTGTATTTTTTGGCGCATAAAACATCTTCTGATCCCAGTTAATATAGAAACTATTGCCCAATCTTATTATTTCAACACTAAGGAGAAAGCATGAAATGAAGGGTCTTGGGTTAGAATAGGGCAAGCAAATACATCATTCTTGTTTCCTTTTTACCAGTCCAATTGTAGGTCAAGACCAATATCTAAAAATCAGAATATCTTCCTTGGGAACCTATCCTCCTGAAGGGCTTTTCCCATCAGCCAACCCAAGTAACTCTGACTTCAACCATTATCCCTCAAGGCATTTGGAGCCAGATGTACCTGATTAACTTCTCTGAGTCATACCCTCCTTTCACTTTTTCTTCTTCCAAAATATGTCCAGGAAAAGTCACTATTTTCTAACCTCTATTGCAAGTTCTAATGGACTCTTAACTTTTAAAAGGTTATGCTGGCCTAAGTAGAGGATTATTGCTATTGTCATGGGGATAAAAAGAAACTCTACTCAGAGTTTCTTTGATTCAAAAGAAAGGAAGAAACTGTGAAAATATGAAATCATTTATAGGCTGACCCTAGATAAATTTCCAAGAGTCAGGTTGTCTGTAATTGGCCTCCTCCCCACAACTGTCTTCTCTCCTTTTCCCCTGTTGCCTTTGTCACACTCTTCCTCTGCTCCAAATAACATGCATTAATGCATTATAGATTCTTTATGGCTATTGTTACTATTAGTTATTACTAATAGTTATTACTATTTTTTTTAAACAGAGTCTTGCCATGCTGTGATTTTACTGCCTCAGCCTTCTGAGTAGGTGGGACTACAGGGATGCACCACAGCTATTTTTTAAGGGTGGGCTGGGAATCAAGCCTGGGCCTCCATGTAACTCCAGCCTTCTAAAAAGCAGTGTCAACCTGTGTGCACTACTGAAGGTGGGCCATTGAGCATTTTCATTTTGAAACAGCAACAACTTTTATCTCCAGTCATACTTATGTGTGTTAGGCTGCTTTATTAGTAGCTTTCCTGAGAAGCTGCGTTGAGAGCATATTTCTATCTTTGAGGTGAAGGAAGAGGTGCTCAGGTCCTCATCACTGACTCTTTACTGATAATCCTCATGCCTGCGGTCTTGACTCCTACCACCTTTCACCATACCTGTCATGGCAGTTTCTGTAAACCCAAACATTTAATCACATTACTTCTTTCCTTAGGAAAATCTTTGTTGGATATTTACTGCTTTTAGGATATAATTTACTCTTTGGCCTGGAATTTAAGGCTCTTCTGGATCTGACTCTAAATTACCATTCAACACTTTAGTTACTCACTGTTCTATGAACAGACCAACATTTTAAAAACCTGCAAACCTCTGGACATGATGAGCTTTTTGCTTACCAAATTCTTGCCCTATATTTTGTTGGTGAATCCTACTCTTTCTTAAAGTGTCGGTTTGATATTACCATTTCTGTAAACCTTCCAAAGTTTGCCCAGGGAGAATTATTCCATTCCTTCTCAAGGTTTCTATAGTACTCATATGTATTTCTCCCTCATTCTTCCATTTTTTTCTTTTCTTCTTTTTTTTTTTTTTTGCCTGAGGGTTGAGTACTCACCAGACAGAGTCAGAGGAAAAGTGAGAAAGCATCCTCCATGGAGGAATGGTTGTGCTCCAATCCCTTCTCCATTTCTCCCTCCTTTTGGGATTTTGGGCATGCATGCAAATGCGCCTGGCATATTTCTCAAGTGACTGGGTCCAAGACTCAAACCACACAGCCAGCCACATGGGATCCAGCTGTCTTAACCATCACACCATGGGCTAGCCACCTATGTATTTCTATTATTATCACTTTCCATACTGTGCCATAACTCTTTATTTAAGTATTTGTTTCCATAGCTACATTGTCATATCTCTAGGGGAAGATCTGTCTTATTATTCATGTTTTTATCCTATAAAGCTTCCATTGGTAGGTAGCTAATTTAGTTATATATGGTGTTTTGGGGATTAGGATTCCATAGTTTAGGGGCTAGAAAACCTGGAAAGAAAGAAACTGAAATGTATGTGGGTGGGTGGATGTGTGAGGGAATGCAAAACCTAGAAAAGGTAGGTCACGGCATGGTAAAAACTTATTTCACTTATTTAAAACTTTTGTCCAAAATGCTAATGAAACAGAGGAGGAAACATTTTTTTCTCTTGTTTCCCCCAACTTTTAGGAGTTTAACTTAGGTTACAATTACACTGAGCTACCATTTGCCACATTGTTCCAGTCAGAAAATGGGTTCTGTACAGTGAATGTGTGGAACCTATCTCTTCGGTGAACTGGAAGTAGCCTGGCCTGTGCTTTAGCATCATCATATTTATGTGTGTGTGTTTTAATTTATTTTTAAATGTGTTTGTATGTCTTACTTGATATATAAATCATTTGAGGGCAGGAATAATTTTCTTTTTATATAAACCATATAGTATCTAGCATGGTATTCTAGACATGGAAGGCATTTATGCAATCGCTAGATATTTCTCAGAGCATTTTTTTGAACTAGGCACCATGGAAAGTAAAGGGTCAAAAAAACATACCGTGAATGTGTATGCTTTCTAAAACTCCACATTCTACTTGGGGGCTCACGCAGGAAGTTTGAAGTTATCTCTTCCCTTGAACCCAAAGTGATCAAAATGCCTACCTGACATAGAGGGAAATGGGCACCATGGTGTTGAGAATAATGATATAGGACCAGAATATGAGGAAGGAAGAGACAGCAGATGAAGAGATATATTTTTCCCTTGGCATAAAAATCTGGAAGTGGTAGCCTTTCTTGTTCTCCCAAATGCCATGCCCAGTTGCTAGGACAAAACACATGATGACTAAAAACAGGAAAATCTATAAAAACAAAACAAAACAAGAATTAAATGAACATTTTATCCAAGGTATTCACTGCTTTAGTTCTACCCTCTAGAGCTTTATTTCAACAAAGCATCCCTTTCTCCTGGGAGAGCAGGGAGACCATCTAGTCTAAAGGCTCTAGGCAGAAGTACACAAACAGAAAAGAAAGTTCAGAGATTCTTTGGCTTTTGAATGTAGATAACAGTACTAAAATGTATTAAGCACTAATTAAGTGCTAGGAACTGTCCTAAGTATTTTACATTTATTACTTAATTAATATTTATAACAATCCTCTTTTAATAATAGATGAAGAACTTGATATTACGAGTAGGAAAGTATTTTGATTGAAGTCACTTAGTTACTGAGGAGAAAAAACAGGTTTTGATCTAGGTACAGAACCCAAGCTCTTAATCACTCCATTATTGAAGTGAGGTGTTGCTTTAATGAAAGTTTAAAATGTGTGGCATTGACATGGTAGTTGAGGGGTAGGTGGTAAGAAAACTGATACGAAAGCCTGGGAGGATGGCAGTCACGTTAACAGTGAAGCATTTGATAAAATTGGGGGGTAGACTAGGTGCCTACTGAAATCGCTGCTTGAAGTAAAGTGCTTCATATATGAGAATATGGGACCAGCAGTTAGCGTAATGGCTATGTCGCTGGACTCCCAATGTAGTCGACCGTGGTTCGAGTCCTGGACCTGGTGGCTTAAACTCACGCCGGGCGTGTGTGCGTGCGTGCCCAAGATCCCGAGAGGAGAATGGAGGAGAAGGGATTGCAGTATGGCCATCCCCCCGGGGGGTGATTTCTCGCTTTCTGTCTCTCTGTCTCTCTCTTTCTGCTGAGCGCACACGTCCTATAGCAAAAATTAATAAAAAATAAAGTATCAGAATATTAGTATGTGTGGTCTACTGTTGGCTGCCTCTGACACAAAGAGTTAAATCAGGGAAATACTTGACTAATATGTAAGAAGAAGTGAAAAGGGACAGAAAGCAGAAAAATATGAGGCAGCAAAAGACTATGACTTCTCTATGCCAAACAGGTAGAGAGATATGATTGAGACTTTAAGCAAACAAAGCCCCCAATTTTTTGACTGAATCAGTCATAAGGCAAAATTAAGATTAAAAGTGATATCTTATCACTCATGACTGTTATTCCAGATAGACTCAACTTTCTAGCCATTAAATTGAGAGAAGGCATGGAGGAGCAAGGAAGCAAAGCAACAGAACATCACGGAAAGAATTAGGGAAGTTAGTGGCATAGGGAATTAGTTGAAAGCAAATAGATGAGAAGCCTGGTAGATTTTAGAGGAATGGTATTAAAGTAACCATGAGCTTGGTCTAAAGACACCTGCGAGTATTTGGGAAGTCTTAAAACAACACCCGGCAGGATGAAGGTTATGAAAATTGCAGTCCCCAAAGAGATCACAGTCCCCAACATACACTCAGGACAGATAAAGAATGGGGAAAAAATTCCTAGGGGTGAAGGAGTCACTGAGAACAATGAATAAAGGAGCTCCTCCCACATCTCAAGAAAACGGTGGAATTTTTGAGGAGATGATGAGGGCATTCCATGTACAAATATGAGAGAGGAAAAGTGAAATGGACAGCTGATTATTGGAAGGGTGGATTGTGGCAGAGGCAATGTATGTACTCATCAAATTCTGTTTTCTTCAATGTCTGAGCACGTAACCAGAATACATTTCCCAAGTTCCCTTGCAATGAGACGATATTACATAACTGTGCTCTGGTCAATACAGTGTTGGTGAAAGCAATTAAGCCACTTACAGGCTTAGACCTAAAAAAATATCAAGTGTGAATCCTCCTGTTCTCACTTCTCCTTCATTTGTTGGCTGGGTACAGAGAACCAAGTAGGAGAATCTGAAACTCAAGGGGTTGGTGGGGCCATTAGCTATCAACCTATAATGGTCAAATTATTCTTTTGTTTATATTTTAAGTGTATTAGAGGGAAACCAGTAGCTTAGAAACAAAGCTGAGGATGAACAAATAGAAAGACCCTAAAATAGCTTATAGTTTAGAAGAGAAAAGACCTTTCAAAAGAATTCTTATAACTACTCTCAGAGAAAAGGAGCAATTGCAAATATAAAATAAAAATAAGTTTTTTGTTTGCTTGTTTGTTTGTTTGTTTTTAAAGGAAAGAAGAGGGACCAGCAGGTGGCATAGTGGTTAGGATGCTAAACTCCCACATGGCTAATGGCAGTATGACGTCTATACCCGGTGGCTTGAAAAATCATGCTGGCATGTGTGCACACATGCCCAAAATCCCAGGAGGAGAATGGAGGAGCAGGGATGGCAATGTGGTCTGGGTGGGTGGCTGATTTCTCATTTCCCCTCTCACCGTCTCTCTCTGTCGAGTGCATGTGCCCTATGGAAAAAACCTAAGGGGGAAAAAAGAAAAGAAGAAAAATATCTAACAATAACAGAAATGAATTTTGAAAAGTAAAAATGGGATTGTTAATATTAAAAAGTCAATAAAAGAGCTGAAATAAAACTGTCAAAAATTGTCCTAGACACAAAACAAAAAGATAGATTGAAAATATGAAAGAAATACTTTTCTAAGAAAATTATTGCTAGAGGGTATGTGTGCTTACTAAAGACAGACAAGGAGAAGAAGAAAGCACCCCCCTCACTGGCGCTTGGTCGTGACACAATTCCTTTTCCTCCATTTCTCCATCCTGTTGGGACTTTGGGTATGCATGCACATACACCTGGCATGTTGAGAAATACTTTAATACTTTTTTTTTTTTTTTTTGGAGAGGTTTTTTCGCTATAGGGTGCATGTGCTCGCCAGACAGACAGAGAGAGACAGAGAGACAGAAAGCGAGAAATCACCCCCCAGGGGGGATGGTCACGCCGCAATCCCTTCTCCTCCATTCTCCTCTCGGGATCTTGGGCACGCACGCACATGCGCCCAACTCACATGCGTGACTTTTAAGCCACCAGGTCAGGGATGCGAACCATGGTCGACTACATGGGAGTCCAGTGACATAGCCATTACGCTAACTGCTGGTCCTCGAGAAATACGTTTTTTTTTAAGAGAGGTTTTTTGCCTTAGAATGCATGTGCTTGATGGAGCCAGAGCCAGAGACATTGAGAGACAAAGTGAGAAATCACCCCCCATGTTGTAATCCCTTCTCCATTCTCCTCCTGGGATCTTGGGCAAGCATACACAGATGCCTGCAGTGATTTTCAAGCCACCAGGTAGGTAGGTGAATCGCGGTAGGCCATGTGGGAATTCAGCAACACAATTGCTATGCCATCTGCTGGCCCAAGAAATACATTTTTTTTTCTTTTTTTTTTGGAGAGGTTTTTGCTATATCGTGCATGTGATTTTTTTAAACTTAAATAAAATTTAAAACTGCAGATTTAGCAACCAGTTTGTTTATGAATTTAAACAATATATAATTTAATTTAATTTAATTTATTTATTTTAATTTGACCAGGGACAGAGCAAGAGTGGGAGAAAGTGTGAGTGTAAGCCACTAGGTCAGGGACTTGAACTGCAGTCGACTACATGGGAGCCCAGTGACATAGCCATTACGCTAACTGCTGGTCCCTAAATACTTTTTTTTAAATGGAGGACCAGATGAGGAATGTTTCAGTTTCAAGAAGTTCCTTAGAATTTTTCATATGGATAAGCATAAGATACCCGAAACAAATGAAAATTAAGTTGGCATCAGATTTTTTACTAGCATCACTGGGTTTTATAAATCAGTAGTGCCACACCTTCAAAGTTGCTAATGAAAATTATTTTGATCTGTAACTCTATACTCATGCAAGCTACAAATCAGCTAAGAGAGCAAACTTGTTCCTACCCTGGGACCTTTACTCTTGGCAGCAATATCTCCTCCTTAGTATATGCCCGCTTCTTTTTCATCATTCAGTGCTACCTTTTAGAGAAATCTTCTCTGCTACACTATCTAATGTGGCTACCCGCCCCCCCCCTTCATTCTATTATCCTTTTTTATTTTTCTCAGAGTACTCATCAGTAGTTAAATGTTATTTTTTTCATTTGTCAACTTGTCTGTTGTTTACCCGTCTCCCTAAAGACTTTGTCTTTTTTTTTTTTTTTTAAACCACTATACCTCTAGTCCCTGAAACTAGGCCTGATACATAACAGGAGCTTCATTATTATTTGTTGAGTAAGTGAAAAAAAAAAAAAAAGAAATCTAAGCTGCCAAATTATGAGCCTCTGTGGTAGAAATTATGTCATATTTATCTCTATATGCTAGTGAGTACCTTGCACAAAGTCATGGCCAAGAAATAGCTATTGAATGATTTTTAAGTGAAAAAGTATTATGGAATTAGCTAGAATTAGCTAGTCTTTATTAGCTCAGCAGTTTTTGTTTGTGTGGTATTTGTGCCAAGACATTATCAATGCATGTTGATTGATGTTCATTCTTAAAGTTAAGAAGCAGCAGAAATACATCCTGACTTAAACGTTTCATTTTCTCCCCACTTTTTGGAATGTCTGTTAGGGGAAAATCTGGCAGACACAGGGAGCATTTTTAGCAAAACTACTTCCTGAGGAGCCCACAATTGAGCTGGGAGTGTGATTCTCTCCTTCTCTCCTGCAGTGACCAGAACTGCCAGTGACAATGCTTTCTGAACCCTGATCTCTTAAATAGGAATGTAATTGTGTGGCAAAGAAGAGTACTTGAGGGTCCAGCAGGTGACGTAGTGGTTAAGGTACATAGCAGATCAGAGTTCAAGTCCCAGACCTGGCAGCTTGAAAATTACAGCAGGCACGTGTGTGTGCATGCCCAAAATCTCAGGAGAAGGGAGAAGAAGGGACTGCAGTGTGGTCATCCCTCCTGGGGGATGGTTTCTTACTTTCCCTCTCAGTGTTTCTCTCTGTCTTTCTGGTAAGCAAACGTGGCCTATGGCAAAAACCTTAAAAAAAAAAAAAAGAGTGCTTGAAACTGGAACAATACCAGAAATCCAGGCAGTCTGTCTATGGTAAGGCACAATATAAAGTACAGATGAGAGGGGCCAAAGGTTCAAGAAGTCCTTTCTTTTAATGGACTGCATGTGAGGCCATAGGGCTCCATTATGAGGGAAGTAACCTTAGTTCTACATCAGTTTTGACAAAAATGACAAAATTGAGTATTAATTTCAGCCTTTACTGGAGTCACTCTTTACTAAATAGAAAGTCTCTGATCCTTGTATATGACTTTTTAAAAAATTTTCCCTGGAAGCACTTAGGATCTTCTTTTCAATTTTATAATTTCTTCATTTTTAACATGGCCAATCTGCCATGTTAAATAAGATGTCTCATCTGTTTTAATTCTGTCTCCCTGGAAGAGAGCAAATATAGCAGAAAGAGTATTGACTCTGAAAACTTAGGTCCAGAAGGCTGGACTGGATTATTGAATTAAGCGATGTATGTACACGACATGGCACATAATGAGGTGGGTGGCTCCCCCTCCCCAAGTAGGCTGGAGTCAGGACCTGCACACCTTTATAGGTCTCATAGCATCTTTTACACGCTGGGCTTATCATGAAATAGATTCTCAATAAATATGACTTGATGAGTTGTAGGCCTGTTTTTGCCATTATTTTTCTCTGGGATTTTATGATATGCATCATCACTGTACTTTACATTTTTGTCAAATGAGGAAAGTACTTCTTGACTTGCTTATTTCTCATGGATATAGTGAGGCTGTAATTAATGACATGAAAATATACTAAAAAGTTAAAATCCCTCGACAGATGTCAAGTGTTATCCCTGTCCTTCAGAAGGTATAAAATAGTTGAGCCTTCCTGGACAGATGGGAGACATACTGTTTTGAAAACAAGCCTAGGCGGGACCAGCAGTTAGCGTAATAGCTATGTCGCTGGACTCCCACGTAGTCAACCACAGTTCGCGTCTCGGACCCGGTGGCTTAAACTCACGTGGTGTACATGCGTGCCCAAGATCCCAAGAGGAGAATGGAGGAGAAGGGATTGTGGCGTGGCCATCCTCCCTGGGGGGTGATTTCTCGCTTTCTGTTTCTCTGTCTCTCTCTGTCTGTCTGGCGAGTGCACGCGCCCAATGGCAAAAATCTCTCCAGGAAAAAAAAAAAAAGCCTAGGCTAAATAACCCAGAATACTGCCTAGTGATATATATTTCTTATATTGTCAAAAGCATATCTGCTTATGCCACTTCCTGGATTGTTGACTGTGATGGCCTTCCTCATAAGAAATCAGGAAATTGAATTTTGTTCAATCGCTGAAAGTTATGTATTTAACTATAGAAAGAGAAAAATATAATAGTAGATGCTAGTTTCTAGTCTCAAAGCTGAATGAACCTTCCTAATTTTCTAAAACCTCATTTACTAAATCCAAATAATTTTTTACAAGATGTGGTTTCCCATAGAAACTAAAGGACAAAAGACAGTTTATAATTCAGATATCATTGAGAAATATGTAGAGAGAAAAGGCATTTTTGAATTTTCTAATAAACAGAATAAAGTTAAAAAATGAAAAGTAGTGAAGTTACCTGCAATCATCACTAGAACTGCTCGGTTATGAAAATAAGTGAAGTGAAGAAATTACTCTGTCTATTCCCAAGAAGAATAAAGGCAACCCGTGCCAGCTAGCATGGAAATAATGTGTCTTCAGTGTAGACTATTATTATGAAAACTGGTTAGTATATATTACGGTGCTTTTCAAATTTCTTGTCTTAGTAGAAGAAACCTCTATTTTTCCAACTAAAATAATAAAATAGATAATGTGAAGCTGCTCGTTTTTGAAGCAGGAACTTCATATTGAGAACAAATCCCATTCGATTTCCCTCTTCCCACTGCAGCAAGCCTTAAGGCTTTGTAAGGAAACAGAATTTTTAAATTTTCAGTTTAGATGAGGTGTTCTATTAATCTAAGTTTTAAAAAAAAAACATTAAGGGAACCAGCAGTTAGCATAATGGCTATGTCGCTGGACTCCCACGTAGTCGACCGCGGTTCGCGTCCTGGACCCGGTAGCTTAAAACTCACGCTGGGCGCGTGTGCGTGCGTGCCCAAGATCCCGAGAGGAGAATGGAGGAGAAGAGATTGCGGCATGGCCATCACCCCTGGGGGGTGATTTCTCGCTTTCTATCTCTCTGTCTCTCACTGTCTGTCTGGCGAGCGCACGTGCTCTATAGCGAAAACCTCTCAAAAAAAAAGAAAAAAGAAAAAACAGAAAAAAACAGAAAAAAAACATTAAGATGGTTGTGAATAAAACTGATTATGAGAAAATAAAAAGGAGTACTGGGTCAGACAGGAAGTGCAGGAGTAACACACTGCTCTAGGGGTGCTGGATCCATGCGGAAGACTGCAGCTCAGGTTTCCCAGCTGACTGCATTCACCAGGCTGGCACTGGCATGATCCTGGCTGGTTGGGAAGGCTGGGAGAGGGGACTGTGGCATGAGACCTTGTTGAGTATTGTCTTTCTCTCTCTCTCTCTCTCTCCCTCTCTGTCTCTCAATCTCACAAAAGGAAAAAATAAACTTAAAATGATGTCCTAATTCCTATAGTAGAATCCTTGATCCTTTCTGGTAGCACCAATCAAAGCATAATATCTTCTTAAATTATGGCCACTGTCAATATCAGAGGTATAAACTAGACTCCCCTGTGAGTCTAGAACTGGCTCTGTTCCTTTCGTCCTCAAACCTAAATCTGTGGGGTCCTAACACTACGTGAGATTTTGAAACACTAAATTCCAAGTGGGAAATATAAGGTACCTCCATGGAGGAAAGGAAATATGTCTATTTGTAAAGAGAGAGAGAACAAAAACCTTGAACTTACCCAGAGCACAAGGACATTCATGAGGTGGTCTATCTGTGTCCGTTTAAAAGTGTACTTTCCACTGTTCTGCATTAGTTTGGTGTCTTGCCCTAAGCAAAACAGAGAGATATCAGATCTTAGAATCACTGAATATACTAAAAAACTTGGAATTTCCTTAAAACGTGTCTTTATGATCATTTAATCTAACCTTTTATTCAATTCCAGGGGATAAAGTCCTGGAAAAAGGCTCACAATTGTTGCCAATAAGTCAAAGAATGAAAATTTTCTAAGGTAGTCCCGACTACTCCTGTGGGTGCATCTCTGCTGAGTCTTGCAACACTTCAGACAGTCTTGACTTTAATGGGTGAGTTGAGCCAGAAAAGAAGTTACACGTTTCTCTCTTATCACCATCGGGTTTATTTAACTGAGAGAAGATATTTTCTGATGAAGAGAGCTCCACTTTAAGCACCCCACTGCTGGGTTGGGCTACATTTAAAGTTTCTTTCTTTCTTTCTTTTTTTTTTTACATTTAAAGTTTCTAACTGGGACTGGCCTGAAAGAAAAGGCAATAGCAGTGATCTTTTTCTGAAGTAGAAGTGACAGAGCTGAGACTTCTCTGGGCTGAGAGAAAGAGACTCTGTTTCTTTACGAGAGAGTGAAAAGTAAATAGAAGGGCTTTCCCAGCCACTGGCACTAGAGCTGGAAACTACTATTCACAGATGGCTGCAGAGAATAAGAGGTTTAGGGGACCAGCAGTTAGCGTAATGGCTATGTCGCTGGACTCCCATGTAGTTGACCGCAGTTCGAGTCCTGGACCTGGTGGCTTAAACTCATGCCGGGTGCGTGTGTGTGTGTGCCCAAGTTCCCGAGAGGACAATGGAGGAGAAGGGACTGCGGCGTGTCTATCCCCCCGGGGGGTGATTTCTCACTTTCTGTCTCTATGTCTCTCTCTGTCTGTCTGGCGAGCACACACGCCCTATAGCAAAAACCTCTCAAAAAAAAAAAGAGGTTTAGAAGAAACTCTGATGATTTATCTGGCCTTTGCCATCTGACTTATTTTACTTTATTTTATTTTGCTCTTTTGGCTGTTCATTTCTCTTGACTTAGTTTGTGTTCAATGCAAATAAATTCCATAACGTAAGAAGTTACTAAGAATCAAAGCATAAGTACATGAACACAATATACAATCCAAAATAGGTGTATATTTGCATTCAGGTATGAAGCAAAGGGGAGTGTTCATTCACACACACAGTAGCTTCAGATCTGTTCAGTCTGGTTCTTCTCATGTACGTTTCTTTTTTTTTTTTTTCTTTTTTGGAGAGGTTTTCGCTATAGGGTGTGTGCGCTTGCCAGCCAGACAGAGAGAGACATAGAGACAGAAAGCGAGAAATCAACCCCCAGGGGGAATAGTCATGCCGCAATCCCTTCTCCTCCATTCTCCTCTCGGGATCTTGGGCATGCACGCACATGCACCCGGCGTGAGTTTTAAGCCACCGGGTCTGGGTTAAGCCACCGGGTCTGGGTTAAGCCACCGGGTCTGGGACGCGAACCGCGGTTGACTACATGGGAGTCCAGTGACATAGCCATTACGCTAACTGCTGATTCCCACTCATGTACGTTTCTAAAGGTAAGGGGAAATGACTTTGTGGCCATATTAGATACTGGAACAGAACCTAAGCATCCGTGTGTGACCATGTGAACAAAATGCTTCAGGGGTGTGTATTTTTAAAAAGGTTTCTGTGTCGAGGCTTTCGGAAGAAGATTTTCAGAATCAAGCTCACTTGAGGTCCTCACTATCTAAAAATATTGACTGATAACAGAAAGTGTTCCAAATGTGGCTATTCTGATCCATAAGTTAAAAAAAAGTATTTACAGAAAGAGTATAAAAGTTTCTGTGAATTTATGAGTTAGCTTGCATTCTTCACTTCCCAAACACCTGATTTACAGTTTTGGCTCCTTCACACATTCACCTTTTTAATGTCAAGATTTGTAATTCTACCTTCAAAACAGATAATTTTTTAATGTAAAATGTACAGAAATTCAACATATGCAGAAATAAAAAGCAGCATTTTTAAATTAGTTGAGGTCAATGCAATTCTACTCTTGAAAGAGTTTAACTAAAGAAATAGTTTAAATAAATGAACCTGGTGCTCTTGTCCAATAAAAACAGGTGATAGAAAATGTCTACCATTTTATTTGATAAGGTTAAGCAATATTCATCCAATATGCTTGGGTTTGGGGGTGGATTTCAATCCATCATTGCCCTAGCACATCTCAATTACTACCTAAAAGATCAAATGCAATGTCCAACCCAAAGCCTCAGAGGAAAAGAGTTCAGTTCCCCAGAAAACAGTGATAGCTTTACAACGTGAAATTTTATCTAGAGTATATCGGCATTAAATTAGTACTGCTGAAACGATATGCTGAGGATTTATAGTTTTATTGTACATATGAATAGAATCATGGAAACTTTTTACATTACCTAATTGTTTTATGGCCTTATGGATTTAATGAACCAAACAAAAACTGAATCTCCATTCTACATCCATTCTTTATCTCTAGATAAGATAAAATCTATTCTTAATTTCAAGGTAGAGTTTTACATGTCCATATTTCTTAAGCCAAATTCAAGGAAACCATGTCTTAACTAATTTTTTTTTGATAGGTTTTTGCTATAGGGTGCATGCGCTCCCCAGACAGACAGAGAGAGACATAGAGACAGAAAGCGAGAAATCACCCCCCAGGGGGGATGGCCATGCCGCAATCCCTTCTCCTCCATTCTCCTCTCGGGATCTTGGGCACGCACACACACGTGCCCGGCCTGAGTTTTAAGCCACCGGGTCCGGGACATGAACCATGGTCAACTACATGGGAGTCCAGCGACATAGCCATTACACTAACTGCTGGTCCCTTTTAACTAATTTTGAGTGTTGTCTCTTCATCTGGTACATGAAACTCCAGCAGGTTTAATCTTGGCATTTATTATCTGCTCAAGTCCTTCACATGTTCTTCAACCAATCAGATTTTGGATTCATAACATTTTTTGTGTTGATAAAATAAGATGTGGAATTAGTAGATTCAATGAAGATCTTTTTATTTTATTTTTTTTTTAAATTTTCCTTGCTACACTGGACTTCTAGAAGCCATCTAGATTGATTTTAGAAGATGGGGAAGTGTAGATATTTCTTGGTCTGAGTCTCTATCTTTTTTGGGGGGGGGGGGCGGGGAGGATTTTGTGCTATAGGGCATGTGTGCTTGCCAGAAAGACAGAGAGACAGAAAGTGAGAAATCACCCCTCAGGGGGGATGTCCATTCTCCTCTCAGGATCTTGGACACGCATGCACACGCACCCGGTGTGAGTTCAGGCCACTGGGTCCAGGACTTGAACTGTGGTTGATTACATGAGAGTCCAGCGACATAGCCATTACGCCAACTGCTGGTCCCTGGCCTGAGTCTCTTAATGGTAGAGATGTAGAAGAGAAAGCGAGATCACAAGGAGACTGGCTATTGACTGCAGGGCACTGCCAAGGGCCTTAGTGGTGGCATTAGCTGGATTTGGGGCAGCTGAGGTATTCTGGGAGGAATTATTGGGAAGTGTTATGACGGTTGTTTGATTTGAATAAATTTGTGTGGGTAGGAGCCGTGTCAGCTGCAGCAGCCCCAACCCCAGCCTGGCTACCATCGCCCTGCCCATGTCTGCTCTGTTGGTGAGAGGTCGGTGAGAAGTGGATCTCCCAGGATACCGGGTGCTTGGAGAACCACTGGGTCCGCGGCAAGTGAGGTCACCATCTGAATGTTATTCTTACATTGCTCTAAAGAAAGAATTTCACTGGTGTTTTTACATAGGGAGGCTGGAATTTCCTTGATATGTGGACAGATACTGGGAATGCATGATATAAGCATTCCTTGATTCCATGGCATAACAATTCCTCTGAAGCATTTCTTAAAGGGTTTAAAGGCATGAGAAGCTTGGCCCAGAGCCTAGAAGTTACAGGGACAGTATCTTCCCAGGATCCTTAGCCACACTGATCCTACCCTAGGTTTCAAGAAGAAGGTGAAAATCATGGCTGACTTAGGGCATGATGTAAGAGAAACAGCAACTTGATTCTGCACTGAATACTCCATGATGCTCTTGGGAGGCATCAGTTCTCCTCTGCTTGGAGCTTCCCAAAGCTAAACACTACTGTGTAAGCCAATCAAAAGTCAGAGGGAAATAATAATTTGTGCTGGTTGGCAACCTCACTGCTACTGCTTCAGGGAAAAAGAAAAAGAAAAAAGAAAAAAAAACAGCAACAAAAAACTTAAGCTGAAAATGAGTTTTTTATGAGTGGCAATTGTGTCAGAAGCCACTGAAGTATATATAGTGAAGAAAGTAACTCTATTTTAAATGTTTGGAGTCTGGGAACTAGGTAGCCCAAAAGCTGCCATTATCAGTCAAGAACCAAAGGAAGTTCCACTAGGGCCTCCTTGGACTTTTAAGCTTCTTCCCACAGTATGGGGTCTCATTATTTTCCATAGAGGTAAGGAGTCAAGGACCCCCTCGTCTTGGAGTAGGTTTTCTGGAAGGGCAGCTCTGGGAATCTGACTTGAGTAGTTTCACTGTGGTAAATCTTTCTTGATGCTTCCTATTATGGTTGTTGTCATCAATACTCATTGTCACCATGGGCATTGGTAGCACAGAGGCTTCCTCCATTTTCCTAAATCACATCATAACCCACGAAAACCCCTCAGTAAGTACAGAGAATTGTGGCTGTAAATGACATTTTAGGAGGGGCTGCTGCTAGTCGTCCATATGTGCCTTTTGTCTGGCATGAACTCTTCACATTATATTTTATATCCTTCCCCCTTAATAAGCATCATAGCTATTCTCTCTTCATGGGAGTAATACACATATATATACTCCTATCACATGGTAATTCTCTTGTGCTTCCTCTCTATGTATGCTCTCTCCTGTATCCAGTTATGATGGGAAAGACTTGCGGATGTTCTGTGGTCTCAGAATAAAAGCCTTCCTATAAAAATGGCAGAGTTGACATGTTGAAAGATCATTACTTGGGAAAAGAAACTATTTTTTTTTCTTAGCAATAAGTATTCTCTAGATCTCCCACCTGTTTCTACCTCAAAATCACAGTGTTCGGATATATATCTGAGTGCCACATCTACATCCTGAAAACTAGGTACCTACAACTTGGCCATCTATGGGATCCAGCAGGCTGGGGAACGAACCGTGGCTCCAGAGAAACATACCAGTATAAATCACCAAGCCATAGCACCAATCTGTGTTCCTGATGATGCAGCCTCGGAGTAGTAGCTTGTCATGGTCCAGGGAGTAGCTTTTCCCCTTATAGAACAGTATTCCTGCAAATTTGTCCAACTTGTTATTGGGTGGCTCACACTTCACTTCTCCTGCAGAAAAATGAAAGAGTAAGTGTAATCTTAGGCTTTTCCTGATAGAAGGAGGGATAATCGAAAAGAGGAAAGAAAATCTCTCTTTCAAAATATATACATGTCTTTTTCCTATCCTTTCTCAGCTGCTGACAATTTCTAATCAGGTCCATTCAGAAAAGCAGACAAAGGATTCTGGGCATCAGAGAAGAAAAAAATCTGTATGTGACATGGATTATCCAGAGAGAGAAAAATCCACACGATAACTTACTACCATTTGGTATCGCCAAACATAAGAACTCTGAATCTGAAGAAATAAAAAAAAACTATTCAACTCAAAGAAAACTTAGTGTTTTTTTTTTCTAAGTGGAAATAACTGATTTTTTTCTGTTTAAGAAAGTAAAATATCTTTTGCAAATACTTAAGCAATACTAAAAGGATAAAGGAAAAAGTAATACCCATCATTTACAGAAAAGTTCTATTAACCTTTTGAAATATATCCTTCCAAGCTTTTTTCTGTTCATGGAATCATAAAATACATACGTTTCCCAAAACAGGTTTATGTTATATAAAATATACTGATATGGTCTGACTGTATCGCTCCAAAATTCATGTGTTAAATTTGGTGCGCCATTGTGAAGTTATTAAGAGATCGAGAACTTGGACCAGTTGCATGATGCGGTGGTAATGCACTGCCTGGGAGAAGCTGGATCCCATAGGTGATCCCGGTTCAAATCTCCAGCCTGCTCAGCCTGAAACACTGGGCATACACGTGAGGGCCCTAGATCCAGTGGGTTAGAGGATTAGAGGAGGGGACTGTGGTGAGACCAGACCCTGTGGACAATGTTCCTCTCTCTCTCTTACTTTCATCTGTGCATGCACCAACTCTAGCACGAGTAAAGAAAAAAAATTTTAAATAAGAGAGGGAGTGAATTTAATCTAACTATGCAATTAAGAGGCAGACCTTTTGAATGGTGATTAGGATTGGATAAGGTTACCAGGGTGGGGCTCTAGTGATTGAGTCCTGATAAATTTATTTATTTGTTTATTTAAATAATTATTTAATTTATTATTATTATTTTTTAATTTGACCAGAGAGAGACTGAGAAAGAGGGAAAATGAGAAAGTAAGACCCCAAGTCTAGGACTTGAACAACAGTTGGCCATGTGGGAGTCCAGCACCCCAACCACCATATCATCTGCTGGCCCACAGAGGAAATTTCTTTTTTCTAAAATTTACTTATTTTACATTCATTCATGGAACATTACCACAGCATACAGGATGCGATTTCCCATCCAGAATACACTGTATAGTGGCTTAATCATACATGTTATCATCAATAAATAATTTTCCATTTCTTGTTTAATATATATGTACATGTATTTTTATTCCCTATTTATTTTAATTTAATTTTATTAATTATCATAAACTTTTTTATATTACATTGAATCACATATATTTTTTACAGCATATTACATTTCTTATTCCAGCATGATTACCATGTATATCGGTCAAGACAAAGACATTACTATTCACATCATCAAATAGCTTTTCATCATTTTTTTCAGATTATTATTATTTATTATCATTATTATTATTATTTTGGAGAAGTTTTTGCTATAAGGCACGTGCGCTCGCCAGAAAGACAGAGCGAGACAGAGAGACAGAAAGCAAGAAATCATCCCCCGGGGGGCGGGGGGGATGGCCACACTGCAATCCCTTCTCCTCCATTCTCCTCTCAGGATCTTGGGCATGCACACACATGCATCCGGCGTTAGTTTAGGCCACCGAGTCCAGAACTCGAACCATGGTTGACTACATGGGAGTCCAG
>NW_006159555.1:11989971-12009820 GCF_000334495.1 Tupaia belangeri chinensis | reverse complement strand
ATTCATCCATTTGTGGACATTTAGGTTGGTTCCATGTCTTAGCAATCGTGAATAATGCTGCAATAAACATTGATGTGCAAGTGCTTTTCTGACTGAGCATTCTCCTGTCCTTTGGGTAGATACCCAGAAATGGGATTGCTGGATCAAATGGCAGGTCTTTGAGAAACCTTCATATTGTTTTCCATGGCCAATTTACATTCCCACTGACCATGTAGGAGAGTTCCCCTTTCACCACATCCCTGCCAACACTTCTCACTTTTTGTATTTTTAATCTTTGTCATTCTGACAGGGGTTAGGTGGTATCTCATAGTGGTTTTAATTTCCCTTATGATGAGGGGTGTTGAGCACTTCCTCATATGCTTTTTGGCTATTCATGTCTAACTTACAGAGATTTTTGTTCAGCTCATTTTTCCATCTTTTTATTGGGAAAATAATTTTTTTCGGGTAAGCTGCTTGAGTTCCCTATGTATTCTGATTATCAGTCCCTTGTCTGAGGCTTATTTGACAAAAATATTCTCCCATTCTGAGGGTTGTTGATTCACACTTGTTACTGTGTCCTTTGCTGTGCAGAAACTTAATCTGATATAGTCCCACTTGTCTATTTTAGGGATTATTGCCTGTGCTTTGAGAGTCTTATTTAAGAAGTCTTTGCCTATCCCAATGTCTTCCAGAGTTTCCTCAGTATTTTCCACCAGTAATTTTATAGTTTGAGGTCTTAGGTTCAGATCTTTGATCCATTTTGAGTTGATTTTTGTTATTGGTGAAAAATTGGGGGTTCAGTTTCATCTTTCTGTAGGTGGATACCCAGTTTTTCCAGCACCATTTGCTAAAGAGGTTTTCCTTCTCCCAATGGTTGACTGATAGGTATCCTTTGTCAAAAATCATTTGGCTGTAAGCTTTGGGGTTTATTTCTTGGGGTTTATTTATTCTATTTCATTGGTCCACCTGTCTGTCTTGTGTCAATACCATACTGTTTTGATTATCACAACTTTATAGTATATTTTGGAGCCAGGGAGTGATATGCCACCCACTCCACTCTTCTTGTACAGGATTGCTTTGTCAATAAGAGGTCTTTTATGATTCCAGACAAATTACATGATTGTCTTTTCTAGATCTGTAAATAATATCGCTGGTATTTTTAAAAATTATTTATTTTATTTTATTTATTTATTCATTTATTTGTTAATTTGACCAGAGAGAGACAGAGGTTGAGAGTGAGAGAGAGGGGAAGTGAGAAAGCAAGCCGCCACCAGATTCAGGACTCAAACCCTGGTCAGCCATGTGGGAGTGTCCAGTGCCTTAACCACCACGCCACCTGCTGGTCCCAATGTCTCTGTATTTTGATTGGAATTGCATTAAATGTGTAGATTAATTTGGGTAGAATTGCCATTTTTATTATGTTAATTCTTCCAACCCAGGAACGTGGGATGTCCTTCAACTTTATTATGTCCCTTTCAATATCTTTTTAAATATTTTTATAGTTTTCTTTGTAAAGGTCTTTGACTTCCTTAGTTAGGTTTATCCCTTGGTATCTTATACATGTTGTGGCTATAGTAAAAGGGATTCCTTTCTTCAGCTCTACTTCATTCAACTTGCTGTTTGTATATAGAAATGCTATAGATTTTTGGATGTTGATTTTATATCCTGCCACTTTACTGTATTCATTTATTACTTTGAGAAGTTTTTTCATGGAAACCTTTGGATCTTCTAAGTATACCATCACGTCATCTGCAAAATAGAGATATTTTCAACTCTTCTTTGCCTATTTGAATGCCTTTTATATCATTCTCTTTTCTGATTGCATTGGCTAAGACTTCCAGCACTATATTAAAAAGCAGTGGAGAAAATGGGCAGCTTTGTCTAGTACCAGTTTTTAGTGGAAAAGTTTTTAGCTTTCCCCCATTCAGTATAATGTTAGCTATAGGTTTTTCATAGATGGCTTTTATTGTGTTGAGAAATGACCCTACTATACCAATCTTAGTGAGAGTCTTAATCATGAAAGGATGTTGTATTTTATAAAATGCTTTCTCTGCATCAATTGAAATGATCATATGGTTTTCATCTTTCTTTCTATTAATATGGTGTATTATGTATGGTCTTGCGTATGTTGACCCACCCTTGAATCCCTGGGATAAACCTACCTGGTCATGATGGATAATATTTGTTATATGTTGTTGGATATGATTTACAAATATCTTGTTGAGAAATTTTGCATCTATATTCATCAGAGATACAGGTATGCAGTTTTCCTTTTTTTTTTTTTTTTCCATGTCCTTATCTGTTTTGGGAATGAGGACAATGGAGGCTTCATTAAATGAATTTAGAAGGTTTCCTTCCTTTTGGATCTTTAGAAATAATTTGAGTAGGACAGGGGTTAACTCTTCCTTAAAAGTTTTGTAGAATTCAGAAGTGAAGCCATCTGGACCTGGGCTTTCATTTGTTGGGAGGTTATTTATTACCGATTCAATCTTATGGCGTGCTATGAATCTATTCGGGTTTTCTATGTTCTCCGGATTCAATATTGGTAGATTATATCCATCCAGGATTTTGTCCATCTCCTCCATGTTCTCTTGTTTGTTGGCATATAGTCACTAATAGTATCCTCTAATGATGTTTTGTATTTCTATTGTGTCTGTTGTAATGTTGCCCATTTAATCAAGTGTTTGATTTACCGGGTTTCTTTCTTTCTTCTTCTTTATCATTCTAGCTAATGCAGTGTCAATCTTGTTAATCTTTTCAAAGAACCAGTTTTTGCTTTCATTTATTTTCTGTATAGTTAGTTTATTTTCTATTTCATTTATTTCTGCTTGAATCTTTATGATTTCTTTTTGCCTGGCATTTGTTGTTGCTGGTGGTGTATTTTGTAGAGGTTTTTGCTATAGGGCACGTGCGCTCGCCAGACAGACAGATAGAGACATAGAGACAGAAAGCTAGAAATCACCCTCCAGGGGGGATGGTTATGCCGCAATCCCTTCTCCTCCATTCTCCTCTCAGGATCTTGGGCATGCACGCACACGCGCCCGGCATGAGTTTTAAGCCACCGGGTCCGGGAGGCGAACCGTGGTCGACTACATGGGAATCCAGCGACATAGCCATTATGCTAACTGCTGGTTCCCAATGTTTTTTATTTCTGACTTAATTTCTTCAGTAGTTAAGAAGTCATTCAGGAGTAGGTTGTTTTGTTTCCATGTGTTCGTGTATTTTTGAGGGTGTTTCTTGAAATTAATATTGAGTTTAATTCCATCATGGTCAGAGAAGATGCGTGATATAGTTACTATGCCTTTGAATCTGTAAAGGTTTGATTTGTATGTATCACATGGTCAGTCTTTGAAAAGGTACCATGCTGGGGAGAGAAAAATGTATATTTCGTGGTCTTAGGGGGGAAAGTTCTATCGATGTCTCTCAAGCCCATTCAATTTATGGTATCATTTAGGTCCTGTATCTCTCTATTTTTTGTCTAGAAGATATTTCTAAAGGAGATAATGGGGTGTTGAGATACCCAACAATTATAGTGTTGCACCCTATCTCTCCTTTTAGCTCCAGCAGTCATTCCTTCACATATTTAGGTGCTTCTGAGTTGGATGCATAGATATTTATAAGCATTATGTCTTCTTGTTGAATTAGCTCATTTACTATTATATAATGCCCTTCTTTGTCTCTTCTTACAGTCTTTGTCTTGAAGCCTATTTTGTCTGAAATCAGTATCCCAACTCCAGCCTTTTTTTGATTTGCATTTGCATGGAATATCTTTTTCCAGTCCTTCACTTTTAGTCTATATGTCTTTGTCCATAAGGTGTGTTTCTTGTAGGCAACAGATAGAGTGTTTCTGTTTTTTATTTTTTAAATTTTAATCCATTCAGCCAGTCTGTGTCTCTTAATTGGAGAATTTAATCCATTAACATTCAACATTATTATCGATATTTCCAGATCTGTTCCTATCATTAAGTGAGCCATTTTATTTGTTGTTTTTTGTTCTCTTTTAACTGTCCATCTGACTTTTAAGTTTTCTTGGAATAACACTCCCTTCAGAACCTGTTGAAGAGCTGGTCTGGAGTTGGTAAATTCTTCCAGGTTTTGTTTATCTGAGAATGTTTTTTATCTTTTTTTCCCATATGAAGGATAATCTTGCTGGGTATAGTATTCTTGGTTGAAATTGTTTTTCCCTCAACACTTTGAGTATATTTTCCCATTCTTTCCTTGCTCGCATTGTTTCTGATGAGGGGTCTACTATTAGCCTGATGGGATATACTTTATAGGTAACTTGATGTTTTTCTCTTGTCAATTTTAGTATTTTGTCTCTATCTGTGGTTTTGGCCAGTCTAGCTATAATGTGTCTTGGAGATGATCTTCTTGGGCTGATTCTATTTGGGGTCCTTTGTATTTCTTGGGTCTGGATCTTTGAATGCCTCTCTAGGTTTGGAAAGCTTTCTTCCAGGATTTCATGGAATAGATTATCAGTGCCCTTATTAGTCTCTTCACCTTCTTAAATACTGATTATTTGGATGTTTGAATGTTTAATGGTATCTAGTATTTCTCATATACTATTCTCATTTTTTTGGCTATTTTCTTAGTCTTCATGATGAATTTTTCTATGGCAGAGATTCTGTCTTCTACATCTGAGATTCTGTCTTCTGTATAATCTAATCTGTTTTTAATACTTTCAAGGGAGGTTTTGATTTCCTGTATTACAGCTTTCATATCTAATAGTTCTGTATGATTATTTTCTATGGTGTGTATTTCCTCTTTCAGATAGTGCAAGAACTTCCTCACCTTCTGGAATTCATCATTTTTTTTCTCCTGCATCATCTGGAGTTTGTTGTCTCTCTTCTCTTGCATCTCTGTTAGCTGTGTCACTATGAATATTCTAAATTCTTTATCAGACATTTCCATGAGTTCCATTGGACTGTTTGTGGATTAAGAGGAGTTGTTCTTTTCCTGTGGGGGAGAGGTATTTTGTTGGTTTCTCATATTTCTTAGTCTCTGTGATTTCTGGTCATCTGATAGGTTATACATTTCTTCCTAATTTTTAGACATTCAATTTGAGTGTTCAGAGGCATGCAGGAGGAGGTGATCAGCAATCTCTTGGCAGTTTCATTTTTCTCCCTTTGTGTAGCAGAGAGGGTGACCTACCACTTTAGAATGGGGTTTGGAGGATGAAGTCTCAGCAGAAAATCTTCAGAGTATTAGTCCCTGAAAACAATAGTTCACAGCTCAAATGCAGCAGTCTTCTCTCGAGTCCTGATACATTTATAAGGAGAAGGAACAAGACAGAGACATGTTTTGCCCCACGTGTTTTCTGCCCTCTCTCCATGTGATACCATGTGCCATCTATGGACTCTATCAATAAGATCCTTACTAGATGCAGCCCCTAAGCCTTGGACCTGTAACTATGAGTTGAGTAAACTATTTTTTTTTTAATTACCTATACTCAGGTATTTTTTTTATTAGCAATGGAACATACTAGAACATATATTATACACAGTCTATGTAATATGAATTTTTCTCTTATTAATATGTTGTAAATACATTCTCCAGGTCAATAACTATCAACTCGCATACTGTTTGTAATAAGTCATACTGAACTCACTGTATGGATGTACCACACTTCATTTAACCAGTCCTCTACTAATGAGTATTTGAGTGGGCAGAACTATTCCCTAACTCACCATCAAAGGCTGCCAGAAGTTTCAGGTTATCTTCCATTTCACTGGTAACTGAGATGGCCTGCTTCACTTTCAGGTTGGTTTCACTAGAGTAAAGGATAACACAAAGTATCAGAGTATAGGACACATACACAATAGCAACACAGGTCTAGGTTCTCATACTTCTTCATGCATGCATGGGATTTTAGAAAACATACGTGGGACCAGCAGATGGCATAATGGTTACATTGCTGGACTCCCAAGTAGTTGACCATAGTTTAAGTCCCAGACTTGGTGGCTTCAAACTTACACTGGGTGTGTATGTGTGTGTGCTCAAGATCCCGAGAGGAGAATGGAGAAGGAATTGTGGCGTGGCCATCCCACCTAGGGGGTGATTTCTTGCTTTCTGTCTTTCTGTCTCTCTCATTCTCTTGGGTGAGTGCACATGCCCTATAGCAAAACTCTCTCTCAAAAAAAAAAATAAATAAATAAATAAAATAAATAAATAAAAGAAAAGGGAAAAAAAAGAAAACAGGTGTGGCTAGTAGAGATAGACTATAGGTTTGAGTCTCGTCCACTGTTCCTCTCATGTGAGCAGTATTGAGGTAAAATGGTTCTGCACAGAAGCTAAGTGTTAGCCCCCTGTCCTCCTTCTATTCCTCTCTCTCTCCCTACAATACCAACTTTAATCAGCCCATGAAATCTAACCGATCAGATGCTCTAGAGAAGCTTAAGAGACATAACAAAACAACCTGGAGGTGGCACCAACTCCCTTCAAGATTAAGAAGCGGGTCCTGCTAAGAACCTGCACACACCTCCAAGGAAACATACTCCTTGCTTCATAAATATTTATAAGACTCATGAAGAGATCTCAATTAACTGTTTGCTGATATAGGAATGCACAGAGACAGAAGCGAAAATGAAATCTACATTTCAAAAAGCTAGTGGGCACCTAGGGGAAAAGTTACGAATGTAGATTGATACAAAACTCCATAGGACAAGCTCTCTGAAGATGGCTCCTATTTTTCTAAGACCTTAGTTTTTGCATATTAATGAATTTCTAGCTCAAGTCCTTTTTAGAACATGGTATTACTATGTACTAGGTAATAAATAATCACTTCCATATTCAAATTTTTTCCCCTGGACATTTTTGGAACTCTATTTTGAAATTTTACACTTCTGTTAACCTCTTCCCTGCCACTCAGCATTATGAAATAGTGCCAGATAGAGTATCTCTAGTTAGAGATTGAGAATATGGAGTTTATTTGCCCAGCTACTGTGCCCAGTGAATGTTCATTTATTGCTATCAAGAGCTCAGTCTTAGACTTGAGATAGGATTTGGCTTCCTATCTTCTCTCTTCTGGGTATCCCTAGGCTCTCTGGCTCATATACTACCACTTCCATCTGAGAATAAAGCTAATTCCCACAGCATGCTCTCCTCCTCTGTGAGAAACCACTCTAAGCAGGCTAAATTGTTTTAATGGTACATCAAGAGAGAACACTTACCCATCCAGTTCTGCTGTTTCTATGAATGTCAGACCGTAGGGCTCACTGCTTGAAAGTAACAGTATATCTGCCTGTGGTCAGAAAACTCAGAGAAGATAAGGAAAGCAGGAGGGTGGGCTCCTAATACAAGCAGTCACTGCAAAAATATGTTCGCTCTAAAATTTTATAGGCATTGCCTGACTCTTTGTCAGCTCCGTCACTGCTACCATGCACCCTCTCCCAAAACTACTCATGCTTTACTTGTAGCTGTGTTGAGAGATGGATAAGAATAAGCTTCTTACCATGAGAGCTGTGGATCTCTGATGCAAAGTGAGGCAGACGAAGCTCATCAAAAGTAGTGGTAGCAAAAGTGCTGCAAGGGTCCTTTGTACCCACTCAAGCCAAAAAAGAAAAAGCCACAGCCAAAAGAGGTACTCACCGTGACTGGCTGATTGTTTTCTAGTTTTACTATATCTCCCACTTGGACATTCATCCATTTGTCCTCCTTTACCCTGTAAGAAAACGACTTTTGACTGTCAGCTTTGACAATTTCCCCAAAGCAGTTTTTTTTTTTTTTGAGAGGTTTTTGCTATAGGGCGCGTGAGCTCGCCAGACAGAGAGAGACAGAGAGACAGAAAGCGAGAAATCACCCCCCAGGGGGGATGGTCACGCCACAATCCCTTTTCCTCCGTTCTCCTCTCGGGATCTTGGGCACACACGCACATGTGCCCGGCGTGAGTTTTAAGCCACCGGGTTCGGGATGCGAACCGTGGTCGACTACGTGGGAGTCCAGTGACATACCCATTACGCTAACTGCTGGTCCCCCAAAAGCAGTTTTGATAAGTAACAAACAAGCATAGGCTAGGATGAATAATGAGACTCAAGGCTCAAGAAAAGCAAACTGGTTTGTGATATATATATAATTTTTTTCCCTTGTTATACTCAAGAATGGGCCCATTTCTCTTGGCTTCAGGTTATAAGGATTTTATTTTTTATTTTGTCAGAGGGCATGTGCACTTGCTGGGGAGAGAGAAAGAGAAAACACTCCCCACGGGACATGGTCATAGGCAATCCCATACCCTTCATCTCTCCCTCCTTTCAGGATTTGGTCCTGCATACAAACACTCCTGGTATGTTTCTCAAGTTGCTGGGTCTAGGACTTGAACTATGTGGCAGACCACATGGGATCCAGCTGTCTTAGCCACCAGGTCACAGGCTGGCCCCACTGTAGGGCTTTCTAAAACCCTATAAAAGTGTAAGTAGACATATGTACACATAACTACTATTATTTTTTAATTATGATTTTTGGTCAACATAATTCAATGTACATCTTTTCGGGTTACAGTATGATTTTCTTAAAACATGCATAAATCAAATCAAGGATATATGCACACTCATCTTCAACACTGATCATTTTATTATGTTGTGCACCTTTGACAATAGCTCTTTTAAAAAATTTTTCAATTTTAATTTACACTTAATCACATATATCTTTTCAGTGAACAACATTGCTTTTTCCAGCATGAATACTATACATATCAGTCAAGACAAAGACATTGCTATATACATTGTCATCAACAAATAGTTTTTTCTTTTTTTCTTTTTCTTTCTTTCTTTTTTTTTTTAAGAGAGAGAGATTTTTCCTATAGGATGTGTGCACTTGCTGGAGAGACAGAGTGTCAGAAAGTGAGACATCATCCCCCACCCTAGGGGTATTGCACACTGCAATCTCTTCCCCTCCATTCTCCTCTTGGGATTTTGGGCATGCATGCATACACACCCAGAGAGTTTAAGCCACTGAATCTGGGACTTGAACCATGGTCAACTACATGGGATTCCAGGGACATAACCATTACGCCATCTGCTGGTCCCTGCTTTCTCTCATATCCCACACTTGAAACTTTAAAAAAAATTATTATTTTATTTAACTTCATTTATATATATATATTTAAATCTGACCAGAGAGGGACAGAGTGAGAGAGAGAAAAAGTGAGAAATCAAGTTGCCACTTCTGGGACTCGAATCAAGTTGGCCATGTGGGAGTCCAGTGCCCTTAACCACCACACCACCTGCTGTCCCCTAAGTGTACTTTTTTTTTGGAGAGGTTTTTGCTACAGGGCACGTGCGCTCACCAGACAGACAGAGACAGAGAGATAGAAAGAGAGAAATCACCCCCCAGGGTGGATGGCCACGCCGCAATCCCTTCTCTTCTGTTCTCCTCTCGGGATTTTGGGCACACACGTACATGCGCCTGGCATGAGTTTTAAGCCACCAGGTCCAGGACGCAAACTGTGGCCAACTACGTGGGAGTCCAGAGACATAGCCATTATGGTAACTGCTGGTCACATAGTTTTTGCTCAATTAAACTCTGCTCAATTAAACTAATTAAACTAAAGTGTTTTTTTTTTTTTAAGAATTACTTAATTTAACTTTATTTATTTACTTAGTTATTTTAATTTGACCAGAGAAGGACAAAGCAAGAGAGAGTGTGAGAAAGCAAGCCACCAGGTCTAGGACTCCAACTGTGGTCAGCCATGTGGGAATCTAGCACCCTCAACCACTATGCCACCTGCCAGCTCCAAGTTATTCTTTTAACACATATTAGATGCATAATTTTCTGAATTTTCAATATAAGAATATATCTTGAAGAGACCACTTACAGAAGAAGTTTCCTTTTGATAACTATAAATTATTCTATTAGTGCTGTACCAGTTTAATTTAAAGGCGTAAAGGCGGCTTGGTGGTATGAGCAGATTCTACTCTAATACTGGCTTTCTTTCCTCTTTTACCCCCCCCCCAACTGTACAGGGACTGTGCTTTCTTCCCCAATAAAGGACTAAGGGAGGATATGCACAAGCATTTTGGAAACAGAAGCCACCCCTTGCAACAATTTTATTAAGCAAAGGACTTAAAGAGCTAGGAAAGAGAGGGCATGTCTAGAGACCACTGTCTATTTTGCTGTAGGTTGCAGACTTTCTTTTAAAATCTATCTGCAGGGCATAACATACATCACCACTTTTCCAGGTATACAAAACATGGTCATTGCCAGAATACCTTTTCTGAGAAGACGGCTGCTTTGGGGGGGGGGGAGTTCTTTTTTATAAAAATTCACTCTTAGTCTCAGAGCATTTTCTGATAATGGAAAAGTAGTAGCTACAAACCCTGGAGACAGACATCTGAGTATTCATTTATTTTGTTTTCATTCAACATTTACTCTTGCTGTCCTCCAGCATTCTATCTTAATTTTCACCAGTAAAACACAAAGAGAAAGAGAGACCAAAATATTATGGCTTCTCCTGAAGATTTAAAGGCTTCTGTTTTATTATGTAAGAAGCTGTCTAACTATTATCAGTTTGTTCCTGTACATCATAACAATCATGTGTCCCAGAGTGAGGAGAGGGAAGACATTCCCTGTTGTTGGAAAATATTCTATCCTACTGAGCCATAACTACATTTTTAATTTTCAGGCATTGCATCCTAACTTTTGGCTTAGAAAACATTGTCAGAGAGCTAGAGGAGATAATGACTTTGATCTCAGGGGAGATCGTTCACATCAGATTCTGTTTTATATGAATAGTCCTGCTTGGAGTTCTCTAAGACACTAGAACTTTTCAAACTACAAATACTTTTCAATGCTAGAGAAAACAAAGCCAACATTCTTCAAATGCAAGACTGTACTTGACAAAAAGAAATGAGTCAGGAAAAAAGAAAGGAATGAAATCCAGAATAGTAAACATGTTCTAAAGCTGTTCATGCCTTGGGTTGGGAGGGGATTTCCAGTTTTAATCTAACCTGAGTTTTCATTTCTCCCACCAAAGCGACAAGAGATGCCTGATGACCATGAGAGAAAAAGAGTGAGAACTAAGATCCCCTATAAAGCCAGGACCCTTGAAGGGCAACATCATTAGCAAAAGAGTGGTACTAAAAAAATAACAAATCAACCCATCAGCAAGAATATTTGTCTGTGTTAACCTGGAGTGTTGGGGTCAGTGAACAGAAGACTTTCCCCGAGACTGTAATCTCATGTGATGTGAAGTTCAACTTGTACTTCTTTCAAATTAGGTCTCAGCTGGTGACTACCTTGAGTGAGAAGTAAACACCAATACCCTCCAGAGAGATACAACCTCTCTGAATTCCTGAAAGGAAAGTTTCTCTAAAAATATGCTTGTAGATAAAATTATTGAGAAGTAAAAAATGACAAAAATCACAACTTGGAAAAACATACGAACTTTTTCAATAGCAGCTCTGCTCAGAACCATATGTTCTAGGAAAAGAAGGCTGCTTTCTTGATGTGCTGTTTTAACAACCAGCCTCACTTCTGTGTGTCAAAGTAATCAGATACTGGCTTACAAAGTCTAATCAGCATCTTGCTTGTTATCTCTCACCCTAAAATCACTCTACGAGAGATTCTTCTCTGGCCATTTTATAAAATCCAAGTGATTGAGCTACTTAGGGGAGTTTGACTAAATTAATTTGGTCAGCAACTCCCTTGCTTGACCAGTTTCTAATATACTCAGTTTTGTTCTTTTCTTTTTATTACAATGTTTACAATTTCCCTTTTTTTCTTCTTTTCTTTTTAATCACAATTGACTTTTTGGCCAGTATCTTATGGCAGGTTTCAACAGTTCAAAACACTTGAGGAAACAATCCACCATGAATGAAAATAAACAGACACAATAAACAATAGGGTTAGATGCCCAAGAATATAATAGAATATATAGTAAAAATATATTCAAATAATGGAATTAGATAGTAAAACCCCTTAGCTACTGGGTGTTCTGAAGGATACCATGAAAAAAGCTGGATTTCAGTCATAAATTTCTTCAGGACTGCACTGTCTTGCAATTATGTTTCTGTTCACATTGGTCACTATTCCCTTCACACAATCTCTACTTGTTGAATTCTTCCCTGTCTTTTAAGGCCTAGAACAAACACTACCTCCTCTAGAAAGCCTTCCTTGTTTCCTTTAACCAGCTATGATTGCTCATTTGTATTAATTCCTATATTAATCTTTTTTACCTCTTATGATAGTTTTCATATTTTGCTGTTATGTAGGAATATGCCTGCCTTCTCCCATTCTTGTCAACACTTTACATAACTATGACCAAACAGTCCAGCAATGGAGTGAACGTCAATGCCCTCTAAAGACTTTAACAGAATGGCCAAGAGTCATATCAAAATCCATCAATGTTTGGGACCAGCAGTTAGCATAATGGCTATGTTGCTGGACTCCCATGTAGTCAACAGCGGTTCAAGTCCTGGACCTGGTGGCTTAAACTCACACCAGGCGCATGTGCGTGCGTGCCCAAGATCCCGAAAGGAGAATGGAGGAGAAGGGATTGCACATGGCCATCCCCCTGGAGGGTGAATTCTCACTGTCTCTCTGTCTCTCTCTGTCTGTCTGGTGAGCACACATGCCCTATAGCAAAAACCTCTCCAAAAAAAAAATATCCATCAATGTTTTAAAGATAGATGTCTCCATGCTAACCACTACACTGTGAATAATCACTTGCATATTAATATGTTATATATTAATTGCTTTAATATATATTATTTTATTTTTATTTTCACAGGCTTCCTCTAAGATATTATTAAGAATATAATTTCCACTTCATAGGAAAGAAAAACGAGGCCTAGAGACATCTGAGGTTATAAGGCAACTTCAGAATATGGTAGATCTAGGAACAAATTTTGTCCATTTTGAGGTTCTTTTTCACTGGCCTGAATTACCCTCCCAGAGCATGAGGTACACCAAGTTTTAGCAAAGCCCATACTCTCCCAGTAGTGGGCCTACCTAAACCGACTTTCCTAGAAGAACTTACTTGCCATTCTCCAGTATCCAAACAGGACGGTTGTTGACTTGTTTGTCACTTTGGTGCCTTTTCTGAAATCACACAAGAAAATATTCAGGAATAGATATAAAGCAAATGCATGTAGAGAGTTAGTAGTTTGAAATATTACCCAATACAGATTCCTTTCTTTGCAATTCTCCTTTTCCCCACTCTGAAGCCCTTCTACTATTAAAACTGGGCCAAGGGGCTGACTCTCTATAAGAAGCTGGGAAGGGAGGTTGGAAAAAGAACCTAGCAAGAAAACAGACAAAATCTTGTTTTTAAATATCAAGAGCTAGAGACCAGCAGATGGCATAATGGTGACATTGCTTGACTCCCACCTAGTTGATTGCGGTTTGAGTCCAAGACCTAGTGGCTTGAAACTCACCCCAGGCCCGTGTGGATGCATGCCCAGGAGAATGGAGGAGAGGGAACTGTGGTGCGGCCATCTCCCCTGAGAGGCGATTTTTTGCTTTGTGTCTCTCTGGTGAGCATATGTGCCCTATAGCAAAAATCTCTTTCAATAAATAAATAAAAAACAAGAGTTAAAGCCTTGAGAACAATTTATGTGAGAAATGCAAAAGACAGACTACAAAATGATAGGCAGGACTACTGAATCCTACAGGTGCATGAAAAGCTTAGTATTCTTAACTATACTACTACCCTAACCCCAATCATGGTCAACATACAGAAGCCTCTACAGTGGATGCAGTAGGGGAAGAGGCCAATAACCAAAGACCAAATAGAAGGGAAAGAAATACAGGGCATGTTCTGATAGCAGGACTCTCATGAGTCTCTTGTTGCAGCTGAGATTATTCCCTAGTTAAAAGGTAGGAGTGAGAAGGGGACCAGAGAGAATCTTGGATTTGTGAGAATTCAGAATTTTCCAAATATTTATCCTAACAAGACTGAGTTCTAAACCACTACTAACTAGATGATCATAAATCGGCATGTTAAATTTTTAGTTCTCACTGGAGAGGGTTAGAGGTGGTAATTGTTATAAGCTAAAATGAATCCAGTAATAGAGAATAAAGTTACATTTTTGCAAATCTGAGTTGTGACTAAAATTCAGGCCGCAATACATATTAATCGTGGATTTAATGAGCTAAAGAGCTAGAGAATATTTTGCTCATAACTTTGGTCTAAAAAATCTATCCTGGCAAAATCAGAAGAATTCTCTTAGGGAAATGACAAGCAAGTCAGCAGGACTGTAAATCTCACTAATAGGCATGGTTCTGGGTCCTCACTCTCACCAATTCTATTGAGCCTGCTCTAAGACACAAAGAGGAAGCCACACAACACTTACTGAGAGTCAGTTTCTCTTTCCAAGCCCAGGAAAGGATCGGTCTCTGTTTATGTCAGGAGACTTTCTAAAACCAGAGGGTACCTATCTGTTCATACCTAATAGAACTGAAAGTTAGAAAGGGAAATAGGAGGGGTTGGATAGAAGTGGGATGTAAAAAGAGAAGAAAGAACAGGAGAAAAGGGGAACAGAAGACAGAGGGAAGGAGGGAAAAGGGACATAAAATAGGAGAAGGGGGGGACCAGCAACTAGCATAATGGCTATGTTGCTGAACTCCTGTGTGGTCGACCACGGTTTGAGTCCTGGACCCGGTGGCTTAAACTCATGCCAGGAGGGTGTGCGTGCGTGCCCAAGATCCCGAGAGGAGAATGGAGGAGAAGGGATTGCGGTGTGGCCATTCCCCCTGGGGGGTGATTTCTTGCTTTCTGTCTCTCTGTCTCTCTCTGTCTTTCTGGCAAGCGCATGTGCCCTATAGCAAAAACCTTTCCTAAATAAATAAATAAATAAATAAATAAATAAATAAATAAACAAATAAATAAGAAAATGGGAGAAGGGGGAATAGAGGAAGAAAGGTGAGAACAAAGTCAGAGAAAACTAAGCGGGGAGTGAAGGAAGAACAGGTGATTAAAGTGGAAATGGAAAAAGCCTGGAAGAAGGGCTAGAAGTGGTGACAGTCAGAAGAGAGAGAGAGGCCACGCACTGTCCCTTTCTGGCCATGTATAGATCACTAGTCTTAGGTCTAAGAGATTTACATATTACTCTGGGGTAGGTAAGGAAGCATGGAAGGAAATATCTCTTCCTATTCAGTAGTACTTCATAGCACTGGGTAGCTCTGGGAAGCCCTTCTTGTCCTACAGCCTGATTAGGTACAGTGAGTAATTAGGGGCCCAGAGAACCACTTCACCACGTCATCGGCAGCATCTTTCACTCCTGTTATGGACAACACCACCATCAGGGGTATCACAGTTGTGTACCATTGCAAAGAGGAGATCTCGGGGATCAGCTGTGAGAGGGAAAGGAAGAGAATCTTGGGTCAGACAGCTTAAACCACAAGGTATTTCTCCCAAAACCCTACCACCATTTTTCACTCCCATACGTTCAACTTCTAGTTGCTTTCCACTCTCGTAGCCTGTAGATTTCCCCATTTCCCAAGGGAGGATAAAAGGCTGTAAATTGCTACCCATCTGTCCTGAACTCCACTATAGTAGTCCCCACTTATCTGTGGTCTTGCCTTCCATGGTTTCAGTTACCTGTGGTCAACCTCAGTCTACTGTGGTCCAAAAATAGTTGAGTACAGTACAATATCATATGTTGAGAGAGAGAGAAAGAGGAAAATAACATTGATGCAACTTTTATTATACTATAATGTTATAGTTTGTCTTAATTTATGTTGTTGTTAATTTGTATTGTTGTCTAATTTATAAATTAAACTCTAGGTATGTCTGTTTGGGAAAAAAAATCAGTATATATGGGGTTCAGTACTACCTGTTGTTTCATCCACCAAGGGATTTGGAAGGTATATATACCCTGTAGATAAGTGGGGACTACTGTACTTTTATGTATATATTTATTTATTTGAGAAGTTTTTGCTATAGGGTGTGTGTGCTCGCCATAAAGACAGAGAGAGACAGAAAGTGAGAAATCACCCCCCGGGGGGAGGGTGATACTGCAATCCCTTCTCCTCCATTCTCCTCTCAGGATCTTGGGCACGCATGCACATGTGCCCGGCGTGAGTTTAAGCCACTGGGTCTCGGACTCAAACTGCAGTCGACTACATGGAGTCCAGTGACATAGCCATTACGTCAACTGCTGGTCCCGGGACTATTGTACTTTTATCTTGATGACAAAGGACCATTTCTCTTCTGATAATGAAAGGTAATTAGAGTAGGCAGGGTTAGAATGGATGTGGGAAAACTACATACTCTCCTGTATCTCTTCAGCACAAGGGGAAGTGAGATAATCTGCACTTCTCTTACAGTGTGGGCCTACCGTACCCTGCTCATTTCTTTGTGTTAGCAGTCTATATAAGACTATATATTCTAAACCATTCTCCCTCCTGTTACCTTTCTGTTCATGGAGGACAGGACACAAAGAGGAATAGAGCTGTAGCTGTGGTTGGGGTGGAAAATCTGTGGCCACCTACAGTAAAGCTGAATTGTAGCCATGATGAGGAGCTCCCCTCCCTTGGGATTCAGTGCCTTGTCTCCTTCCTTTCATAGAGGTTTGTTTCCACTGGCTAATCCCGACCACAACTATTCAAGGGCACTGGCCTGAAACTACCCATCCCTTTGCCTGTTGTCTAAAGAGAGAATACATCTCTCAGTTTAGGGAGGAAAAGGATTGTTTATACAAACTGACCCCATAAAAGTTGACAAAGCATGGTGGAAAGGCCCCAAAAGGCAATACCTGTAGGAATAGCAAAATGAGGAAATACGCATTTGCAAGTCTCTGGAACTGTTCAAATAGGTTCAGGGGCAGAAAGTTAAAGATACTATACTTTGAGGTCTTGATGGTATTGTTCTGTGAAGAAAAAAAATCATAATTAGAGGAACAAAAACGAGCTCAAAATTGTGTTGACAGGCAGCTGTGCCTACCTCCTAGTCAACAAAAAAGACCAAGACCGTAATGTGCAATGAAAAAAAGTCGCCAAAGTTACCCATACCACAGGGAAGGAGAGAGGAAAGAAGTATCTTATTTCTCCTATGCACTTGAGGACTAAAGAGGATTTAAGGGGATTCAAAATGGCAAGGCTGCTCCAAATGGGACTTTCTTTGAGGCCAGAATGCATGTCTGCTCCTGATAGGGTTCTTTGTTTATCGATGCTATTGATAATAATGATAGTCAAATCAGCACAATAAGAACTTACACTTATTGAGTACTTACAATGTACAAGGTGCTTTTCTAAGCATCAACTCGTATGATTTTCACAACATCCCTATGAAGTAAGCACCACATTATCACCTTTTGAGGATGAGCAAATTAAGGCGCTAAAGTTATTTGCCCATGACCATACAATTAGTTGTAGAGTTAAGATCATACTGTTCCTTGGGCCCTAGTTCATCGGTCCAGTTGCTTGGGAGTCTGTACATTTAGACCAGATTTGTATTTGCACTGTCAGTATGGCAAATGAGTGGAAAAAATGTTAATACACTATTGGATTTTTTATTTCTTTTTTTGATTCAGCTTATACTAGGGCTGAAAAAAACCTCAATTTGTGTTCATGACCGTGGGGATTTTTTTAAATGTCTACATTCTTTCTAATAAACTGTTGGAAGACTTCTTGGCCTTTTAAGTGTCTGGTTTACTGTAATTCATGTATTTACCATTAACTGAAATGGAGTTTTTATTTGAGCAAGAATTTGGTACTAAATATTTTTCAGATATATTTCTTCGTTTCTATTCTTTAAAAATTAAAAAAAAAAATTTATTTTATTTATTTGTCATTATTTTAACTTGCTATAGGGCATGTGTTTTCACCAGAGAGAGAGAGACACACACACAGAGAGACCCACAGAGAGAGGAGAGACAGCAAGTGAGTAAGCACGTGCGTGAGCTGACAGGTTCAGGACTCGAACTACAGTTGCCCACGTAGGACGCCAGTGTGTTAACCACCATATCACCTGTTGACCCACATTTCTTTCTTTCTTTTTTTTCACTTTTATTATTATTATTATTTATACATTCAATTGTTATACATCATTTAGATTGTCAAGAGACTTTACCCAGCATTATATATATCTCAGTCCAGCCCAGTTGAGAATATTATACACATCCTTATGAGCAGATAATAAACCATATCTATGATTCACAAATGTCTTACTTCTTTCCCCCCAAATTTCCTTTCCTATACTCTTACTCTCCCACACTCTCCTCCCACTTTTGTCTCCATAACAATTTTTAATGTGTCCATAACAATTTTTAATGCTTTTATGTCCCCCAGTCTTTCAGTCTCTACCCTAGAGCACCGACAGTCAGTATATGTTAATTGGAGACATACAACGCCTCTCTTTTATGGCCTTATTTGCTTCACTCAGCAACAAATCTTCCATATTCGTCCACTTTCTATCAAATTCCAGGGCCTTGTTATTTATGGCTGAATAGTATTCCATGGAGTATATGTGCACACTTTTTCAATCCATTCATCTGTTTGTGGACATTTGGGCTGGTTCCATGTCTTAGAAATCATGAATAATGCTGCAATAAATAAACTTGTGCAAGCGATTTTCTGACTGAACATTCTCTTGTCCTTTGGATAGATACCCAGGAGTGGAATTGCTGGAACAAGTGGTAGTTTTATTCTGAAGGTCTTTGAGGAACCTCCATATTGTTCTCCACAGTGGCTGGACTGATTTGCATTCCCACCAAAAATGTAAAAGTGTTCCCTTTTCACGACATCCCCTCCAGCACTTATCAATTTTTTTTTTTTTGAATCTTTGCCATTCTGACTGGGGTTAGGTGGTATCTCATCGTGGTTTTGATCTGCATCTCCCTTACGATGAGGGATGTTGTGCATTTTTCCATATGCTTTTTGGTTGTTTGTATGTCTTCCTTTGAGAGTTGTTTTTTCAGCTAATTTTCCCATCTTTTAATTGGGTTAATAATTTTCTTCCAGGTAAGCCGCTGGAGTTCCCTGTGTATTTTGGTTATCAGTCTCTTATCTGAGGCACAGTTAACAAAAATTTTCTCCCATTCCGAGGGTTGTTGATTCACACTAATTAAAGAGTCATTGCTGTGCAGAAACTTAATCTGATGTAACCCCACCTGTCTATTTTGGGGATTATTGCCTGTGCTTTGAAGTCTTTGCCTACCCCAATGTCGCCCAGAGTTTCCCCAGTGTTTTCCACCAGTAGTTTTATACTTTGCAGTCTTAGGTTTAGATCTTTGATCCACTTTGAGTTGATTTTTGTTAATGGTGACAGATAGGGGTTCAGATTCATCTTTCTTCAGGTGGATACCAGTTTTTCCAGCACCATTTGCTAAAGAGGTTTTCCTTTTCCCACTGGATTGATTGGTACCCTTTGTCAAAGATGAATTGGCTGTGTGTTTTGGGGTTTATTTCTGGGGTCTTTACTCTGTTCAATTGGTCCTTGTATCTGTTTTTGTGCCAATACCATGCTGTTTTGATTATCACAGACCTGTAATATATTTTGGGATCAAGAAATGAGATGCTATCCACTCCACTCTTCTTGCACAGGATGGCTTTGGCAATATGGAGTCTTTCATGATTCCAGACAAATTCTATGATTGTCTTTTCTAGATCTGTGAAGAATGTCTCTTGTAATTTTGTAGCGATCACATTAAACATGTAGAGTAATTTGGGTAGGATTGCCATTTTGATTATATTAATTCTGCCACCCAGAAACATGGGATGTCCATTTTCATGTGTCCTTTTTGATTTCCTTTTTAAGATTTTTCACAGTTTTCCTTAGAGGTCTTTGACTTCCTTGATTAGTTTTATTCCTAGGAATCTTATACTTCTCATTGACTATGGTCAATGGAATTATTTTCTTCAGTTCTCTCTGTATGCTTGTTGTTTGTATATAGAAATGCTATAGATTTTTGTAAGTTAATTTTTTTTCTTTTTTTTT
>NW_006159555.1:11988396-11989585 GCF_000334495.1 Tupaia belangeri chinensis | reverse complement strand
TCCCTATTGGAATGCCTTTTATTTCTTTCCCTTGTCTGATCACATTGGCTAGGACTTCTAGTACTATACTGAATAGGAGTAAAGAAAGTGGCAGCCTTGTCTTGTAGCAGTTTTTAGTGGAAAAGCTTTCCATTTTCCCCCATTCAGCATAATGTTAGCTATAGGTTTTTCATAGATGGATTTTATAATGCTGAGAAACGATCCTTCTATGCCAATTTTCTTGAGAGTCTTTATCATAAAGGAATATTGTATTTTGTCAAATGCTTTTTCCATATCAATTGAGATGATAATGTTTTTTTAAATCTTTCTTTCTGTCAGTATGTTTTACATTTATGGTTTTGCATATGTTGAACCATCCTTGCATCCATGGAATAAAGCCTACCTGGTCGTGATGAATAACTTTATTATTTTTTTTAAGAGGAGGACAACACATTTAGTTTTATTTCAATCAAATCATAACATTTTCTGTTCCAACTGCTGTAAAGTGCATCTACAATTTTCCATTACAGATCCACTTTAAAAGGTTTCCTGTGACATTATAGCAAGCCTCTTTCTTCAGAGGTTTAGTACCAAATTCTTGCTCAAATAAAAACTCCATTTCAGTTCATGGTAAATACATGAATTAGAGTAAACCAGACACTTAAAAGGACAAGAAGTCTTCCAACAGTTTATTAGAAAGAATGTAGACATTTAAAAAAATCCCCACTGTCATGAACATAAATTGAGGTTTTTTCAGCCCTAGTATAAGCTGAATCAAAAAAAGAAATAAAAAATCCAATAGTGTAATTAACATTTTTTTTTTTACTCATTTGCCATACTGACAGTGCAAATACAAATCTGGTCTAAATGTACAGAGTCTCAAGCAACAATGTACAGCTTTCTTTGTCCTCCATGCTAAGAGATGTAAAAGCTTAAGGGCCAAACAATACCAAATGTATAGGCTTCAAAAACCATCTAAGTAGGGCATTCGCTAGTTTTAGCTAAGATACATCTGGAAACACTGATGAGTGATCACTTACATACTTACATGTGAAGTAAATTTTCTGAAAAATAAACTTTAGTGGAACAATCTTTGAAGATACACCAGAGGAAGAGGTGGTTACCAGTTTCAGGTATCAGCCAATTTTTGTTTCAGCCTCTTTGAATCCATGTTCTAAAATCTAAAATTTAGTTCTCTTTCACTAAGCTG
>NW_006159555.1:11972215-11988311 GCF_000334495.1 Tupaia belangeri chinensis | reverse complement strand
CTAGGACCTCAACAGCTTCATGGAAGTCTGGGAAATGTTCATGCATAAGGTTATTGCCTTAGCTGACTTAAAACTGCCCCATACAATGTACTTACTTATCAACCCTTAGTGAAGCCTTTTAAAAAAACAAACAGGTTGAAAATGGGTTAAAGGAGGCAAATACAGCATCTGCCTTTAGAGCTATCAACTCAGGAATTCTTTCAATTATGAAATCTTGCAGAGAAATTTTTCTTTCTCAAAATCCAGGTGATAACAACATTCTTTACTCCAGATCTGGCATTTTCTCATCATCACTGTCTTGTGAATCATCATCTGCTCCATCTACTTCTGGTAAATCTTAAATCTACATCCTTATCACCACCCATGGTGTTCATCCTCTCAGAGAAATGATCAAAATTAGACATGTCTTCATCTGAATCGTCTTCCCAGTCTTTCCAATGATTCAAATCCACACTAAGCCAATTAAGCTTCGCCCTTTCTTTTGTTAACCTTGGCCATGACTGTCCAGATTCTCCTTTCTGTAAACAACATAAAATTGATCTATCTGTTCTTTTATGCTTGGAATCATTTGGATCAATACAGTGGAAAAGATCAATTTCATTTAAATGTTTAAAATGATCACTTCCTCCAAGACAACTGAATGTAAGTTTGGATTTTTCAAAATTTACATTAACATCTTTACTGTCTTCAACACAAAATTCAATGAAGACATAGTCCCTTCGATCATACCACTTTGCAGAAGCAGGCTGCATTGTGAACAGGGCAGAGGGACGGGCAAGTGGGGGGAGGGGCTCTCGGGTGGCAGCTGCTGGACAGTTGACTCCTCTCCGGTGTCCGGTCACGGCCTCTGCTCGCTCCCCTCAGGCGACGGTGGCAGCGGTGGGCTCAACCTCGATGAATAACTTTTTAAATATGCTGTTGAATATGGTTAGCAAGCATCTTGTTGAGAATTTTTGCATCTACATTCATCAGAGATATAGGTCTGTAGTTTTCCTTTTTTGTCAAATCCTTATTCGTTTTGGGAATGAGGGTAATGGAGGCTTCATAGAATTAATTTGGAATGGTTCCTTCCTTTTGGATCTCTAGAAACAGTGTGAGTAGAATGGGGGTTACCTCTTCTTTAAAAGTTTTGTAAAATTCAGCAGTGAAGCCATCAGGGCCTGGACTTTTCTTTGTTGGGAAGGTTATTTATTACTGATTCAATCTCATTGCTTTTTATAGGTCTATTCAGGCTTTTTATGTTCTCTTTGTGTCAATCTTGGTAGATTATATGTGTCCAGGAATTTTGCCACCTTTCCATCTTTTTCTTGTGTGCACTAATTGCTATGAACTTCCCTCTTATGACTGTTTAGGCAGTGTCCCATAAATCATGGAAACTTGTGTATTCATTATCATTTGTTTCCATGAATCTTTTAATTTCAGTCTTAATCTCTTCAGTAGTCATGAAGTCATTCAGAAGTAGGTTATTTAGTTTCCATATATTTGGGTATTTTCGAGGTTTTATTCCTGAGATTAATATCAAGTTTAATTCCATCATGGTCGGAAAAGATGATGGATATAGTTTCTATGCCTTTGAATCTGTAAAGGCTGGTTTTTTGCCCTATCATGTGGTCAATCTTTGAGAAAGTATCATGCGGGGCTGAAAAATACGTATATTTTGTGTTTTTTAGGTGGAAAGTTCTATATATGTCTATTAATTCCATCTCATTTATGATATAATTTAGGTCCAGAATCTTTTTGTATATTTTTGTCTCGTTGACCTGTCTAAAAGAGATAATGGGGTGCTGAGATCTTCAACAATTAGTGTGTCACGGTCTATCTCTCCTTTTAGATCTAGCAGTCTTTACATATTTGGGTGCTCCTGAGTCAAGTGCATAAATATTTATAAGCATTATATCTTCTCAGTGAATTAGTCCTTTTACTACAATATAATGCCATTCTTTGTCTCTTCGTACGGTTTTTGTCTTAAAGTCTATTTTGTCCGAAATCAGTATAGCGACTCCTACCCTTTTTCGGTTTCCACTGGTATGGAATACCTTTTTCCAGCCCTTCACTTTTAATCTATCTATGTCTTTATCCATTAGATGGGTTTCTTGTAGGCAGCAGATGAACGGTTTCTGAGTTTTAATCCATTCAGCCAGTCTGTGTCTCTTGATCACAGAATTTAATCCATTAACATTCAATGTTATTATTGATATTTCCAGACTTGTCCCTACCCTTAAGTTGGCCATGTTCTTGGTTGATTTTTGTTCTCTTACTGTGTCTGTCTGTCTTTAGTTTTCTTGATATAGTACTCCTTTCAGAACTTCTTGCTTTGTTTGTTTGTTTGTTTTTTCTTTTTTTTGGGAGATTTTTGCTATAGGACACGTGCGCTCGCCACAAAGACAGAGAGAGACAGAGAGACAGAAAGCAAGAAATCACCCCCCAGGGGGGATGGCCACGCCACAATCCCTTCTCCTCCATTCTCCTCTTGGGATCCTGGGCACGCACGTGCCAGGCGTGAGTTTAAGCCACCAGGTCTGGGACTCAAGTCGCGGTCAACTACATGGGAGTCCAGCAACATAGCCATTTTGCTAACTGCTGGTCCTTTCAGAACTTCTTGAAGAGCTGGTCTGGAGTTGATAAATTCTTTCAGGTTTTTTTACCTGAGCATGTTTTTATTTTCCCATATGAAGGATAATCTTGCTTGGTATAGTATTCTTGGTTGAAATTGTTTTTCATTTAACACTTTGAATATGTTTCCCCACGGTTTCCTTGCTTGCATTGTATCCAATGAGAGGTCTAGTGTTAGCCTGATGGGATAGCCTTTGTAAGTGATTTGATGTTTCTCTCTTGTAAATCTTAGTATTTTGTCTCTGTCTGTGGTTTTGGCCTATCTAGCTATGATGTGCCATGGAGAGGATCTTCCTGGGTTGAATCTAATTGGGATTCTTTGATTTTCTTGGGTCTGGATGTTGAGTGCTTCTCTAGACTTGGAAAGTTTTCTTCCAGAATTTCATGGAACAGATTATTAACGCCCTTATTAATTTCTTCACCTTCTGGGATACCAGTTATTCAGATGTTTAGGTGTTTCATGGTATCTATTATTTCTTATATATTTTCCTCAGTTTTCTTGGCTGTTTTCTTAGTATTTTTGATAATTTTTTCCTAGGTCAGAGGTTTAACTTCTACTCCTGCGATTTGATCTTCTGCATGGGCCTGGTCTAACCTGCTTTTAATACATTCATGGGAGGTTTTGATTTCCTGTATTACAGCCTTCATATCATATCTATCCATTCCATTTTATTCTTTTTTTTTTGGGGGGGGAGAGGTTTTTGCTATAGGGTGCATGCACTTGCCAGAAAGAGAGAGAGAGACAGAGAGACAGGAAGTATAAATCACCCTCCAGGGAGGATGGACACGATACAATCCCTTCTCCTCTCAGGATCTTGGGCATGCACACACATGCATCCAGCATGAGTTTAAGTCACCGGGTCTGGGATTCGAACCATGGTCGACTACATGGGAGTCCTGCGACATAGCCATTACGCCAACTGTTGGTCCTTCATTTGATTTTTTTTTTTTATGGTTTCCAATTCTTCTTTCATATCGTGGAAGAACTTTCTCTCTCTTGCTGCTCAACGTCTCTTTTCTCTTGCATCTCATAGAGTTTTGTTACCATAAATATTCTAATTTTTTTGACATTTCAGTAATATCAGAGGATATTATTTTCTCCACTTGGAGATGAGTTACATTGTTCTCTTGCTGGAGATTTAGTACTTGATTCTCTCGTCCTTGAGGCTCTTCTCCGATTTTTAGCCATTTGGTAATATATTCCCTTTTGGCTAATTTTTTTGGAGAAGGATTCTGTGACTTGAGCTCATGTATTTCCTTTATTGTGAAATAGTTTGGTGCTATTTTCTCTCTTCTACTGTGTCCTCCAGTGTGGGGATCACAGAAGTTTTCCTATTGGATATATGAAGGGGAGCTTCACTCTTTTTGCAACCACTGCAGTGAGGTGCAAAGAATTCTCTAAAATTCACAATGTTCAAATATTAAAAAAAAAAAAAATTAGCTACTATATTCCTAGTCTTCTTTAGGCAGTGGGTAAGGGTTGAGCAGTAAAACAGAACAGTAAGGTAAAAGAAAATGAAAGTAGAAATAGGAAGAAAAGGAAAAGAAAAAAGAAGGAATGAACTAGAACAAAAAGAGGAGGAAAAAACAGAAATCACATCATAGGTAATGAAATTGAGTTAAAAATAGAAAACCGCATGGCACACAAGCCCTGTGCGAAGGGCCAATATAATCAGAGGTGGAGGTGCCAGGACGCTTTCTGTCCTAGTTGAGGGAAGAGGAGACATACAAGCAAGAGAAAGGCACAAACGGGGCAGAAAGCTGTTTTTCTTTTTTTTTTTTTTCTTTTTTTAAAAAAAAAGAGAGAGAGAAAAAGAAGGGACAGAGAAGAACAAGAGGGAGAGAGACACTTACCTACCTGACTAGCACTGGGGTCTGGAAGGGTGGACCCTGACTAAAGGGAGCTTCACACCTGTGAAGCTGAACCCAGGGGGCCAACACAGTCAGTGGTGGAGGTGCCAGGACACTTTCTGTCCTGACTAACACTGGAGTCTGGAAGGAGGGGACCCTAGCTGTGTGTGTGTGGGGGGGCACTTCACAGCCATGAAGCTGAACCCAGGGGGCCGACACAGTCAGAGGTGGAGGTGTCTTGATGCTTTCTTGGCCTATATTCTTTTCTTATAATCAGGAATCATTCAGGTTTATCTTACCCTCTGGCCCCTAAGGTCCTCCTCAGCCCTGAATCATGGCAAGTTTATCACTCATGTTAGCTCTACTGCAGAGCTCTCTAATGAAGCTTTCTTAACCTAGCAAACTTGGTTTGGTGTGCCTTTACATGCTGCTTTCAGGGTGGAAGGATGTCAGATGCTAAATGCTAAGAACCATCTTTGAACCTTAGTCCACTGAAGGTTCCTATGCTGGTTGCTGTCACCATTAGAGAGCCACTTGGACCCTAATTGTCCTAAGAGAATCTAACAGGTTTTGGCATACACCTAAGTTTTACTTTGCCAAATGAGAAATGAGAATTTGTCTGCCTCCTTAATCTTGATTCTTAAGAGGCTGATAGGATCATCTGATTTTCTGATTTAGGATCTTCAATTGTTTGTCCTAAGATGTCAGAGGCTGAATCTAAGAGCTCAAGAAAAAGCACAATAGTAATATCAAATAATTCCCTAAAGACAGGCTTCTCCCCCATTGCCTCCACTTATAAGGCCAAGACACAAGAATAAGCATACCTGCCGGTTTGGAGTACAGAAACTGATCAAACAGAGAGAATATAGGTGGGACCTGCTTTTGTCCTTCTCTTGGAAAATTAAAACCATTTATTTCAAAGGCTAAAATTCAAATCCTGGATCCACACCCAGGAAATTAGATAGGCTACCTAACAAACCACGCTTGTCTAAGGTCTATTTTCTTAGGAAAGATAAGTTGGTCAAATAGCTTAGCAGTTAAGAGTTTAGAGATTAAAGTTAAAACTAGATTTCCTGGGTGTTTCTGAATGATTTTCCAATTCACAATCAATTGGACAGTATAGCATTTCTCAAGTCTTTGCTCTGATCATAGACATGTGCTTGGCTACATTAGTAGAGGCTGAAAAGGAATTAGATAGGATCTATCCTAGTAAAGCTAATAGGTCTGTCTTGAACAGAGTTTAGTGGAATGATCTGTAAGTGCCAAGTCCCGAGTATATATTATTGTAGCACCAAAATATTTTTCTTTAATAAAAAGAAACTCTGAATTTCTTATGTCTAGGTCTAGAAGGCAGTGAATTTTGGTTTGGGTTATTCATTTCTTTGGATAGTGATACCTAACTGAAGGCTAAACTGGGGGAAGAAGAGGACCATTAAAGATATAATGAGAAGCATTAGTTTAGAGTTTGAAAGAAGAAAAGGAGTCAGAGTAGGTGAAATTAGGTAACTACCAAGAAAATAGGCAATGAGCAGTGTCCGGGAAATGAGATGGTTGTCAGGTACGTAAGAATCAGTCAAATCTAGTCAAATCTGTTTGTTTATTTATTTATTAAATACTCAGGGTATATTTACTGGGTACCAAGTATGTGCCAAACATTGTGATAAGGACTATGACTATAAAGGAATGATAGCATTTTTTTCCCAAAAGGTAATGGTTTTTAAAAAATTATTATTTATTTAATTTTCTTTATTCATTCATTTATTTTAATTTGACCAGAGAGAGATACACAAAGACAGAGGGCAAGTAAGAAAGCAAGCCACCGGGTCTGGTATTCGAACTGCAGTTGGCCATGTGGGAGTGTCCAGCGCCTTACCTACCATGCCACCTGCTGGTTCCCCAAAAAGGTAATAGTTTTTTGAAAAAAGAGAACTAACATTTTCATGAGCATGCTTAACACCAATGGCTACCATACAAGGTGACCATTATTATTCCTGTTTTACAGATGAAAGATCTGATGATTAGAGAAGTTAAACAACCTGCCTAAAGTTTTAAGGTTGGAAAATGGCAGAGCCGTATTCAAACTCAGGTCTGTCAGACGCCAAATCTAGTTTTACTGTACTTTACTAATTCTTATTCAGGTCCAAAAGATGGAGGGTTGGGGGACCTGCTTCCATGGTCAGACCCTGAACACTGTTATTATCTAGAATCATGTTTCTCAGAAATCATAAACTGAGATCCCTTGGAGACTATAAACATATATATATATATATATATACACACACACACACACATATATATATATGTATATGTATGTATATATATGTATGTACACACACACACTTCTATACTATATATACACACATATATATACATGTAAGTATATATATGTGTGTATATATAGCTGCACATGCACGAACTAAGATCTGCATAAAAGCATTGTTTGTAGGCCAGCCTACAGCATGGTGGTTGAAGCAACTGGATCCCACATGGCTATCCATGGAGTTCAAGTAACAGACTCGTGCCTTGAAAAATATGTTGAGTACATGTGCGTGCATGCCCAAAATACCAAAAGGAGAAGGGACTGCAGCATGACCATGCTCCCTGGGGGCGGGGGGTGCTTTCTTGTATTCTTTCCCTCTCTTTCCATCTCTCTCCATCACACATATGCTCCCTCTGGCAAATTAAAAAAAAAAAAAAAAGAATTGCATTGCTAGTAGTTGTAGAAGATTGAAAACAACCTAAATGTCCATTTATAATTAACTAGCTAAATAAACTATGCTAAATCTTCAGAGGAAATACAACATAGTTTTTAAAAAAGGAAAGGAGGAAAAGCTATTATGAAATTATATTATGAAAACATCTTTAAAATGTATTGTTAAAATTCAGAATAGTGCAAAAATGTGGAAATATAAATATATATATTTGGGCCAGCAGGTAGTGTGGAGGTTGAGGCAGCTGGATCAACATGGCTGACTATGAGGTTCAAGTCCCAGACCCAGCAGTGGTGTGCATGCATGCCCAAACTCCCAAGATGAGAATGGAGGAGAAGGGCTTGCATCATGCCCATCCATGCTGGAGGTGATTTCTCACTTTCCCTCTCTCTCTGTCAAGTGCATGAGCCCTACTGCATATATATATGTATACACACACACACACACACATATATATACATTTTAAAGATGTTTTCATAATATAATTTCATAATAGTTTTTCTTCCTTTTCTTTTTTAAAAACTATATTGTATTTCCTCTGAAGATTTAGCATAGTTTATTTAGCCAGTTAATTATAAATGGACATTTAGATTGTTTTCAATCTTCTACAACTACAAGCAATGCAATTTTTCTTTTTTTTTATTTGCCAGAGGGAGCATATGTGTGATGGAGAGAAATGTACACATACATGTGTGTATATATTATACACACGTGTGCGTGTATATACTACACACGTGTGTGTATATATTATACACACATGTGTATATATTATTCACATACATGTGTGTATATACACACATATATATACACATACACATATATATTTTTTTTATGAGAAAGCATGTATGTGCATATGTGCATGTGCAAGAGAGAGACAGACAGATTGACAGAAATCCTTAACAGGCTTTTCTCACACTATGATCCATTTCCCTGAGCCCTCCAGCTAGGCAGGATCTTGGGTAAACATCCCTAGCCTCAGAATTCAAACCACAGTTGACCATGTGGCTTTCAGCAATGTAGATTAGTAGGCTACTGTCTGCTCCACCAAGCTCAACATATATCTTTTTTTTTTTTTTCAGTTTTGCTATAGGGTGTGTACATTCTCCAGAGAGAGAGAAAGTGAGAAATTACCCACCAGGGAGGATGGCCACGATGCAATCCCTTCTCCTTCAATCTCCTTGTGAGATTTTGGGCATTCACACACACTCACCTGGTGTGATAGTTCAAGTTGCTAGTCCAGGACTTGAATCATAGTCAGCCTTGGGAGATCCAGTGCCTTAATCTCCAGGCCAACTGTTACCTCCTCAACATATATCTTTTTATGAATTATTTATTCATGAATAAATAAAAAAGTGAAAAATGAACAGTCCATAGAAAATGGGCAAAGATGATTAATAGGTAGTTTCTAGAAAAAGAAATATGAAAGGCTAATTAACATAATAAGATTATCAGTCTCACTCAAAATTAAGTGAAGAAAATTAAATGTCACTTTTCACTTAAGAGCCTGGCAAGGATGAAAAAGATTGATAATAACCAGTGTGGAGGCTGGCAGGTGACATAGTGGTTAAAGGCACTGGACTCCCACATGGCCGACTGTGGTTTGACTCCTGGATCCAGTGACTTTTTTTCTCAACTTCCCTCTCTCTCTAGTCAAATTAACAATAAATAAAATAAAATAAAATAAATAATTAAAAAATATCTAGTGTGGCAAAAATATGGAAAAATGGAAGTCTCTATTATAGGTAGAAATAGAAATGAGTATACTTCTTTCTAGAACAGTTTGGCAATATGTATCACAATTGTTAATGTGTTTTCTTTCCTATGGGTCTAGCCATTTTGCTTCTAGGAAACTCTCATAGGATAGATTCACACAAATATGCCAAAATACATGTATAAAAGTGTTTGTTCAGGACCACTTATCATAGTAAAACACTGGAGTCACTTTAAAATTATAGGAGACTGGTTAAATAAAGATTTATCCATATAATAGAAAACACTGTCTCTATTAAATTGATGAGGCAATATGTATTGTCATATTAGGTCACTGGAAAAGTCATGACACATTTTTGCATAGAAAAATATGTCATGACTTTTACAGCAATCCAACAGATAGATATCTAAGTGAAGAAATAATTGTGTAATTATATTTTCATATATACAAGAAAAAGCTATATGTTTTTTTCTAGAAGTAACATATAAACCCAAAATTTGAGACTATTCTCTCCTGAGCTTAGGTGACTGGATTACTTCTGGAGTCTAAGCTTGCACTGCTTCATTCATTGTATGGAAATTTGAAAGAATATAGAATCTGTGTTGTAGGATCTATATCTACAATTAATGTCCTGCTTCTCCAACAAAGGGTAAGATTGCTGGAAAATACCAACCCTCTTCTGAACTAGCTAGAGGTATAATACTCACAGGATATCCAAAAATAGTGTTGAACGTTCTGTTGTTGGCTTGCAGATATCTCTCTTGTTCTGAAAGAGAGAGAGAGAGAGAGTGAGAGAGAGAGAGAGAGAGAGAGAGAGAGAGGTGATATGAAGGATGCTCCTCTGTAGACCAGGCTGGGATGTTGGCTGCTAGTGGAGAATTTTTTAATCAGGCTATGTTGATGGACATTCAGGTTGTTTTTATAGTTTGGCTACTGCTGCAATGAACATGGAGCACAGATATCTTTTTGAGAAACTGATTTCAGTTCTTTTCGATGTATACCTATAAATGGGATTGCTCAATCATATGGTAATTCTACTTTTAAGTTTTGAGGAACTTCCATACAGTTTCCCATAGTGGCTGCACCATTTACATTCCCACCAACAGTATAAAAGGTTTCAGTTTTTCCCCATCCTCACCAACACTCATCTTTTTTTTTTTATATATATATAGTCATCCTAAATTGTGAGAGGTGATATCTCACTGTAGTTTGGTTTGCATTTCCCTGATCATTAGTGATGTTGAGCATCTTTTCATATATTTGTTAACCATCTGTATGTCTTCTTTGGAGAAATGTCTATTCAAGTTCTCTGCTAATTTTTAAATCTTTTTTTTTCTATTAAATTTATTATATATTTTGGAAATGAACCATTATCAGATTCGCTGTTTACAAATATTTCCTCCCAACCCATAGGTTGATTGTTTTCTCTACTGTTGACTGTTTTATTTGCTATGCAGAAATCTTTTATTAACAGTTTATAAACACTTGTTTATTTTTGCTTTTGTTGGCTGTGTTTTTGGTGTCATACCAAAGAAATCATTGCCCAATCTAGTATAAAGACACTTTTACTTCTAGTAGTTTTATAGTTGCAGGTCTTTCATTTATGTCTTTAATCTATTTCAAATTTATGTATTTATTATTTTTTAGAGTTTTTTGTTTGTTTGTTTGCTATGGGACATGTGCGCTCACTGGAGAGATAGATAGAGAGACAGAAAGTGAGAAATCATCCTCAGAGGGATGACCAAGCCACAAACCCTTCTCCCCTATTCTCCTTTTGGGATTCTGGGCACACATGCACATTCGCCTAGTGTAAGTTTTAAGCTGCTGGGCCTGGAACCCAAGCTGCAGTCAACTATGTGGTAGTCCCATGACATAACTATTATGTCATCTGCTAGTCTTCCATTTTGAATTTAGTTTATATATGGTATAGCAATCTAATTTTATTCTTCTAGTTGTGGTTATTAAGTCTTAATGAATGGTTAATACCATTTATTGAAGAGAATGTCTTTTCCCCATTGTGGACTTTTGCATCTTTGTTAAAGATCAGCTGACCACATATGGACTTAATTCCAGCTTTCAATTTTATTTCACTTGTCTACATGTCTATCTTTATGCCAATGTCACACTATTTTAATTACTGTACATATAATTATGTTTATATTACTTTTAAGTATATTAATTTATAATATATTTTGAAATGAGGAAGTGTGATGTCTTTGTTTGTCTTTCTTAAATTTGTTTTGTCTATTCTGGGTTTTTCTACAGTTACATATGGACTTCGGGATTGAAATTTTTTATTTTCTGTAAGAAACACCATTGGGATTTTAATGGACATATCACTGAATCTGTAGATTACTGTGAGGAATATGGACATTTGAACAACACAATTTTTTTCAACCCACAGAAACAGGATGTCTTTCCAATTTTTGTGTGTTCTTTTTTTTTTTTTTTTTTTAAGAGAGATTTTTGCCACAGAGTGCATGTGCTTGCTAAACTCAAGAAATCACCCTTCAGGGAGGATGGCCATGCTGCAATCCCTTCTCCATTCTTACCTTGGGATCTCAGGCACAAACACACACACATGCCTGGCATGAGTTTTAAGCTACCGGATACAGGACTAGAACTGTGGTCCACTGTGTAGGAGTCCTGTGATGTAACCATTAGGCCATCTGCAGGTTCCATCTTCTTTATTCTTTTACTCAATGTTTTATAGTTCTCAGTGTACAAGTCTTTTAACCTAATTATTCTACACTTTGGTCTTACTGAAAATGGAATTTTTTTCCTTAATATGCTTTTTGGGCAGATCATTGCTGGAATATAGAAGTGCAACAAATTTTGTATGTTGACATCTTATCCTGAACTTTACTGAATTGATTGATTAGTTTTAGCAGTTTTTTGGTGGAATCATTAGGGTTTTCTCTATATAAGATCACATTATCCACAAACAGATGTAATTTTTTTTCTTTTTCCTCATCTAATTGCTCTGGATAGGACTTCCAATAGTAAGCTGAATATAAGCAAGAGGGAGGGCCAGCCTTGGAGGCACAAGTAGTAGATATCACTATATGAGGCTGGGGCCACAGAGGAGGCTCAGGTTTGGTTTCCAGACTGACTTGAACAGGTCAGGTGTGTTAGTGTGTGACTAACTGGGAGGCTGGTGCATAAAATCATGACGGGGTGAGACCTGTTTAAAAAAAAAGTCCATCCCATCTCCTTCTCTCTCTCTCTCATATGAAAAAAGAAAAAGAAACAACAGCAGTTACATTGAGTATGATGTTAGATGTGGGTTTTCACATATGGCCTTTATTACATTGAAGTACATTCTTTCTATACTTAGTTTGTTGAGAGTTGTTTAAATCATGAACAGATGTTGCTTTTTGTCAACTGTTTTATCTATATATCTATTGAGAAGATCATATGGTAATCACCCTTCATTCTGTTAATGTATATGTTGAACCATCTTTGCATTCCAGGGTTAAATCTTACTTGATAACAGTGAATGATCCTGCTAATGTGTTGTTGAATTTGGTTTACTAGTATCTTGTTTAGGATTTTTGAATTTATTTACATCTGGAATAGTGGCCCATAATTTTATTTTTTTTGTAGTGCCCTTGCCTGGCTTTGGTATCAGAATAATGCTTGCCTTATAAAATTAGTTTAAAATGATTCCTTCCTACCTTCCTCCCTCCCTCCCTCCCTCCCTTCCTTCCTTTCTTTTTACTAGGCAAAGAGTTCTATTAATCTTTGTTCTAAACTTTATTCCCAGGCTTCTTCAGCTTAATTAGCTGCAAAGAATGAACTGTGTATAAGCAAAAACTGAAAAGAGCTGCAGTGTCCAAGGGCTTAGGCTTAAAAATATTAGAGATCTAGATTTGATCATATCCATAAACAAAACAGAATTTTAAAAAGCAGTCATAATATAAAATAGCAGCTCCCAGTAACTTCGTCAAGTTTTATCCCTTTCAGAAGTTGACTCAATTCAGCTTGCCTTATTCTTGGAAGCCTCATCAAAATTCTCTACAGGATCTGAAACTTCACCATCATCATCCTCTCCAGTAGAAAGCAGTTGTTTTCCATCCACAGATTGTCTGGGCAGAGCTTCAGCCAGTCTACTTAAACTAGTCAGACTGTCTGCCCCAAGCTGGTTTAAGATGCTGGATAGCATTTCCATCAGCTGCTTTGTCTCAGCATGACATGTAATGGGGAAAGTATTTGCTGCCAGAGATGCCTGCACTTTAGGGTTGTTAAAGTGCATCACTGTTCTCTGGTTTGTAAACATATTCACCTCATCAATTCCAGAGATATTATTTACCCCTAGTGTCTTTAAGGAGAACTGAAGTTTTTTATCATCTGTTGTAGCTGTTCTATGAACCACCTTCTTTCTGCGAGCAGTTCCTTTCCCATCAATGTGTACTTGTGCCTACAGTTTTGCAAGTTTTTCCTGGTTTATGATAGTTTCTTTCATCTTGTTGGAGCAGAATAGGGGCCACACGGGGGCCTAGGGTTGGCACTCAGGAGGTCTCAGGTAGACCAGCTGAGATTAGGCGCACACACACACACACACTGGACACAAGATGGCAACTAGAACAAAATGTTTTCTTGTCTTCAATTTTTTTTTTGGAAGAATTCGAGAAGAAGAGGTATTAATTCTTCTTTACATGTTTGTTAGAATTCATAAGTGAAGCCATCTGGTGATGGACTTTTCTTTGTAGAGAAATTTTGTTTATTGACTAAATTTCTTTACTTATTGATTTGTTCACAGTTTCTATGATTTCTATTTCTTCATGATTCTGTCTGATAGGCTATGCATTTTTTATGACTTAAATATGCACACCCTCTAAAAAACATTTTGTGTTGAAATTTGGTTGCTATTGTGATGATACAAGAGAGTGGAAACTTAACACAACCCTCTCTCTCTTGCCTATGAAAGAAATAAGGAAAATAAACTTTAAAAATTAAAAAAAAAATGAAGAGGAGAGCTCATAGCTAACACATGATCTTGCCCTCTTTTTCCATTTATTTGTTTATTTATTTTTAGAGAGAGATTTTTTGCTCTAGAGTGTGTGCACCTGTCAGGAAGACAGAGAGACAGAAAGTGAGAAATCACTCTCTGGGGGAGTGGCCATGCCACAATCCCTTCTCCAAAAGCAAATATATTACCAAATGACTAGAAATCAGAGAAGATCCTTAAGGATAAGAGAATCAAATAACAGATCTCCAGCAAGGGAGCACTGAAACTTGTCTCCAAAGAGGGAAAAATTAGAGGATATAACCAAAATGTCAGAAAAAGAATTTAGAATATTTATGCTAACAAAACTCTGTGAGATGCAAGAGAAAAGAGACATTGAGCTCTAAGAGATGAGGAAGTTCTTCCACAATATAAAAGAAGAATTAGACACCATAAAAAAATAGTCAAACAGAACTGTTAGTTAAGAAGGATGTAATACAGGAAGTCAAAATGTCCCTCAAAAGTATTAAAAGCAGGTTAGACCATGCAGAAGATCAAATCTTGAAGTAGAAGGCAAAACTTCTGACCTAGAAAAAAATTATCAAAAATACCGAGAAAATAGCCAAGAAAACTGAGGAAAATATATGAGAAATAATAGATACCATGAAACACCTAAACATTTGAATAATTGGTATCCCAGAAGGTGAAGGAACTAATAAGGGCATTGATGATCTATTCCACAAAATTCTGGAAGAAAACTTTCCAAGTTTAGAGAGGCACTCAGACATCCAGACCCAAGAAATACAAAGAATCCCAAGTAGAATCAACCCAGGAAGATCCTCTCCACGGTACATCATAGCTAGATTGAACAAAACCACAAACAAAGACAAGATACTAAGATTTGCAAGAGAGAAATGTCAAATCACTTACAAAAGCTATCCCATCAGGCTAACACTGGACCTCTCACTGGATACAATGAAAGCAAGGAAGAGTGGGGAAATATATTCAAAGTGTTAAGTGAAAAACAATTTCAACCAAGAATACTATACCAAGCAAGATTATTCTTCATATGGGAAAGAAGATAAAATAGTGCTCAGATAAACAAAATCTGAAAGAATTTATCAATTCCAGACCAGCTCTTCACGCAATCATGAAAGGGGTACTATACCAAGAAAACTAAAGACAGACAGACACAATAAGAGAATAAAAAACAACCAAGAATAAGGCCAACTTAATCATAGATACAAGTCAGGAAGTATCAATAATAATGTTGAATGTTAATGGATTAAATTCTCTGATCAAGAGACACAGACTGGCTGAATGGATTAAAAATTAGAAATCGTTCATCTGCTGCCTACAAGAAACTGATGTCATGGGTAAAGATATACATAGATTAAAAGTGAAGGGCTGGAAAAAGATATCCCATGCCAGTGAAAACCAAAAAAGAGCAGGAGTCACTATATTGATTTCAGATAAAATAGGCTTTAAGACAAAAACTGTATGAAGAGACAAAGAAGAGCATTATATAGTAGTAAAAGGACTAATTCACCAAGAAGATATAACCCTTATAAATACCTATGCACTCAACTCAAGAACATCCAAATATGTAAAGGAAAGACTGCTAGATCTAAAAGGAGAGATAGACTGTAATACACTAATTGTTGGAGATCTAAACACCCCATTATCTCCTTTAAACAGGTCAATGAGATAAAAAATAAGCAATGAGATTCTAGACCTATATGATATGATAAATCAAACAGACTTGGCAGACATCTATAGAACTTTTTGCCCAAAACACACAAAATATACATATTTCTCAGCCCCACCTGAGGTACCACCATGTGGTACCATCTCAAAGACTGATCACATGATAGGGCATAAAACCAGTCTTACAGATTCAAAGGCATAGAAACTATATCTAGCATCTTTTCCGACCATGATGGAATTAAACTTGATATTAATCTCAGGAAAAACCCTAAAAAATACACAAACACATGAAAACTAAATAACCTATTTCTGAATGACTTCATGACTACTGAAGAGATTAAGACTGAAATCAAAAGATTCATAGAGACAAATGATAATGAGTTCACAAACTTCTATGATCTATGGGACACTTTAAAAGAAGTCATAAGAGGGAAGTTCATAGCAATTAGTACACAAAAGAAAAAGATGAAACTGTGGCTAAAGGACAACCTAACATCCTGTCTCAGGGAATTGGAGAAATAGCAAAAAATATCCAAAAAATGCCAGGAGAAAAGA
>NW_006159555.1:11941576-11969722 GCF_000334495.1 Tupaia belangeri chinensis | reverse complement strand
ATTATGATTCAGGTTCCTCAGTCCAAGTGGGATAAAGATGACTTTGAATCTGAAGAAGAAGATGTTAAATCCACACAGCCTATATCAAGTGTCGGAAAACCTACCAGTGTTATAAAAAATGTTAGTACTAAGTCATCAAATACAGTCAAGTATACTGAGAAAGAAAGTGAGCCATCAGAGAAAATTCAGAAAGTCACCAAGGAAGTGGGCCATGAAATTATACAGCATGAAGTCAAAAGTTCAAAAAATACTGCATCTAGTGAAAAAGGGAAAACCAAAGATAGAGATCACTCAGTTTTAGAAAAGGAAAATCTTGAAAAGAGGAAGAGCAGCAGCACTCAGCCAGAGAAAGACAGTAATTTGGACCGTCTGAATGAACAAGGAAATTTTAAGAGTCTGTCTCAGTCTCTTTCTCAGTCTTCTAAAGAGACTAGAACTGCAGATAAACATGATTCCATTCGTGGTTCTTCAAATAAAGACTTTACTCCCAGTAGAGACAAAAAAACTGACTATGACAGTAGAGAGTATTCAAGTTCCAAACGTAGAGATGAAAGAAATGAATTAACAAGAAGAAAAGACTCTCCTCCTCGGAGTAAAGATTCTGCATCTGGACAGAAAAATAAACCAAGGGAGGAGAGAGATTTGCCCAAGAAAGGAACAAGCGATTCCAAAAAAACTAATTCTAGTCCCTCAAGGGACAAAAAACCTCATGATCACAAAGCCACTTATGATACCAAACGTTCAAGTGAAGAGACAAAATCTGTAGATAAAAATCCTTGTAAGGACCGAGAGAAGCATGTATTGGAAGCAAGGAACAATAAAGAGTCAAGTGGCAATAAATTACTTTATGTTCTTAACCCACCAGACACACAGATGGAAAAAGAGCAAGTTACCGGGCAGATTGACAAAAATGTTACCAAGCCTAAACCCCAGTTAAGTCATTCCTCTCGACTATCATCTGATTTAACTAGAGAAACTGATGAGGCTGCTTTTGAACCTGACTATAATGAAAGTGACAGTGAAAGTAATATATCTATAAAAGAAGAAGAAACTTCAGGAAACATTTCTAAGGACCTGAAAGACAAAGTGATGGAGAAAACAAAAGAGAACCTTGACACAGCAGCAATTGTCCAAGTAGGTATAAGCAGGAGCCAGAGTCAAAGCAGTCCTAGTGTTAGTCCAAGTAGAAGTCATAGCCCTTCCGGAAGCCAAACCCGAAGCCACAGTAGCAGTGCCAGCTCAGCAGAAAGTCAGGACAGCAAGAAGAAGAAGAAAAAGAAGGAAAAGAAAAAGCACAAGAAACATAAAAAGCATAAGAAACATAAGAAGCATGCAGGCACTGAAGTAGAATTGGAAAAAAGCCAAAAACATAAACACAAGAAAAAGAAGTCAAAGAAGAACAAAGATAAAGAAAAGGAGAAGGAGAAAGATGACCAAAAAGTGAAATCTGTCACTGTGTAAAGGACAGATTTTTAAAATTGACTTAATTACTAAGTCATCTGTATTAAATTTTGTTATAATGTAAAGAGATTCAAGCCTTGTAAATAATGACATGGAAGACCCTGTACTGCACTTAAAATATTGCTGCTTGATTATTTGATTTTTACATCAGAGCTTTATAACACGAACTTTTGTACAGAATTGTGAGTTGTGACCATGTAACATGAGAGGTTTTGCTAGGGCCTAACCACCATTAATAAGTTAGGGTGGAGTTTACTGTACTGTGAAATTTTCACATTTGAATTTTTTTAATTGCCTGGCAAAAGCTGACATCAGTTCTAAAATATCAGCAGAATGATTTGCTGAATTCATTATGACCCTGTTATGTCACTTTCTGATTAAAATAAAAGTTTTCAGTAAACTTAAAAAAAAAAAAGAAGTGGTAACCCCCATTCTACTTACACTGTTTCTAGAGATCCAAAAGGAGGAAACCTTTCCAAATTCACTCTATGAATCCTCCATCACCTTCATTCTAAAAACAGATAAAGATATGACAAAAAAGGGAAAACTACAGACCTATATCTCTGATGAATATAGATGCAAAAATTCTCAACAAGATACTTGCTAACCATATTCAATAACATAAAAAAGATTATTCATCAAGACCAAGTAGGCTTTATTCCAGAGATGCAAAGGTGGTTTAACATACACAAAACCATAAATGTAATACATCATATTAACAGAAAGAAAGATGAAAACCATATGATCATTTCAATTGATGCAGGAAAAGCATTTGACAAAATACAACACTCCTTCATGATTAAGACTCTCAGGAAAATTGGCATAGAAGAATTGTTTCTCAGTATAATAAAAGTCATCTATGAAAAACGTATAGCTAACATGATACTGAATGAGGAAAAGCTGAAAGCTTTTTGCATGAGACAAAGCTGCCCACTTTCTCTACTCCTATCCAATAAACTATGGGATGTCCTAGCCAATGTGATCACACAAGAGAATGAAATAAAAGGCATTCCAATAGGAAAAGAAGAGTTGAAACGATCTCTGTTTGCAGATGACATGATGGTATTCATATAAGACCCAATAGTATCCATGGAAAAAACCTCTTGAAGTAATAAATACATAAAGTAAAGTGGCAGAATACAAAACTAACAGAAAAATCTATAGCATTTCTATATATAAACAACAGACAGAGTCAGAACCGAAGTAAGTAATCCCATTAATCATAGTCACAAAAGGTTTAAGATACCTAGAAATAAAACTAACCAAGGAAGTCAAAGACCTCTATAAGGAAAACTATGATAATCTTAAAAAAGAAATTAAAAAATGACACAAAAAGTGGAAGGACATCCTATGTTCCTGGACTGGGATAATTAATCAAAATGGCAATGCTATACAAATTAATCTACATATTTAATGCAATCCCTATAAAATAACATGAGACATTCTTCACAGATCTAGAAAAGACAATCATAGAATTTGTCTGGAATCATAAAAGACCCCATATTGCCAAAGCAATCTTACACAAAAAGAGGGGAGTGGGTGGCAACTCACTTCCTGATCCCAAAATATATTACAGATCTGTGATGATCAAAACAGCATGGTATTGGCACAAAAACAGATCTGAGGACCAACTGAACAGAGTAAAGACCCTAGAAATAAACCCCCAAACACACAGCCAACTTATCTTTGACAAAGGGTACCAATCAATCCAGTGGGAAAAGGAAAACCTCTTTAGCAAATGGTGCTGGAAAAACTGGGTATCTATCTGCAGAAAGATGGATCTGAACCCCTATCTGTCACCATTAACAAAAATCAACTCAAAGTGGATCAAAGATCTAAATCTAAGACTGCAAAGTTAAGACTGCAAAGTTTTAAACTACTGGTGGAAAGCACTGGAGAATCTCTGGGCGACATTGGGGTAGGCAAAGACTTCAAAGCACAGGCAATAATCCCCAAAATAGACAGGTGGGGTTACATCAGATTAAGTTTCTGCACAGCAAAGGACTCTGTAATTAGTGTGAACTAACAACCCTCAGAATAGGAGAAAATTTTTGTTAACTGTGCCTCAGATAAGAGACTGATAACCAAAATACACAGGGAACTCCAGTGGCTTACCTGGAAGAAAATTATTAACCCAATTAAAAGATGGGAAAAGGATGGGCAAATGAGATAAACAGATAACTCTCAAAGGAAGACATACGAACAACCAAAAAGCCTATGGAAAAATGCTCAACATCCCTCATCGTAAGGGAGATGCAGATCAAAACCACAATGAGATACCACCTAACCCCAGTCAGAATGGCAAAGATTAAAAAATCAAAAATTGATAAGTACTGGATGGGATGCGGTGAAAGGGGAACAGTCTTATATTTTTGGTGGGAATGCAAATTGGTCCAGCCACTGTGGAGAACAATATGGAGGTTCTTCAAAGACCTTCAAATAAAACTACCACTTGTTCCAGCAATTCCACTCCTGGGTATCTACCCAAAGGTCAGGAAAAGGCTCAGTTGTAAAAGTGCTTGAACAACTATATTTATTGCAGCATTATTCACAATTTACAAGACATGGAAACAACCCAAATGTCTACAGATGAATGGATTGAAAAAGTGTGGCACATATACTCCATGAAATACTATTCGGCCATAGAAAAAAACAAGACTCCAGCATTTGATAGAAAGTGGAAGAATATGGAAGATTTATTGCTGAGTGAAGCAAGTCAGGCTATGAAACTGAGACATTATATGTCTCCACTTAACATATACTGATTATTTGCACTCTATGGTAGAGACTGAAAGACTGGAGGACATAAAAGCATTGAAAATTGTTATGGAGACTGGTGACAAAGTGGGATGAGAGTAGAGAGGGGAAGAGTGCAGGAAGGGAAATTTGGGAGAAAATGGAGAAGTAAGCCATTTGTGGGACACAGATATGGTTTGCTTCCTGTTTATATACTGTATAGTATTCTCAACTGGTGTGTCATGTTGGGTAAAATCTCTTTTCAATCTAAATGATGTATAGTGATTGAATGTATAAGTAATAAACAAACAAACTCACTCCAGGTGCTTGTGTGTGCATGCCCAAAATCCCGAGAGTGGAGGAGAAGGGACTGCGGTGTGGCCATCCTGCCCTGGAGGGGCGATTTCTTGCTTTCTGTCTCTCTAGCTTTCTCTGTCTTTCTGGTGAGTGCATGTGTCCTATAGCAAAAAATCTCTCTCTTAAGAAAAAGAAAGAATGATAAGAAAAATAGCTAAATGATGTATCAGTGAGTCATTGCAGAAATGGCTTGGCTCTGTGGCCCTGCAGATAGGTCAGTAACATTTGCTTTCTCACTCCATTTCCTTACATGTTTCTGGTTCAGTCTATCCACTGCTACATCCCATGGTTTACATTCAACTCATTAATCATGCTTATAATAATAACAACTTTCCCCTACTAGACAAAGAGCTCCTTAAAGGTACAACCATGAGATCAACCTTTTAAGATTCCACATGTGAGTGAGAGCATGTGGTATTTGTCTTTCTGTGCTTGGCTTATTTTATTTACCATAATGTTCCTCAGGTTGATCCATGCTATGCTTTGAATGTGTCCCCTCCAAATTTATATGTAGAAATAAGCCTCTATTCCTATGAATCACCAGTTTCAAAATTTTCGGTTGGTAGAAACAGAACAGACTAGCATAGTCCATGTTTTCACAAATGACAGCAGTTCCTTCTTTTTTTTTCTTTTTTTTAATGGTTGAATAGAATAGTGGTTACCAGGGACTTGGGCATTGGTGGCTGAAGGATTTGGGGAGCCATCAACCAAAGGTTACAAAATTTCAGTTAGACAGGAAGAATAAATTCAGAGGATCATCTGTACAACATGGTAATTAGTAACAGTATACAGTATTCTTGAATAATTCTGAGAATAGATTTTTAAGTATTCTCACTACAAAAATGACAACTGTGTGAGGTAATGCATATGTTGATTAGCATGATTTATCCATTCTATAATGTATGCATATTTCAAAACATCATATTGTACACAATAAACACATATGATTTTATACCAATTGAAAATAAAAGTAGAGGCCATAAGTTTTTCTTTTCTTTAAATCTCTGTATCCCACTGCTTAGCTTAGCATTAGGCCATGGATTTAATAATGACTTGTTGAATAAACAAGTTCAACAAGTGAAAAGATACACAGAAACATGCTTGCTAAATTGTGGTAAAATTTCTGTCTAAACTCCTCTAGTGGTAGATAATTATCTCTTCTCTGTGAGAAGATCTACATAATCATAGAACAACTGGAGTAAAAGAGAAACCTCAGCTAAGGATAACTCTTTGTTGACCTTTCTATACTTAAGTCAGCATCAGGAGAATATTCAGCATGGCTGAAGACTGTGGAAAGTGCAATGTCAAAAAGAGCCCTTCTTTGTCTCTCTGGACAGTTTTTGTTTTAAAGGCTATTTTGTCAGAAATTAGTATCGTTGACTCTAGCTCTTTTTTGGTTCCCATTTGAATGGAAACCCTTTTTCCAACCCTTAACTTTTAGTCTATGTATGTCTTTATCCATGAGGTGGGTTTTCTGTAAGCAACAGATAGAGATTTTCTGTTTTTTAATCCATTCAGCCAGTCTATGTCTCTTGATTGGAGAATTTAATCCATTAACATTCAATGTTATTATCAATATTACGGGACTTGTCCCAACATTTAAGTTGATCATTGTCTTGGTTGCCTTTTATTCCTTTATTTCTGGCTGTTCACTCTTTAGTTTTCTTGAAACAGTACTCTCTTCAAGGTTTTTTAAAAGAGCTGGTCTGGTGTTGGCAAATTCTTTCAGGTTTTGTTTGTCTGAGGAGATTTTAATCCTTTTTTTCCCATATGAAGGATAATTAATCTTGCAGGATATAGTAATCTTGGTTGAAATTGTTTTTCTCTTGACACTTTCAATAAATCTTTCCATTCTTTCCTTGCTTGCATTGTTTCCATTGAGAGGCCCGGTGTTAGGTCAAAACAACAATGAGTTACCACCTAACCCCAGTCAGAATGACTAAGATTGAAAAAATAAAAAACGATAAGTGCTGGTGGGGGCTGTGGTGAAAGGGGAATTCTCTTACACTGCTGGTGGAAAGGTAAATTGGTATAGCCACTGTGAAGAAGAATTTGGAAGTTCCTCAAAGACCTTCAAATAGAAGGTCTACCATATGATCCAGCAGTTCCACTCCTGGGTATCTACCCAAAGGACAGGAGAATACTTCATTGGAAAAGTGCTTGCAAATTGTAATGCTTACAGCATTATTTACAACTGCTAAAACATGGAACCAACCCAAATGCCCATGAACAGATGAATGGATTGGAATACTACTCAAACATAAAAAACTAGACCCAGGCTTTTGACAGAAAGTGGATGAATATGGAAGATTTACTGCTGAGTGAAGCAAGCCAGGCTATGAAGGAGAGACAACGTATGTCCCCACTTAATATATACCAAGTGTCCGCACTCAATGACTGAAACTGAATGACTAAAGGATATAGAAACACAGTAAATGGTTGTAAATACCAGATATAGTGTGGGAAGAGGGTGGGTAAAGGAGTGGAATCTGAGAAGGGACATTTAGAAGAAAAACAGAGAGGCAAAGCATTAATGGGATGAAAAAAATGAGGTATTATCTATTGAAGATAACTTTATAGTATTATCAACTGGACTGGAGAGAAATGTACACATGTTGGAATATTCACTTTGCTAAATAACATGATTAAATGTATAAAAGGACTTGAAATTTAAAAAAAAAAAAAAAAAAAAAGAACCTAGATGGGGCCAGCAGGCAGCATGGTGATTAAGGTGGCTGGATCCTACATGGCCAACTGTGCAGTTTCAGTTCTGGACCTGAAAGCTTGGAAAAAAAACCACATTGGGTATGTGTGTGTGTGTGTGTGTGTGTGTGTGTGTGTGTGCTCTCCCCACCACCCCCCCTCCCCCAAAAAAAGAGCCTAGAGAGGAAGCTTGCTAAAGCTCTTTTACTACCAAGTCTTTCTTGTATCTCTGCCTCATATGCCCTAGAGCTTCACTAATTCTTCTGTCCAAGTTCAGCAGAAATAAGACTAGAATTGCTTCAAGGAAACGATCTTTAAAATAATCAAAATAGTCATAAAAGCAAAAATAAACAATAAACAAACAAAACTAATTTATTAACAAAGTAACATAGGAGATTGGTTTGGCTGGCATAATTAGGACATACTCAAAACCAAAGATTCTATATTCTACTTGTCTTAGAGACCTTTGGTCTCTCCCTTTTCCTCTCTAAGGCAGGAGCTGACAGGAACATCATTCATATTACCCCAGGCAGATGGATGTTGGGATGTGAGCTTTGTCATTCTGCCCTCATTTGGAAATTTGTCATTGCCACCTCCACGAAAATTGATATTAGCAAAGTAAAAATCCCAAAGCACCTTACCGATGCTTACTTCAAGAAAAAGAAACTGCAGAAGCCCAGACACCAGGAAGGTGAGATCTTCGACACAGAGAAGGAGAAATACAAGATTTCAGAGCAGCGCAAGATTGATCAGAAAGCTGTGGATTCGCAAATTTTACCAAAAATCAAAGCTGTTCCTCAGCTCCAGGACTACCTGCGATCCGTGTTTGCCCTTACAAATGGAGTCTATCCTCACAAATCGGTGCTCTAGATTTTTTTTGCCAGGAACCTAATTAAATAACTGATCATTATATATATATAAAAGGAATGTAGGACCAATGATTTCTCATCAGTGTAGCATCCAAACTTAGATATTTTTTTCTGGGTTCACTTACCTTTGTCCTGTCTCTCCTCACTTTGGCTTTCAAGTTGCATTGCAGAGTAGCACCAACTATAATTCCATGGAATTTCTGTAAGGGTAGTAAAAGATTCAGAATAAGAATTTCTCATGCTGGTAATGTTTCATTCAAATATGTGCTTAACAAACCTGGAACTTGATCCTTGAAATCTAAAATAATCTATCCCTAAAATACATGTGTGTGTGTGTGTGTGTGCGCCAGATTTTAGAATGCACTTCATTTATCCTTATCTTAAAGTTATATTTTCAAAGCTTGGGAAACAGATGTCACTTCCTGGCAACAAAGTCTAAGTTGATAACTACAATCTGTCAGAAAAATCATCTGAAACTTAGAAACAGGGAAAAGAAACTACTGGATAATCTTTTATAGCATTTCTAGATTTACAGCTTTGATTAGTTTTCTGTTGACTTAATTATTTTATAACTCTGTAGGGCAGAGGTTAACTTGTACATTTTTATCCAGTGGAGATACAAGTATTTTATGCTTAGTGGGGAAAAAATAATTCCAAAGGATATGACTTACTGCATTTTGGGACATTAATTAGTTTTATATATAATTCAGAAATTTTATCTCAACATTCCTTATTCAACTGTCTAAAAATCTTAGCTCCTAAATTTTCATTTGAACAGATCTTAACATCTTAGTTATTTCTTTGTTAATTAATGAATTAAATAAAATCTTTGATTACTGCTTATATGAACGAGTCATGCTTTTTAAACTTTTGCAAGTTATATATTATCAAACTCCATGAGTTTGCTATGTAAACAAATAATGATTTCCTCCTCTTATTTCTCTCCATCCTTAGCCCAACTCAGAAAGGACCAATAAAGTATATTTATTTTAATCAATTTTATTCTGGTCCTTAAGTCATTAAGTATGAATGAGCCAAGACAAGAAAACATTTTAGGTATCTTCACCTTGATTATCTGAAATAAGATTAGATAGGAACAAATATCCATAAATCTTGAAAGAGGTATGAAGTCGAAATGAAAAAGTGTTTCCAACCACACAATAATCAACTGCCAGGAAAGAAAAGAGAAAAAAACTTGGATCACTGTAATCCCTTTGGAATAAGAATACATCTTCTAGTTCCACCCTTAGTGAGCATCAAATGAATTTGTAGGAATATAGTTTACATCTCAGTAATCTAAGCAGAGTTTCATCAAATATTTTTAAGAGTGAGGGCCTTAATAGCAATTAAAGGTAGAACCGTGGAAATGAAGCTCTGAGTTATGACACATTAGTAAGTATATTCTTCTAATAAACATACCCAGATTTTTTTTGAAATTTTACTTTTATTTTCTTATACTTTTATATTCAATCACTGTACATCTTTACAGCACACAAAATGGATTTCCCCAGCGTGCATACATTGTATATTAGTTCAGTCAAAGATAATACCAAGTAAAGTATCCAGATCTTTTTTTAAAAGAAGAAAGTTAAATACCACACAGACCAATATTAGCTTGTGCTTGTGGGCTACAAATTTTATACCCCATTTTCAGGTCTGTTCTGTTAGTATATCTGTGTTCACCCAGCTGATGTTAATAGTTGCAACATTACCATCATCTGAATATTCAGTCCTGCTCCCAGCTGCCTACAGCTCCACAGTATGCTTGGAGTTTTTACTGCTCCTAAGGAAGGAGAACCAAGGATGGGATGGCCTGACACTCTAGATGCTCTCCAACTCCTGCAAAGCCATAAGTGTTTTGAGAAGGTAGTCTGGCTAAATCCCTCTAAGTAGCAAGCTCAAAATGTGAAATGGTGGGGCCAGCAGATGATGTAGCAGTTGCATCACTGGACTCCCACATGACTGTCCAGGATTTAAGTCCTAGACTCAGTGACTTCAAAATCATACCAGGTGCATGTGTGTGCGTGCCCCAGATCCAGGGAGGAAAATTGAGAAGGGATTGCAGCATGGCCATCCTCCCTGGGGGGCGACTTTTCACTTCCCCTCTCACTGTCTCCATCTCTCAGGCCAGCGCTTGTGCCCTAAGGCAAAAAACTCTTAAAAATAAATAATTAAAAATAAAAAGTGAAATGGTTGTGAGGCATTTAATAGCCAGCTAGTGGTCTGATTAATTACTATCTCAGTTGGAGCTAGGTGTTTACTCTATGTTGCCATGGTCTCTGCACCTATATCATATTACATGGCAGCCACCTGGGAAGTATATTTAAGCAGTTGACTCAGAGGAGTGGACGAATGTGAGGGAAGGCGGGAAGAAATGAGATGTGAGAGGAAAAAGAGAAGGGTTGGAGCAATACTTGTATTTGTAGCCAGAGAATTGGGCTTTATTTTAAAGTTTGCTATTACTTAAGGACAATGTGATTTGGAACAAGTTATTAACCACAGCAGCCTCAAATTTCTTCCAAAATAAGAATGACTTTGTAAAAATGGAGTAAATAAATAAATAGATGGCGGATGAAAGAGATCTACTGAAGAATAAATTTGTGAAAAAGAGAAATGTACAGGGTGTTAAGTATTAAAAATGAAGTATAGCATTAATCTCCATTATCAGGCCGAGATAGAAGAGTTGAGAGAGAAGTAATGTTTGTGCTATGGCTTGAATGTATCCCCTAAAAATTCATGTATTAAAATTTGGTCGTGATAGGGTAAAAATTTAATCCAACTATGGAGCTTTTAGGAGGTGATTAGGATTAAGGTCATAGGGTGGAACCGACATGATTGAATCATAGTGGCTTTATAGGAAGAGGGAATGAGACCAACATAGACACACGCTCTGTTCTTGCTGTCTATGTGATGCCCTGTGCCACCTCAGGACTCTGTACCAACCAACAAGAAAATCCACCCTGACAAGATCCTCACCAATTGTGGCTCTTTGATTTTGGGTTTTCAAAACCATGAGCTAAAGGGACCAGCAGTTAGCGTAATGACTATGTCGCTGGACTCCCATGTAGTCGACTGCAGTTCGAGTCCCGGACACGGTGCCTTAAAACTCATGCCGGCGCGTGTGTGTGCGTGCCCAAGATCCCGAGAGGAGAATGGAGGTGAAGTGATTGCGGCATGGCCATTCCCTCTGGGGGGTGATTTCTCACTTTCTGTCTCCCTGTCTCTCTTTGTCTTTCTGGCAAGTGCACACACCCTATAGCAAAAACCTCTCCAAAAAAAAAAAAAAAAAGAGCTAAATAAACCTTTATTTTTACCCTGTATGATATTCAGCTATTCATGACAGAAAAGTAGACTTAAATGGTGTGAAATTGCTGGTCACAGTACTTGGCAGAAAGTAGTCAATCAACATATAGTTATGTTCTAATTTTTTACATTTTAATATATATACCTACTACTGATACATTGGCTTAAAAAAAACTTAAAGCATAACAATATTATGTTAGGAAGTGAAACCACTTGAATGCTTATGTATTATTGGTGGCATTAAAAACCAAATCACTGAGGATCGGCTGGTGGTGTGATGGTTAAGGCAGCTGTATCACACAAAACAGACTTCATAGTTTGAAGTCCAGACTCGGCAGTTTGAAAAACACGTCAGGCGCCTGTGCATGTCTGCCCAGAATCTTGAAAAGAGAATGAAGGAGAAGGGACTGCAGTGTGGCCATTCCCCCTGGGGGATAATTTCTCACTTTCTCTCTTCTCTCTCTTTCTGGTGAGTGCATGAGTCCAATAGCAAAATCAAAACAAAACAAAAACCAAACAACAGCGGTGGACAACCACTTTGGAAAACAATTTGGCCTTATTTAAAAAGTTGATGAAGCATTTAACCTTAGTCCAGTCTACCCAAATAACCCAGCAAGTCACTTTTAGGCATAATCCTAGGGAAATCTTACATAATGTACAACAATATGTGTAGTAGTACTGCTCATACCATCAAAACTGGAAACCAGATAAATGGCTATTAACAGTAGAATAAAGAAGTAAGTTATGGGGGACCAGCAGTTAGCGTAATGGCTATATCGCTGGATTCCCATGTAGTCAACTGCGGTCCTGGACCTGGTGGCTTAAAACTCACGCCCAGCGCGTGTGCGTGCATGCCCAAGAGCCCGAGAGGAGAATGGAGAAGAGATTGCGGTGTGGTCATCCCCCCCGGGGGGTGATTTTTTGCTTTCTGTCTCTCTGTCTCTGTCTGTCTAGTGAGCACACATGCTCTATAGCGAAAAACCTCTCAAAAAACAAACAAAAAAAAGAAGTAAGTTATGGTATACTCATAAGTTATAAACAGTGAAAATGAATAAACTGTAACTATACACATACACATTGATAAGTCTTAGAAGTACAATATTTAGAGAGAAAATGAATTACAGAAGAAACATACAATATTATTTTATTTAGATAAAGTTAAATATCATGCAATAACTATATCATCAGGTATATATGCTTTCAAGGTAAACCTATAAAGAAAAATAAAGTTATGAAAAATACAAAATTCATGGTAGAAGTTAGAGAGAAGGAAAGGAATAGGATGGGAAATACTGAGAACTTCAAGCTACACTTGTGCTTATGTTTGTTGTTAATCTTTACAACTTAGACATTTGTTATAAACTTCATATCTATCCAATATATAATAACAAAAAGAACTGAAAGAAATGAAGATGCCAACTCTAAAAAATATTCTTCCTATCTTAGAAGAATAATTTTTGAATAACAATTTTTAAAGAATTCTTTTATTTAACTTTATTTATTTACTTATTTTAATTTGACCAGAGAGGGACAGAGTGAGAGAGAGAGAAAAAAAGTGAGAAAGCAAACCACCAGGTTCGGGACTTGAACCATGGTGGGAGTCTAGCATCTTCAAATACCATGCCACATGCCAGCCCCTTGAATAACCTTTAATGAAAGAGTTGGTCCAATTAGGGCCACTACATTTAAAAAAATACATTTTATTTTGAGATAGTTTGAAACTTACAAAAGAATTACAAAAAGTAATACAGAAAATTGCAATATGTACTCTGCTCACCTTACTCTTACATTAACATCTTATGTAACCATAGAATAATTAACAAATGAGAAAATCAGTATAATACTATTAACGGAAGTACATAATTTATATTTATATTTTATCACTTTTCCCCTACCATTACCTTTGTTGTTGTTGTTCAGGATCTAATCCAGAATTCCACATTAAATTAATTGCATCTTCTTTGTCTTCCTTCCCTGTTTGACACTTTCGAAGGGTAATGGCCGATTGTTTTGTAGACCATGCCTCCACTTGGGTTTATTTATCTGATGTGCCCTTCCCAGTGTGTCATATCAGGAGACACATACTTTTGATATGCATTCTTGTGATGTGAACTTGTATCATGTATCACTTGGCTAAGGTGATATATGCACTCTCTACTGTAAACTTAATATTTTTCCCTTTGTAATTACTAAATATTTAGGAAGACAGTCATCACATATTGAAAAGAATTTTTAAAAAAATCATAGTTATAAAGAAAGCACCAAATCTTGAGAAATCAAGGAGTAACATTAGCGTCTATAATACTTAAAGTCTAACAATATTATGTCTTAGTAACAAAAACTCTTTCATATAGACTTATCTGTCCTCAGGCTACCTAGAACTTGAACTGAATCACATTAACATAAAAATGAAGATGACCTGAAACTTGGGGGTGAGGGTAGGGTATTGGCCTATAATCTTTCAACTGGCATCACTCTGCAAACAAACCTCATGTTCTCCCAATCCACAGGATGCTGTGTGCCAGCATCCTGCATCCCCTCACATACCCCCCCAAACAATGACTTGTATACAAAAAGACTAGTGAATGTACCAAGTATAAAATTTTGAGAGACAGCTTTAAGAGAAAGTCTTCAAGTTTATACTTAGCTCAATCCGAAACTACATAAAATATAACCTATGCAATGAAGTATACCATATTTATGAAAGCAGCATAGCCAATGACTCTTAGTACTAGAATATTATAGACTGTGTCCATATTAGTCATAACTGGCTCTTACTGAATACACCTGTTTTCCAGAACTTCACCAATAAAAGAATGGCAGAGGAAATAATAAGTAAACAAACTCCTGGTTGACTTGAATGCTTTTGACAATCTGAGGAAAGGGTTCTCACAGAAGCAGATGTGCCTATCACTTGCTGAGAAGAAAGGATAAGAGTTACACATTGCCCAAATTGTGTGAAATCATGAAAGCTTCCTGGCTACTCTACATATTTCTCTGAGTTAGTTATTATGCCCAATGCATAAATCCCCAAAGTTACTTCAGAAACCATGGTTCCTTCATCCTGATTCCCACTGCATGCATCTCAGCACAATCTAACAAAAAGTAGATTTTAACAAAAAGCTCTAAAAAGTCAGGATCTAATGAAAGTTTTCTTTCTCTATTGCAACCACCACTTATTTTTTTTTTTAAGAGAGATTTTTGCTATAGGGCACGTGTGCTCACCAGAGAGACAGAGAAACAGACAGATAGAAAGTGAGAAATCACCTCCCAGGGAGGATGCCATGCCACAATCCCTTCTCCTCCACTCTCCTCTGGGGATTTTGGGCACACACATGTGCCTGGTATAAGTTTTAAGCTACTGGGCCTCGAACTGTGGGAGTCCAGTGATGTAACCATTATGCCATCTGCTGTTTCCCCACAACTTCTTCTTTTTTTTTTTTTTGGAGAGGTTTTTGCTATAGTGCACATGTGTTCGCCAGAAAGACAGAGAGAGACAGAAAGATAGAAAGCAAGAAATCATCCCCCCAGGGGGGATGGCCATGCCACAATCCCTTCTCCTCTTGAGATCTTGGGCACGCATACACATCTGCACTGTGTGAATTTAAGCCACCTGGTCTGGGACTCGAACCGTCATCAACTACATGGGAGTCCATTACATCATTTGCTGGTCCCTTCCACAACTTCTTTATGACAGCAAAACACTTTAGGAAAACAAAGATCTTCTAAAATTAGAAACTTCAAATTCTTGGAGGGGTGAAAAAATACTGAGACATCTACCAGTTTATGATGCTATTAGGATGACTAGATCTCTTTAAGTTTCCTCCTTCTAACTGATTTCAAGCTTCTGGAAACTTACCAAATAACTTCATTGTTGAATTTTCTTTTTTCTTTCTTCTTCTTCTTCTCCTTTTTTTTTTTTTTTTTTTTTTCCTTTTTCTGTTTCTTCCAGAGAGGGAAAATGAAGTGAGTTCCAGAACCCTCATTTACAACTTGCCTCCTCCAAAGGTAGTTCATGGTCCCTTAATAACTCCAATAAACTTTGTTTTGGGCATGGTGGCGCTCACCCTATGGCAATAAACTTTGTTTTGGTTTCAGATGGATTAAAGCAAAGGGCTAAAGATTGATGTAAAATAATTATCAAACACTGAATGGAGTAGAAAGGAACCTGTAAAACACTACCATTTCTTAGCCACCACTTTTTTTCAATTTATAAACTCACAATCTTTCCCTGGAGTTATCTGTTCAGTATATGAGGCAGACTTTGTAAAGCAACCATGAGCTACAGAGATCCTTCTTTTCCCTCTGGAGTTTTTACTCAGGTGAAACAATTGAATCTGCACAATCTCCTTCTGCTCCTTGTAATTTTGTTCTCACAAAGCAAGCTCCCTATTAAGTAGCATAATACTGCTGTTTTGTGATCGTTTATTTTCCCTTTCTTTTGGTCTATAAAAAATGAGCCAATGTTTACCAAGTTAATCTTAACTATTTTGCACAGCAGGTAGTTAGCAAATGTTTATTGAATGGAATCTTAGAAACCAAGAGATATCCTTTCCTTTAAACAAATGCTATTGGTTTTTAAATTGGGAACAAGGATGAGAACAGTGACAGTTTGGAAACCTCTGTTTTATTTAGAGCTTGGATTCCTAAGTAATTTGTATCTAAAGTGAATGACCCTCTCCCTTGGGTTTGTTTTTTTTTTTTCTTTAGCTTTTCTCATCTACAATGAAGGATAATGGTTGTCATTTCCCTTCTTTGCTCAAGAAGATAATGTAAAGCAGGGGCTTTCAAACGAGGTTACATGGAACAGGTAGGTTTCTCAGGGACTAAAGTAGAGCCAAGGGTAGATAGGAGCAAGGACGAAAAAGAGAGGAGCATTTCCTCTTGCTCAATTTAAGTAACATCTTTCATATGGAATTTCCCATACATTTTCCATGGGAAAAGTAATTTATGCTGCTAAAAACCAAGTTAGAAAATCATCTGGATGTTTCTGGGAAAAATGCTTAAAAAGTAAAGGACTGTGAATACATGGCAATGTTGTTATTATTTTTAGCAAAGACCTGAAATTTTATAGTGTATAGTGCATTTATTTGTCAAGTTCTCTTAGACTTTTAATTTGATTAGTTAGTTAATTGGGGTAAGATCAAAGTCGCTCTTTTTAAATGTGTCAGAGGATGTATATGGTCACAGGGTTAGGGGAGAGATGAGAAAGCACTCCCCATGGGGGATGGCCATGCCACAATCCCTTCTCCATTTCTCCTTCCTTTTGAGATTTTGAACACATATGCACATGTGCCCAGCATGCTTGTCAAGCTGCTGGATCCAGGACTTACACTGTGTAGTCAGCCATGTGAGGTCCAGCCACCTTAACCACCATCTCACAGGCTGGCCCCAAAGTCCTTTCTTGGGTGACTGTGAATGAGAAGGCTGAAATCCATTGCTTAGCAGGTCTGGTGATGAGAGCAGCTTTACTCTTAAAACTCTTTCAATAGGGAGCAAACTATTCTTTCAATAGTCAGTGTCATAACTATAGTGTGAGCAGACGTAAGATGGTTAGAAGTAAAAAATCATCCATTATAGAGCAAATCATCAGGGAAAACCAAACATATCAGCAATACAAGGATGGTTTCATATTATAAAATATATTAATATAGGAAACTATAGTAATATTGTGATAGTGGAAAAGTGTGTCATGACTTTTCCAACAACCTAACAGATAAAATAATAATGGTCATATGACCATCACCATATATACTTAAAGGCATTTGTTATTATTTAATTTTCCTTCTTGTAAAAACTCTTCATAAAGGGAAATCAGATATTTCCTTAGCAATACTTGTCTACAGCCAAGATTCAGCATTATGTTTAATGCTGAAAAATTAGAAGCATTTTATTAAACCTAAGTATAAGACAAGGAGCCTTCTCTTAATAACTATTATTTAACACTTCCAGAAGTATAGCCAAAGTAATGAGAGAGAGAGAAAGATGACATATAAAAATTGGGAATGAGGAAGAAACAGTGTGAACACTTGCAGGTGATATAATTTTATATCTGGAAAGCAAGACTATGACTAGAAAAAACATTTTTTTAAAAAATTGATATGTAAGGGAGGAGTCTGAGGTCTGACCCAACATCAGGCTGGTGGAGAAACCAATAGGCTGGGGAGTTCTGGCCACCTTAGCTGCCTGGAGGCAGGGACTAAGACTGAAGATTTTCTGCTGAGACTTCACCCTCCAGACCCCATTCTAGAGTGTCTTCATGCACTGAGTGTCTAGACAGGTCTAAGTGAACTGTAGCCAACATCTGAATACTATTAGGGTCAGAATAGTTCTCAATTCCCACTGAATCTGCTGCACAAAGGGAGAAAAATGGAACTGCAGAGAGATGGCAGATCATCTCCTCCTACATGCCTCTGAATGCTCAGATTGAACTTCAAGAAATTAGGAAGAAACATATACCCCAAAATATGACCAGAAATCACCACAGAGGCACAAGAAATATGAGAAACCAAGAAATACCTCTCCCCCATGGGAAAAGAACAACTCCTCTTCATCCACAGACAGTACAATGGGACTCACAGAAATGTCTAGTAAAGAACTTAGAATATTCATAGTGACAAAGCTAACAGAGATGCAAGAAAAAAGGGACAATGAACTCCAGAAGATGCAGGAGAAAAGAGCTGATGAATTCCAGGTGGAGAAATTCTTGCATGATCTGAAAGAGGAAAAACACAACATAAAAAAGAACCAGAAATGTTAGAGATGAAGTCTGTAATACAGGAAATCAAAACATCTCTTGAAAGTATTAAAAGCAGACTAGATCATAGAGAAGATTGAATATCATATGTAGAAGACAGAATCGCTGGCCTAGAAAAATTCACCATGAAGACTGAGAAAATAGCCCCCAAAATGAGGATAACATATAAGAAATATTAAATACCAACATCCAGGTATTGGTATCCCAGAAGGTGAAGAGACTAATAAGGGCATTGATAACCTATTCCATGAAATCCTGCAAGAAAACTTTCTAACCTAGAGAGGCATTCAAAGATCCAGACCCAAGAAATACAAAGAACCCCACCTAGAACCAACCCAAGAAGATCTTCTCCAAGACGCATTATAGCCAGATTGACCAAAACCACAGACAAAGACAAGATACTAAGATTGGCAAGAGAGAAACATCAATTTCAAACCAAGAATACTGTACCCGGCAACATTATCCTTCATATGGGAAGAAAAGACAAGAACATTCTCAGATAAACAAAACCTCAAAGAATTGAGCAACACAGGCTGGCCTTCAAATGTATTTCTAATGAAGTAATTTTATTCTTAGACCCTCATTCTATATTTTTGGATTATTTGCCATAGATACAAGAAAAAAATGGTACATTCACGGTTGATGTACTTAATATGGATATATTTCCATTTGGGTAGATTCCATATGGCTTCTAAATGGACTTGTGCAGAATGGAGATGTGAATCATTTAAAAAAATTTATTCTTGAGGGCAAGTCCATGTGAAATGGGCAGAATATTTTTGTTCCAACAAGGGGGATATCTCTTCTTTGAACTTGGGCAATTTTTTCTATATATGAGCAGAAGAGACTCATAAAATAGGTCTCATTGTCTTCTTTTAGTGTTAAAGGGTGATAACTTATTTTTATTTAGATTTTACAAGAATCTCACTTTGCTACCAGAAGTCTGGTATCTATGGCTTGGAATTTTCATAATGAGTCTAATTGAAAGCCACACAGAATCTTCCATAATCTGGGTTGGTTTTGTGACGCAGCAATAATACACTGTTCAAGAGGATACCACATGGAAACTGTAGTTTGAATTCCTAGCAGAAATATGCAACCAGTCTGCCTGCAACATGACAGAGGGCCCAAGATCCAATGGGTTGGACTAGAGAAAAAAGATGACCAGATCTTGTGGAGGGTGCTTCTCTCTCTCTCTCTTTCATGCATACATATGTGCTCTATCATGAATAAAGGAGGGTGGGGGAAACTTCTACAATAAGTTTCCACATGGAATTACCTTTGACCATGGAATATTTCTTATTTTTCTATTTCTTTACTTTTCTATCCCAACATAAAAACGATATTAGAAATATTTATATAGCATTTTCTGTCTGTCCAGCATAGAATTCTAGCTGAGTTTCCAGTCTACTAGCCTGCCCTTTAAGAGTTTGAAATTGCCAGTCCCTATAGTGTGAGCCACTACCTTTTCAATTATTTTAAATGCTTTATATACATTAAATAATTTGTTCTTGCAACAACTAAATACTGTTATTCCTATTTTTTAAATGAGGAAACTGACCCATACAGAGATTAGATAACTTGCCCAGGGTCAAGCGGTTGAGTCAGATATGAATCTATGCAGTCTAGTTTCACACTAATGTTGATAACCACTACCTCTATTTTCCAATTTCTGATCATCTCTTCTCCACACTCTCTGATAATTTACTATTTCTTTGCACTTGAAGTCAAGATCTTTAATGAAAATCCTAATCAATATAGACTTGAATTACATGAGATTCTTTGCAAGCCTCCCCGCAGCCAACTGTTCACTACTTTAATCCATTCTACATACTGTCACTAGATGAATTAGCCTACAATACTGTTGAGCACTCTCCTAAAAACCCAAAGTGCCTCACTGTAACCGTACTCCTAAATAAGTCCCCCATCAATTGCCCTCCCAACTAATACCTCTTCAAATAGATATCTTTTCTCTTGACAACATAAGACTAGCTAGAGAAGGGGAAAAATAAAAGAGCCTGCTCATATGTTCTCCTTGGTGCTTTTTTCTTATATTGTTTCACCTGTGTGAAATGTGGGCTCTATTGGTCTCTACTTACACATCCCATGAAGACTGCTGCCTAAACAACTGAACACCTAATCTAATCCTGATCAATTGGCCTATATGAAAATAATAAAGCATTGTAACAGCTACCATTCATTAAGTAACCACTATGATTCCAGTAGACAACTAGCCAGATATTTTACATATATTATCTTATTTAATGTTTACAACAACCTTGTAAAGTGAATAATTGCTGTTTTCATTTCACATATTTAGGACACTGAGACTCAATAAAATTAGGTAGTTTATCCAAGGTTAGGATTTGAACCCCAATTTTTTGAGTCCAAGTTCCTATTTTTTTCCCTATTCCATTTATTCTTCATACTATGTATTAAAAATGGCAAACAAGGGTCAGCGGGTGGTGTGGTGGTTGGAATGCCAGCCGAGGATTATATCCTGGACCTGGCAGCTTACTATCTCAATCTTCATCTCTCTGTTTCTCTCTGATGAGCACATGTACCCTATAGAAAAAAGTTAAAAGTAATAATGGTAAATAAAATTAAATAAATAATTCTTAAAAAACAAACAAACAAACAAGAAAGATCCCTACCCTGGAAGAGCTAATGTGCCTGCAGAAGACAAATTTATAAAAACAGTTATTTAAAATCAAACTGAGAGTAACCATTAGGTGATAATAGTGAAGAGTTCACAGGTCTCTGTACTATTTTTGCAATTTCCTATGAGTTAATAGTTATTTCAAAATTTAAGATTTTTAAAAATATCAGACCAAGGAAGATGGTAGCAAAAAATGTAGTTTTAAAATCTCCCCCTAATTACTCCACAGAAAATATAGAGCAAGTAGGATAGAAAAACCAAAAAATCCACTGACAATATCTATAAACGCTCAGTGACACAGTATCCCTATGACCCAAAATGCAACCGGACAAGCCTCACTGACAGTTTGTTTCATCTGAATGGTTGTCATCATCTATGCAGGAGGAAGCAGAGAGACACAGCTTGGTACCTGAGGGATCCAAAAGCAAGTGAACAATGAAGCAGCCAATAAGTACTACCTGGAGGTACTCAGTGTAGGAGGACACAGAGGCAGGAACAGGTTGGGTCCTATGAACTGCCTGAAACTAGTCATCTGGAGCCCCCTTCTAAGACAAAGTTGATAATTATTAAAACTAGATGATTGCTGGGACCAGCAGTTAGCATAGTGGCAATGTCGCTGGACTCCCACATAGTCGGCCACAGTTCGAGTCCCGGACCCGGTGGCTTGAACTCACGCCAGGCGCATGTGCGTGCGTGCCCAAGATCCCGAGAGGAGAATGGAGGAGAAGGGATTGCAGCGTGGCCATCCCCCCTGGGGGGTGATTTCTCACTTTCTGTCTCTCTGCCTCTCTCTGTCTGTCTGGCAAGTGCACGCGCCCTATAGCAAAAAACCTCTTCGAAAAAGAAAAAAAAAAAACAACTAGATGATGGCTATGTGGGCATCCATTATTTAAATATTTCTTACTAAAATGTTTTTTAAAAGAGGAAAACCAAACTTAAGAAATCAAACTTTGAGAGATTCTTTGACTTAACTGTGGTGAGATTGAGAGTGGTATTAATGGGAAATTATCTTTATTTTCCTATATTTATCTTGAGGAGAATAGTTAGGGAGATAAATGTGGAAAAGCCTGATATTTCAATGCTCTGGATCAATATGAAAGCTCAGAATCCAGAATGGATTTGTGCAATTGACTTAGGTATAAGTCTTTGGCTATACAAAGGTATCCACAGAACTGAAAGTGAGGGGAACTGATTCTGTGAAGCCTAAAGTAAAAAGTCTTGTAGACGAGAGAATGAGCAATACAATGAGAATACTGAAAGGCATAAATAGCTAGTATCTAATTTTCTTTTAAGACCTCAAATGATAAAACTACTGGTGGACACGTGTTCACAGATATGTACATATCAGCTGAACTTGCTATTGAAAGTATTTAGATTAATTAAGATATTTTGTGAATCAATTAAATGGAGGAAAGGATAAAGGAATGGAAAGCAACTGCAGATACCAGAGACAGTGTGGGAGGAGGGTGGAAATGGTAGAGGGTTAGAAATAGGGGAAAAAATTATATATCCACACACACACATACACACACACATACAAGAAATGGAAAATTATTTGTTGACAACAACTTGTATGATTAAGCCACTTTACAGTGTATCCTGGTTGCAAAATTGCATTTTGTATGCTGCAATGATGGTCAGTGAAAGAATGTAAAATAAATAAATTAAGAAAAAAAAAAAAACTACAGGTGGAAAACACTGGGGAAACTCTGGGAGACACTGGGGTAGGCAAAGATTTCTTAAGCAAGACCCACAAAGCATAGGCAATAATCCCTAAAATAGAGAAGTGGGATTACAACAGATTAAGAAGATTCTGCACAGCAAAAAACACAGTAATCAGTGTGGATCAACAACTTTCAGAATGGGAGAAAAATTTTATTAACTATGCCTCAGGTAACTATGCAACCAGAATACACAGGGAACTCAAGTGGCTTACTTGGAAGAAAATGATTAACCCAATTAAAAGATAGAAAAATGAGCTGAATAAACAACTCTCTAAGGAAGACAGGAACAGCCAAAAAGCAAATGAAAAAATGCTCAACATCCCTCATCATAAGAGAGATGCAGATCATAATTCCAGTCAGAATGGTGAAGATTAAAAAAAAAATTAAGTGCTGGTGGGGATGTGGTGAAAGGGGAACCCTTCTACATTGTTGGTGGGAATGTAAATTGATCCAACCACTGTGGAGAACAATATGGAATTTCCTCAAAGACCTTCAAATAGAACTACCATATGATCCAACAATTCCACTCCTGGGTATCCAAAGGACAGGAGTATGTTCAGTCGGAAAAGTGCTTGTACAACTATATTTATTGCAGCATTATTCATGATTGCTAAGACATGGAACCAACCCAAGTGTCCACAAACAGATGAATGAATTGAAAAAGCATGGCACATATACTCCATGGAATACTATTCAGCCATAAGAAACAAGGCATTTGACATACCTGGCATTTGGTAGAAAGTGGATGAATATGGAAGATTTATTGCTGAGTGAAGCAAGTTAGGTGATGAAACAGAGACATTGTATGTTTCCACTTAACATATATGTACTGTACTCTATGGTAGATACTGAAAGACTGGAGGACATAAAAGAACTGAAAATTGTTATGAATACCAGGGACAAAGTGATAGGAGAGAGGGAGAGGGGAAGAGTGTAGGAAAGGAAATTTTGGGGAAAAAAGTAGAGAGGTAAAACATTTGTGGAACACAGATATCGTTTATTACCTGTTGATGATGATGTGTATAGTATTCTCAACTGGGCTGGTCTGAGGTGTATATTATGCTGGGTAAATTCTCTTTACAATCTAAATGATGTATAGTGATTGAATGTATAAGTAATAATAATAAAAAGATAAGAATTATTTTATTTAACTTTATTTATTTATTCATTTTATTTTTTTATTTTAATTTGACCAGAGAGGGACAGAGAGAGAGAGAGGGAAAGTAAGAGAGCAAGCTGCCAGGTCCAGGACTCAAACCGCAGTGGGCCATGTGGGAGTCCAGAGCCCTTAACCACCACACCACCTGCCGGCCCCTAGTACTCAATTTTCTATTGTTACCTAAGCATCATGTAAACATCATTAGTCTTGCCCAAATTCTTCAATAAAATCTGTAATATACCCTGAAGCTTGGTACGAGTAAGCATGGGTATGTGTTAGAGACAGAGAGACAAAGAGATAGAGAAAATCAAGAAATCAGGATGAGTTCCAACACTAAATTTAAATAAGAAAAGTTAAAATAATTAGACAATCCATTAACTGAACCAATTTGGAAGAACCAGATGTTCAGAGTCAGTGGAATTATTTTTTTTAAAGGAAGAAAGAAAAAAGGGCCCCAAATCTCCAGAAAGATTGGGAAGGATGTAGGCTCCTGCTGCAAGATAGGATCCAAACCAATTTTGTTCTACCTTACTTGACAAGGTATTTCTACCAACATCTGAGGTGCTCAGATATCCATATGTATTCTATTTCTGTGTGCTTTTTAAGAACTTGGCAGAGGATGGGTAAGAGAGATACGTTTCAAATACTAAAAGAAGGCTTAAGAGAGTAAACGACAGGAAAGGAAAGAGGAAGAAAAGATCTTAACTCAGGAAGTTACTTCAGGAAAGGGTTTGTGCCTTATTTACCTTTTAACTTTAGCATAACACTGCACACAGTAGGCGCTCCAAAAACTTGAACAAAGACAGTTACAAGAAGGAGGAAATTTCCAATTTTTCAAAGCAGGAAGTTCAGGAGGAAAGAGAGTAGGTGGGAGGAGTAGAAAAGCAGATCGCTTCAGAACACCACAAATCACTTCCATTTTAAAAATTATGTTCTGTTTTAGAGAATGATGGTGTCCCAAATATAAGATATTTAAGTATGAAGTACAACAGTTAGGGAACGTTTCCCAGAAAGGATAGGTAGAACTTGGATGGGTGAGAATTTGGAGGCTTCTAGAACTTTAAACAAAAGATTCAACATTTAAAAGAAAATTTTTTTATTTCCCAGCTCCTAATCCATTAAATAAAACCTGTTTGTATTAATCTATCCTCTCACATCTAAGTCTTTAAAAAAACTTCATTTAGAACACTTAAGCAAAATCTCTCAATTATAACCTTTGTACAAGTTCCTTTTTCACTCTATGTCCATACATCAGTGAAGTCTTCTCTCCCTTCTTGTTCTTAGAGGAAATTAGTAGGCACGAGGGCCAGAACTCTGTTCTCTCTTTTCTTTTCTTCTTTTTAAAAATTTTTTTGGAGATATTTTTGCTATAGAGTGCATGTGCTTGCCAGAGACAGAAAAAGACAGAAAGCAAGAAATCATCCCCCTCCCCACCCCCAGTAGAATGGTCACACTGCAATCCCTTTTCCTCCATTCTCCTCCTGGGATCTTGGGCATGCACGCACATGTGCTCTGGGTCTCGGACTCAAACCACGGTCGGCCATGTGGGAGTCCAGAGACATAACTGCTATTCCATCTGCTGGTCCTGTTTGCTTTTCTTATCCTCAATCACCCTTTAATAAGCTATATAACATCACTAGCCGGCCAGCTGGCTTCAGATTCAAATGCTTCCTGTTATGTGCTATTGGCCCTACTCATCTAGTGGCCACCTTCCTCTAAGGGTAACCAATCCATTCCAGTTTGCTTGAAACTTCCCAGGTTTTAGCACTGAATGACCCATGACCAGGGAAGCCCCTTGATCTTGGGGAATGCCGGGACATTGGCCATCTTACTTCCTCTGTTCATCATCCCTTACTCTCCTTTAAAAACTCACCCCTCTTCTTCTCATTTATTGTACCTTCCCCCTTTCATTATTTCTCATCTTAAATCCTCTGTTCTAGCCAGGTGAGTCATCTTGTTGCTGCTTCAGCCAGTGCAGTGAAGCGTATCTCTGTTTTAACAAGTCCCCTTGCATAGTATATCTTCCCTCTTCCTCTCCACAGAGTAGATGTCTTCAAGCCTAGGTTACCTCTGATTTCTCCTCACGTAAAACTTGTTGGGGGGTGGGAAAAAGGAATAGAACTGCAACAAAGAAACACTATCACAGTTTGTTGTTTGACAGAGTTTCCTTGTCCAGTGATCCTCCTGCCTCAGCCCCTTAGCTGGGACTTAGTGTGATTCTATCACACCTCACAGGAGTGATAGAAATGGACTTCTAATAGGATCTCATCACATCGTAGTCTTCCACCCCATCAGCCTCTGGCCAGTCAGGATAATGGGCATGCCTGCCGGCATGCCCTACATCCTGAGGTTGACCCAGAAACTGAATCCAGGACCTTTGCATATGGTTCCAGCATTGTACAGTGGTGCCCTACTGGTAGTGACATGGTGGCTATAGGCTCTTTTTAAGGCAGGGTCTCATTTTGTTGCCTGGGACATCCTTAAGTGCATGATCCTACCTCAGCCTCCTGAGCTGCTGGGATTACTGCTTTTGGCCTTTAGACTGAACAGCGAATCAAATCAGGACTCCCAATGTGGCCTCGGCCTACAGACCAGCAATGTCTTAGCAATGTGTGCTACCACTGGCTGGCCTATTCACATTTATTGTATTGTTTTAATGAGTTAGTTTGTTATAATGAGAGAGAAAAAGACATTCTTCCCAGGTATTTCCATTGTGATCCTCTGTCTCAGCCTTCCAGTCAGCCAGGACCAAAGATAGATTATCATACCCAGCCTACCTAGGTTGGTGTGGAAACTGAACCTTCCATGTGATCCCAACCTTACACAGTGGCCTCCTCCTGCTCGCACCACCACAGCTGGGCATTAATGAAAAACTTTTAAAAGTTTTTCTATTTTCCTTTCTTCATAAATTCTTATACTCTCATGTACTCAATAAGGGTTTGCTCAGTAAACACTATCCTAAGTACAGAAGGGGGCAGAAAGATTAAATATCTTTAAATGTCTCTCCTCAATCTACAATCTAGAGAAGTAACAAAAACTGATCATTTACTGATTGAATTATTACAAAAGGCAGCAGCATATGATTATAGGGCAGTATGGTTAGCAGACAAGGGAGAATAATCAGTGAGGGCCTATTTAAAAATTTTAAATATTTAATCACTGTACCTCTTCTTTTTAAAGAGATTTTTGCTATAGGCACATGCATTTGCTGGACAGAGAGAGACAGAAAGACAGAAAGCAAAAAATCACCTCTCAGGGGAGATGTCGTATCACCATCCCTTTTTCTCCATTCTCCTCTTGGAATCTTTGGCATGCATGCACATGTACTTGGCGTGAGTTTAAGCCACCAGCTCTGGGACTTGAACTATAGTCAACCATGTGGGAGTCCACCAATGTAACCATTATGCCATCTGCTGGTCCCATAATCACTGTATGATTATAGCATACAAAATGGTTTTTCCATTTTTGCTTTACAGCACACAAAATGGTTATTCCCAATATAAATACAGTGCATATTAGTCAAGTCATAGATGTTATCATGTACATTGTCAACAGGTAACTTTTTGTTTCTGTAAAGAGGGCCTATTTTTAAGGAGAAAGATTCCTAGAGATAGGTAAGACCTGAACTGGATAGAATTTTTATTTGTTGAGCAGAATAGGGAGAACATTCCAGACCAGGGAGCTAAGACAGAACTATGTTTAACCATGGTACTTGAAGACAAAGAGATGACTAACCTGGCTGGAGGTGAGGATTCATGTTGGTAAGTAGCAGAAGAACCAAACTGAACAGCACTGAACGTAAGACTGAAGCATTTGAATGTTTTTCCAATGAACAATGGGAAATCACTGAAGATCTTTTTCAATAGGTAAACATTAATATCAAAATAGGTTTCAGCCTTTTGGCTCTCTGAGTAGCACCATGGTGGTTGGCAAGAATAAGTGCCTTATGAAAGGCGGAAAAAAGGGAGCCAAGAAGAAAGTGGTTGATCCATTTTCTAAAAAAGATTGGTATGATGTGAAAGCACCTGCTATGTTCAACATAAGAAATATTGGGAAGACACTGGTTACCAGGACTCAAGGAACCAAAATTGCATCCCATGGCCTTAAGGGCCGTGTGTTTGAAGTGAGCCTTGTAGATCTGCAGAATGACGAAGACGTATTTAGGAAATTCAAGCTAATCACCAAGGATGTTCAGGGCAAAAACTGCCTGACTAACTTCCATGGCATGGATCTCACCCGTGACAAAATGTGTTCCACGGTCAAAAAATGGCAGATCATGATTGAAGTTCATGTCGATGTCAAGACTACCGATGGTTATTTGCTTCCTCTCTTCTGTGTTGGGTTTACTAAAAAACGCAACAATCAGATACGGAAGACCTCTTATGCCCAGCATCAGCAGGTCCACCAAATCCAGAAGA
>NW_006159555.1:11935250-11941145 GCF_000334495.1 Tupaia belangeri chinensis | reverse complement strand
TTTTTTTTTTAATTTTTTTTTTACCTGTATGAGTTTTATTAAATAGTTGAAAAGGGGAAAAAAAATAGGTTTCAGAAGGAAAGTATTGAAGCTCAAGAGACTTCCCAAGACAAAGTATGAGAGTTAAGAGACTACTGCCATGATCCATGCACAATGAACTCTCCATTTTAGTGACAGTGAAGAATTTATTCATATATCCATTCAACAAATGAATGCATCAGGCACTATATTAGATACTAGTCATACAGAAGAATCAGACCAAGTTCTTACTTACAATAGAATTTATTTGAGTACAGAAGATAGATAATTACATATATAAAGGTTGATAAGTGCTATAAGAATATGTATAACAGAGTGTTAGGTGATGGTGAGGGGGTAATCAAGGAAGGTCATGTGGTACGACTGAATGATGAAATGGGCATAGCTCTGAGAAGAACTGGAAGAAGAGCATTTCTGGCTGAAAGAGCAGCCAATGCTAAAGCCATGAGACAAAAATATTTGCTGTGTGTGGGCAGTGGAAAAAAGATTCAGTGTATCAAGAGTATAGAGAACAGGAGGAGTTCAGGTTACAGAAGCAGGCAAAGGCAAAATCATGTTGGTTTTGTAAACAATTGTAAAGTGTATGGATTTCATTCTGAGATGGTAAAGGAAGGTACCAGCAAGAAAAGAGTATTGTGATGATCTGATGTATGCCTTAAAAATACCATCTGAGGGATCAGCAGTTGATGTAATGGCTGTGTCACTGGACTCCCATGTAGCCGACCGTGGTTTGAGTCCAGGTCCTGGTGGCTTAAACTCATACCGGGCTTGTGTGTGTGCATGCCCAAGATCCTGAGAGGAGAATGGAGAAAAAGGGATTGCAGGGTGGCCATCCCTCATGGGAGGTGATTTCTTGCTTTCTGTCTGCCTCTCTCTGTCTTTTTGGCGAGTGCATGTGCCCTATAGCAAAAATTTCTCAAAAAAAATTTTTTTTTTTAAAGAAAGTCCACTTTGACCACTGTGCAAAGAATAAAGTGTAATGCAGAAGCAGGGAGGCCAGCTGATGGTTGTTGCTATAACCCAAGAAAGCATGACAGTAGATTGGACCAGGATGGAGGCAGTAGAGATGGTGAGGAATTCTGAATATATTTTGAAGGTAAATAATGTCAACAGCATTTGCTAATGGACTGAGAGTGGCATATCTCTTTTTCCTGATTTCTCAGAAAGTCAGATAACAACTTCATTTTGGCTTATGACAGAGACATGGGTGATCCCATTTTTATTTTATTTTATTTTATTATTATTACTAGTTTTTGCTATAGAGTGCATGCACTTATGAATGGAGAAATGGAGTAGTCAAAAAATGAGACCAGTATTTTACACTTGAGCAACTGGAAAGAGAGTTACTACTTTCTGAAATGGAAGAAGTAGGTTGCAGGGAGTGAAAATCAGGAGTTAGGTTTGGGTGTTAAATTTAAGCTACCTTTAAAACATCTAAGTAGTGGGTTTGACTAGACAGCTGGATGTACAAATTTAGAGCTTGAAAATAGGAAGTTGGAAGTCATAAGCATATAGATGATGTTTAGAGCTACGGAACTAAATGAGATCAACTAGAGAAAAAGAAAGGAAGAGGTACAGAGGCCTGAGGAACTCCAGATCAGAGGCCTTGAAGAAAGGAAGGGAAAAGCTGCTAACAGGTCATGTAAGATAATACAGTTCATGGATTCTATAAGATGGCCTGTGTGTCCTTGATAAAGCTAACTGCAGTGCAGTGAAAAGAGAAAGTAGAGACAGTAATAATAAATAATCATCCTCTTTTAACAACTGAGAAAACTGATGCATCAAAGGTACATATCTGACTCTCTTAATGAATACTTGAGTAGCATACTGACGTCAATTTGCCTAGAACAGTGGCATACATAGGCCATTAAGACTCTACAAGTTAACTGTATTTTTCAGAGAAATTTTGTATCTAAAATGTTTTCATTTGAGTAAGTTAAAAAGCACATTTCTATGTAGGAACTCAATCTTCATCTAGGTAAGGTACAAATCAAAGTTTGTTTGATGTTTTTGTCTTTCTTTCATGAGCAAGGGGGATAGATAAAAGGAGAGAGAGAGAGAGAGAGAGAGAGAGAGAGAGAGAGAGAGAGGCAGGGCCAATAAGGTCTTCAGTTCATGGTCCAATCCGAACTTCAAGCAATCCCAGAGCATGAGTGAGTGTGTAAACCTGGTAAAACCATGAACTCAGAAACTTCTCATGTGGGTCAGCTTCACAGAGTGTTGTGTTAACTGCTGGGCCACCATCTGCCCTCCACAGTTCAAAGTCTTGAAAGAGATTCTCTCAACTCATCTATCCCTGTCTTAGCAGAAATGCCCAAGAAAATTCATAACTACTGGAAAACTATTTGAAGACATTTTTCCTTCTTACCTCAGTCTTTTCTATTTTTGTAGTTACTCCAAAGTTCATTAAGATACTTAGTCTTCTCCTCCCTTGTTTTCATGACAAAGTGTTTGCTTGGTTATTCTCTCACTACCTCTTTGATTGCTTTGCAGTTTTACTTTGTGGAATTAATGCTGATCTAAATTTAAAACCTAGAGGCAGCACTTATCCAATGTATGACCTTCCTCATCTCTGACATGAAGATAATCACTTTATCTTGGTGGTAAGGATTATAAAAGATAAAATATATCAAGCATTTTTCTGTAGTGCTTTGCACATAATAGGTGCTCTTACCTCAAAAGTATTGTAACTACTTATCCCTATCCTCTCTTTCTTGCTGAGTCACAGTCTTTCTGCTTCAATCCTCTACCTCCAGCAGCTGGGACTACAGGTATTTGCCACCAAACCTGGCTTTTTAGGGTGAGCAGAGAATTGAACCTGGGCCTCTTGTGGCCTCAGTCTACCAAGCAGCATTACCCAGTGCATGCTACTGTGTCTGGGCTTCATGTTCTCTTCTTTCTATGTGTGCTCTTCCTGAGTGATGCTCTTATAACCTTCCTTCTTATCTCTAGTCATGACTCCTAAAACTCTGTCACTAATCCCAAATTGATACTGTTGTACATTTCCTTTTATATGTTCTTAAGCATCTCAAAATAAATGTTCCAACATGACATTCCTCACCTTTCTTGACCTGAAGCACATCTGTTTCTCTACCTTACTATTCTGTAACTTGTTAATGAAATTGAAGAATTACCTTTAGTTCTTTCCCTGATCACCTACCAAGTCCTATATAATCTGTCTGAGGATCTTTGAGTTACCACTTTCTTTCTATTCTAACTAATAGCATCTCAGATTCGTGGTACTTTCCTCCTGGATTCAATATAATTTTGTTTCTAACTTTTATACTCTACCTACTGCTTCCTGAAAGCAGAACACTGATCATATCTCTTTATCGACCAGCTCACAAACCTTCAACAGCTTCCCAATGGCTTCTCAATGAAGCCTAGACATCACCAGCCACACATTCAAGATGTTCCAGTTTTAACTCAAACCGTTTCATCTTTCTCTCCTACTATGTACTTTTATTCAAACTCTGCTAACATAGTTCCCTTTATATAGCTCAAGTTTCCTGCATCTATAGTACTGTTCATAATGTTCCTTCCAAGGGTAGTGCCTGCCTCTATCTCAGTCAGAACCTTTCAAAGCCTATCTTATGAAGACCAACTTGAATTTTATGAACTCCTCAATGAAGTTTCTCTGCTCCCCTGATACAGAAATACCCTCTTCCTCCTCCTAATTCCCGTATCATTTTTTTGGTATGTTTTTCTAAAATGAACTGCTTTTTTTCCCTTCTGTCTACTATAATTATTTTTTGAACTTTATCACTTCTATCAGATTAGTAAGTGGACCAGATTAGTCTTTCTGCAGGTGAACACCCAGTTTTTTCAGCAACATTTGCTAAAGAGGTTTTCTTTTTCCCACTGGATTGACTGGTGCCCTTTATCAAAAATCAGTTGGCTATGTGTTTTTTTTTTTCTAGGTTCTCTATTCTGTTCCATTGGTACACATGTCTGTTTTTCTGCTAATAGCACGCAGAACATGTGAACCAATGAGTGTTCTGAAAACACTCAGAAAAGTGCTTGCATGTCTATGTTTATTGCAGCATTATTCACATTTATTAAAATGTGGAACAAACCCAAATGTCCAGGAACAGATGAATGGACTGAAAAAGTGTAGCATATATACTCTTTGGACTACCACTCAACCATAAAAAACAAAAGACCCTAGTATTTGATAGAAAGTTGATAAATATGGAAGATTCACTGCTGAGTGAAGCAAGCCAGGCTATGAAAGAGAGACACCGTATGTCTCCACTTGATATAAGCCAACTATCTGCACTCTGTGGCAGAAACGGAAAGATTAGAGATATGAAAGCATGGAAAATGGTTACAGATAATGGAGACAATATGGAAGAGGGTGAGAGAAGGGGGAAAGAGGGAGGAAAGGAATCAAGGAGAAAATAGGCAAGACATTTATGGGACACAGAAATGGATGATTATCTGTTGATGATAACATGTACAGTACCTCCAACTGGACTGTGTAAAGTGTATTCATATTGGATAAATTCACATTACAAGCTGTAGTGATATATAGTGATTGAATGTGTAAAAGAAATTAACATTTTTGGGGACCAGCAGTTAGCGTTAATGGCTATGTCGCTGGACTCCCACGTAGTTGACCGCGGTTTGAGTCCTGGACCCGGTGGCTTAAACTCACACCAGGCGTGTGTGCATGCGTGCCCAAGATCCCAAGAGGAGAATGGAGGAGAAGGGATTGTGGCGTGGCCATTTCCTCTAGGGGGAGATTTCTCGCTTTATATCTCTCTGACTGTCTGGCGACTGAATGTGCCCTATAGCTAAAACCTCACAACAAAAAAAAAAACGAAATTAAAATTTTAAAAAATTAATAAAAAAGATTTTTAGAGAGAAAAAAATCTGCTTAATTGATACAAAAATGCAAAGTTATTTGCTAATGATAATGTATATAATATCATTGTCTTGACTGATATAAATTGAATTTGTGCTGGGGAAAAATGATGATATACACTGTAAAGATGAATAGTGATAAAATGTAAATAATATATACATAAAAAAGAAATATTAATAATAATAAATTTTGAAAAAGATTAGTAAGTGGGCCATGCCTAATTTATTTGTGTTTTATAAAGTCCTAGCACAAGGCCTTGGATTCTAACTAGGGGACTGATTAAAAAATATATATATAATATATATGGGCCAGCTGGTGGCATTGTGGTTAAGGTGGCTGAATCCCATATGGCCAATTGTGCAGTTTGTGTCCCAGACCAGGGTAGCTAGAAAACCATGCCAGGCTCATGTGTGCATGCCCAAAATCTCAAATGGAAGAGAAGGAACTGTGGTGTGTCCATTCCCTCTGGAGGGAGGGGGATGTTCTTCTCACTTTTCCTCTTTCTCTGTCTCTTTCTTTCTCTGTGGTGAGCACATATACCCTCTGACAAAAAAGCAAAAAAAAAAAAAAAAAAAAAAAAAAAAACCCCCCCGAAAAAAAAAAAAAAAAAAAAAAAGATATATAAAAGAATGTCTGGTTTGGGGCCATCCTGAATCTTTTTACAAACACAAACATGCATGAAGTTGACTAAAGAACAGTTAAATTTATTAAGAATATCAGCCCTGAGACCAGCAGATGGCATAATAGTTATATCGCTGGACTCCAATGTAGTCGACTGTGGTTTGAGTCCTGGACCTGTAGGCTTAAAACTCACCCTGGGCCCATGTGCATGCATGCCCCAAATCCCAAGAGAATGAAGGAGAAAGGATTGAAGTGTGGCCATCTCCCCAGGGGGCAATTTCTCACTTTCTGTCTCTCAGGCAAGAGTACACGCTCTTTAGCCAAAAAATTAAAAATTAAAAATTAAAAAAAAAAAGAATCTCAGCCCA
>NW_006159555.1:11927190-11931971 GCF_000334495.1 Tupaia belangeri chinensis | reverse complement strand
AAAGAGTGAGGAAAGGAATCAAGGAGAAAATAGGCAAGACATTTATGGGACACAGAAATGGATGATTATCTGTTGATGATAACATGTACAGTACCTCCAACTGGACTGTGTAAAGTGTATTCATATTGGATAAATTCACATTACAAGCTGTAGTGATATATAGTGATTGAATGTGTAAAAGAAATTAACATTTTTGGGGACCAGCAGTTAGCGTTAATGGCTATGTCGCTGGACTCCCACGTAGTTGACCGCGGTTTGAGTCCTGGACCCGGTGGCTTAAACTCACACCAGGCGTGTGTGCATGCGTGCCCAAGATCCCAAGAGGAGAATGGAGGAGAAGGGATTGTGGCGTGGCCATTTCCTCTAGGGGGAGATTTCTCGCTTTATATCTCTCTGACTGTCTGGCGACTGAATGTGCCCTATAGCTAAAACCTCACAACAAAAAAAAAAACGAAATTAAAATTTTAAAAAATTAATAAAAAAGATTTTTAGAGAGAAAAAAATCTGCTTAATTGATACAAAAATGCAAAGTTATTTGCTAATGATAATGTATATAATATCATTGTCTTGACTGATATAAATTGAATTTGTGCTGGGGAAAAATGATGATATACACTGTAAAGATGAATAGTGATAAAATGTAAATAATATATACATAAAAAAGAAATATTAATAATAATAAATTTTGAAAAAGATTAGTAAGTGGGCCATGCCTAATTTATTTGTGTTTTATAAAGTCCTAGCACAAGGCCTTGGATTCTAACTAGGGGACTGATTAAAAAATATATATATAATATATATGGGCCAGCTGGTGGCATTGTGGTTAAGGTGGCTGAATCCCATATGGCCAATTGTGCAGTTTGTGTCCCAGACCAGGGTAGCTAGAAAACCATGCCAGGCTCATGTGTGCATGCCCAAAATCTCAAATGGAAGAGAAGGAACTGTGGTGTGTCCATTCCCTCTGGAGGGAGGGGGATGTTCTTCTCACTTTTCCTCTTTCTCTGTCTCTTTCTTTCTCTGTGGTGAGCACATATACCCTCTGACAAAAAAAAAAAAAAAAAAGATATATAAAAGAATGTCTGGTTTGGGGCCATCCTGAATCTTTTTACAAACACAAACATGCATGAAGTTGACTAAAGAACAGTTAAATTTATTAAGAATATCAGCCCTGAGACCAGCAGATGGCATAATAGTTATATCGCTGGACTCCAATGTAGTCGACTGTGGTTTGAGTCCTGGACCTGTAGGCTTAAAACTCACACTGGGCCCATGTGCATGCATGCCCCAAATCCCAAGAGAATGAAGGAGAAAGGATTGAAGTGTGGCCATCTCCCCAGGGGGCAATTTCTCACTTTCTGTCTCTCAGGCAAGAGTACACGCTCTTTAGCCAAAAAATTAAAAATTAAAAATTAAAAAAAAAAAAGAATATCAGCCCAAGGAAAACCTTTTTTCTTTTCCTTTTTTTTTTTTTTCCTGAGGAAAGGTTTCTCTAGCTAAAGTTACAAGATGTCTCCTGGTGACAACTTCATCAATACAATTGCTATAAAAAACATAAACACATTATCTGATTGAAGTCAGTTCTGGAAAAATCTCAATGCACAGCAGAATTGTCTTTGATTAGGTGAGCTAGAAGCAGCAAGACCCATGCTTGAGCTATGGATTGGGAATCCAATGGCCATACCGCTGGTTTCAGAGCTCCATTAGCTTGTGGACTTGGACAAATGGATTACTGCCCTCTGCCAGGCTGCCTTGTCTGCATACTGAAAGAAGACACGAAGTTCCCGTTTATCAAAGTCCTGAAGAAAATTCATGTAAATGTTAAGTGTTTTATGACGAGGGAGAGACAAAGCATTTTCCCTAGGGCTGGCCCAATGATTTCAGGCTCAGATAATACAGCCTTTCTTAACCACGTCGCTTCAGTTGGCTTAGGAAACAAACACCAACAACATTTTAAGGAATATAATTTGAGAACAAAGAAACTCTCTCCATTACAAAGGGAAGTATAAAGCTGTCTATTTTCCCTCTCCTGACGGTCAGCAATTAAAGGCAAGAATTTCATTTTATTGGCTTCTTGTAATCAAGATGATGTGACCTTTACAGGATTAATATCTCATTCTTTTGCTAACTAATTTACTCTAATAATAAAGGAAGATGCTTTATAGTGTGAAAGACACCTTGGGGTATTGGGATTGGATATAATAGCTAGAATAAAGCCATTATAGTTGGATACATAGCAGAAGTAAAATCTTAAGTAAGTCAACTCTGGGATCTTGCATCTCTTATCTTAAATCAGCCCAAATGCACAGTCAGTGCTCTTAGGTGCCCTACTTCATCAGATACAAATATGGTAGCCATTTAGCTTATTGAAGACAGTAGTCATACAAGACCATTTTAGGGATTTTGGTAAGTAACGGGTATTTTTCAAAGTCACAGTTACAGGATATTACAACTGCAAGAAAGATGGAAATCCCTGACTAAGCCCTATCGTCTTGGTTTTCTAGTCTAATCTTTAGTCTGTTAAATATTCACTTCAGATCTACCATGTATATGTTAATGGTAGGAGATACAGAAATGAGAAGGACTGTAAATGGACCTAATGGTACAAAATGATACAGTAAAATGATAAATGCTGTAAGGACCTGGGGAGAAATGAGGGGAGGGGATGTAGTGCACAGGGCAGTGTGGGGCTGGGCCGGATTAGGGGGGAGTAGACAATGTCCTGTGGGAGGGGAGTTAGTTATTCTAGTTAGAGAAATTAAAAAAAGCTTAATGGGGGAACCAGCAGTTAGTGTAATGGCTATGTCGCTGGACTCCCATGTAGCCGACCACAGTTCGAGTCCCGGACCCGGTGGCTTAAACTCACGCTGGGCACGTGAGCGTGCGTGCCCAAGATCCTGAGAGGAGAGTGGAGGAGAAGGGATTGTGGTATGGCCATCCCCTCCTGGAGGGGGGTGATTTCTCGCTTTCTATCTCTCTGTCTCTCTCTGTCTTTCTGGCGAGCACACGCGCCCTGTAGCAAAAACCTCTCACCGATAAATAAATAAATAAATAAATAAATAAATAAATAAAGCTTAATGGGGAAAGTGGCATTGGGACTGGGTTTACAATAGCAGTCAAAGTCTTGTTAAAAGACTGGATTCATGGCCAGCCAATAGTGGTTAAGGCAGCTAGATCCCACATAGCTGACTGTGTGGTTTGAGTCCCAGATCTCAAGGCTATGCTAGTTGTATATGCATGTGTGCCCAAAATCCCAAGAGGTGAATGGGAGGAGGTTTTGCAGCTTGGCCATTCCTGGGGATGGCCTTCTTTCTTGATCTCTCTGTCTGGTAAGTACTTGTGCCCAACAGCAAATTAAAAAAAAGAAAAGAAAAAAGAATGGATCCAAATTTTCTCCCCTAATAATAAAATAATATTTTCAAACAAGATATGTCACATTAATTAAATTTTTATCACCACTTGTTAATAACTAGTTATAAAAAACTTTATAGATGAAATGTGATAAAAAATTTTTAATGAAAAATATATAGGAAAAAGATTAATGAAATAAGTAATATATCAAATCTGAATAATTGACTCAGCCTAGTGATGCACTCAGTAGCAAACTGAATTGCAGTGCTGGAACCATAGGCCAACTATGGTTCAAATCCCTGGGTGGACTTGAAAACATGCCAGGCACATATGAGCATGTGTCCAAGATCCTGAGGAGCTGAAGGGCTAGGAAAATGGATTATAGTGTGATAAGAACCTGTCAAAAGTGCTTCTCTCTTTCTCTCTCATGTGTGCACTCAGGCCCTCCGTATCACAAATTAAAAAAAAAAGTTTATTAACTGTGCATAGACCTCTGTGGCTCCTCTGTGGGTTTACTACTCAACATTTCCTTGTTTGACTCTCTTGAAAACTGAGCAGTTTTCTTAGTAATTGGCTCTCTTGAAGGAATGACTAAGAGATTAAAAAAAAAAAAGACTCTGTAAAAGAATATTTAGATCCACAGATTTTAGAATTTTTTTCAACATACAATACAGTAAACCTCATTTCACTGCTTTAAACCTGTTGAGTAGAAAAGTATTTTAATTCCCTTTAGCAATAAGTAAGGGAGCACTTACTGTTATACTTTCCCCCATCTGTTCCATCCCTCTTCCTTTCACACTCTCACAAACTCTTTGTTCTTTATACTGAACATTAAATAATAGCCTTTGCATATGGTCAACAAGGCTAAGCCAATCAGCACTTTAAAAATTATTTTAGGGACCAGCAGTTAGCATAATGGCTATGTCGCTGGACTCCTATGTAGTCAACCGCGGTTTGAGTCCTGGACCCGGTGGCTTAAAACTCACACTGTGTGCGTGTGCTTGTGTGCCCAAGATCCCGAGAGGAAGACTAGAGGAGAAGGGATTGCGGCGTGACCATCCCCCTGGGGGGGGGGTGAGATTTCTTACTTGCTGTCTCTCTGTCTGTCTGGCAAGCACATGTACCCTATAGCAAAAACCTCTCCAAAAAAATTATTTTAAAAATGTCTTTAGGTCTGTACTACAATAAACTAAATTACTAATCTTTGGATGAATCTGTTTTTCTAAAATTCTCCTCTGTCTTAAGAAGAAATGACAGAGGTGACCAGCAGTTAGCATAATGGCTGTGTCGCTGGACTCCCACGTAGTCAACCGCAGTTCGCGTTGCGGACTCGCTGGCTTAAAACTCACGCCAGGCGCGTGTGCATGCGTGCCCAAGATCCCAAGAGGAGAATGGAGGAGAAGGGATTGCGGCGTGGCCATCCCCCTGGGGGG
>NW_006159555.1:11908098-11927001 GCF_000334495.1 Tupaia belangeri chinensis | reverse complement strand
GATAATTAGTCTATCTACAGTTAAAAACGCTAAGGCTCAGAAAAATGGCAAAACATGTCTTTTGATTCTAAGTGCTGAAATCAGAAGGCCTGTTCCTATGGTTGACCTCTTCCACTTTAAAACACAGGGTCTCTTTTTGCTCTGCAGAGTCAGTGTACCTCACTGACTTATTCAAGAAAATGAAGATCTAATCTCCTTGACTATCATCTTGCCTGAACTACCACTTGTAGCCATGCAAGGTGCAAGCTGCCTATCTTCGGGGTCACTGTTCACATAGACCACAATGTAAACAGAGTCCCTGGAGTTGTACCAGGCCATGTCCCTGACACTGACTTTCCTAAACACCTACTTTTTTTTTAGAGAGAGAGAGCGATTTTTGCTATAGGGTGCGTGTGCACACCAGAGAAATGGAGAAATACAGATACAGAAAGTGAGAAATCACCCTTCCCCCCAGGGGGGATGGCAGAGCTGCAGTCCCTTCTCATCCATTCCCCTCTCAGGATCCTGGGCACCCACACACAGGCACCCAGTATGAATTCTAAGCCACTGGGTTCAGTACTTGAACCACAGTGAACTATATGGGAGTCCAGTGACGTAAACATGTCATCTGCTGGTCCCCTAAATACCTACTTTTGAAGCATGGATAAGAACTTTTATCTTTAGTGCTTGGCCACATAGTAACAGCATGGCAAGCCCTCAATCAGTCATACCAGTGGAGAGGTATAGCATGGAGAAAGAAAAATCATATATAAAAAGCTTTGGATCTGAGTATTTTTTAGTAGCATATTTAGTTTTCTAATTACATTGGGTTTGGCTTATGCTAAAAAAAAAGTTTGAATTTGAAATTCCCTAAGGACTTGATTGAGAATGAGAGGAAAGAGATTCTAGACAATGTTGGCCTCTGGGCAGCTAAAACTAATCACACGTTTCTATGAACTAAAAGCTTAGGCATTTTACTTTCTTAAGCAGTAGTAGAAATCTATTATAAAACTTAATAATAAAAAGAGGCAAAATTAATTCAGAGTTTACTGTATTGTCAGCACATAGTATCTTTTTCATTTACCCTTAAAATAACCATGTGAGGTAGATATCACTGTTATTATTGTATCCATATCACAGATGATGCAACTGAGGCACAGAGAGGCTAAGTAACTTGCCCAAGGTCGCTCAGTTTATAAGTAACAAAGCCAGGACACAGGTAGTCTGACTCCACATCCTGTGCTTTTCATTACTATGTTATAATCAGTATAAAAATATATACTAACAGCTAGAGGTGGTAAGGAAAATGTGCAGTAATAAGGAAAATGTAGAGAAAAGAACAGTGAGAATAAGATGTGGAGAGAGAGGACATGCTCTTTTATTGTGTTCCCAAAGATGCAGTCACTCAGTACTATGATAACCCCTCACCCATATAGTTCACATCTAGCAGCCAGCCAGTAGTAAGCAAATGACTGGCCACCAAATAGCCATGAACTCCGTGCACTAAAGTTAGGCCTTTTAAAATGTTTAACTTTAGTATGTTTAGTTAATTAATATCTTCCATGAGCTTGAAAGAAGGAGAAACAAAGAGACAGAGAAAAAGAGAAAGACAACCCCAGCAGGTTCCTATGCCACAAAACCTACTCCCAGCTTCAGCTAGCCCTGGACCACAGGCACATGCGCGCCAGTGTATTCACAGAGCTTCCAGATGTGAACTTGGAACCTTTCCATGTGTGTCAGCCCCATGAAGCACTGCATTACTGCTGTGTCAGTGTCTGGTCCCTTAAAGTTAAGTATTTTATTTTATTTTATTTTTCTCTTTTTTTGGAGAGGTTTTGGCTATAGGGTGCATGCGCTAACCAGAAAGACAGCGAGAAACAGAGAGACAGAAAACAAGAAATCACCCTCCAAGGGGGATGGCCACACTGCAATCCCTACTCCTCCATTCTCCTCTCAGGAGCTTGGGTACACATGCACATGCACCCAGCGTGAGTTTAAGCCACTGGGTCCGGGACTCGAACTGCGGTTGACAACATGGGAGTCCAGCGACATAGCCATTATGCTAACTGCTGATCCCAAGTTAAGTATTTTACTTACAGAAGAGTTTCTTAGCTCCTCACTTGACACCTATTTTTTTTACTCTTATTTTATATACAATACTAATGAAGAGATCAACTGGTTTACAACTCTAAAGACCATAAACAATGACTGAAGAGAGTTCAAGGAGTAATAGAGGCAGACATAACAAGGTCAGAAAGTGATAATGAAGAGAGATAAAATTATACAAAATAAAATGGAAGAATTCAAATATTAGTAAGGTGGTTTTTATTTTTTTAATAATTCTGTTTAACTTTATTATTACTATTATCATTTTCCAGTTTCCGTCAGAGAGAAACGGGGGGAGGGGTGAGAAAACAAGCCACCAGGTTCAGGACTCAAACTGTGGTCGGCCATGTGGGAGTCCAGCACCTTTAGCCACCATGCCAACTGCCAGCCCCAGTAAGGTGATTTTTAAAATATGGCCACAAATGTTTTGATCTCCTTCCCTTTGAGAAGTAAAGCTTGGCTTAGCCTTGGTGGCACAAACCTAGCACCACTGCTTGGGAGGCTGGAAGTGGCATGGAAGAGCCAGGTTTGGCTTCTGAGTCAACCTGAACATGCTGGGTGTAGCTGTGTGTGCCTGTATGCCTGTGACCAGAGAGAGAGAGAGGGAAAGTGAGAAAGCAAGCCACCAGGTCTGAGACTCGAATCTCAGTTGGCCATGTGGGAGTCCAGCGCCCTAATCACGATGCCACTTGCCAGGCCCTAGTGACTCACTTCTAGTAGGAAAGAATATGATGGTAAATGACCTTGAGGCTAGGTCATATAAAGCATTGCAGCTTCCCCAGTGTCTCTCCCCTCTCTCTGTCTCTCACCAGGCCTCCCATGTGGTGGTGCTACTACATGTGTGCTACCACAGCTGGATCATTTTTAATATATTTAAAGTTATAGTTTTCATATTTAATTCTACTTGAAATGTATGTTATAACATATGGATTCAATTTAATCCTTTTCCACAGTATAGCCAACAACCCCAACTCCTTAATTCTGGCACAAAATGCTCCCTTTGCCTATATTAAATTCTACTGTATATGCTGGTCTCTTTCTAGACTTTTTAATATTTCCATTGATCTATTTCTGTACCAATATCATACTGTTTTAATTGCAATAGCTTTATGTTTTGATACCTAGTAGAGCAAATCTCCCTGTTCATCTTCTTCAAAAAAGAATTTTTTTGCTATTCTTTTACATTTTCTCTTTCAAATGAATATTGAAATTAACTTGCCATGTTCTAAAAATTCCTGTGGCAATTTTAGATTAAGTTCCTTCAATGTGTAGATTAATTTAGAGAGAACAGGCATTTTTAACATCAAAATTTTCTACCTTCATTCTATAAATATATTTTAAGTGCCTAATCACCTTCTTTGTGCCAATCATTGTTCTAGCACTTGACACACACATCGATAAACAAAAAGACAAAGAATACTGTCCTGTAAAGCTTACATTGAACAAGGAGAGTCATGCTAAACAATAAAGTAAAATAATAAACAAGTTACTTATAAATTATGTTGGAAAGTGATATTATCAGAAATAGAAAGAAAAATAAGGATGATCAGGAGTATGGTAGTGAGTGGAGGTGGTAGGATTATCAAGGCAGGCCTTATGAAAAAGGTAAGATTGAACAAAACCATCAAGTAGAGAAGGGAGTTAGCCAACGGGTAGTTGAGACAAAGAGTGTTTCAATCCAAAGGAGCAATGACCACAAAGGCTCTGTTTAAGGAACAGCAAGAAGGCCAGAGGAGCTAAAGCAGCAAGAGTGAGAGGCAGAGGGATAGGAGAGAGGTGGTCAGAGAGGGTGAGGGCAAAGTATGTACGGCCTAAAAGGCAACTGTAAGAACCTTAATTTTAAAAAAAAAAGGTTTATTTATTTAATTTTATTTATTCATTCATTTATTTCAAATTTGACCAAAGAGAGATACAGAGAGAGAGAGAGGGAAAGTGAGAAAGCAAGCTACCAGGTTCGGGAATCGAATTGTGGTTGGCCATGTGGGAGTATCCAATGCCCTTACCACCACACCACCGCTGGCCCCAGAACCTTGGCTTTTACAGGGTGTGAGTGGGAGCCACTCTGCTTCACCAAGGAACAAGCCTGTGTTTCACCATTTATCCAGGTGCCACCTTTTTGTCCATCGGTCAACAGATTTCTTCATTTTGTCTTGTGTATTTCTTTTTATGTTTATTCTCAGATATTTTAAAAATTTATTGCTAATGTGAGTGGAGTATTTCTTCCATTTTACTTTCTTATTAGTAATTATTAGTAACTGAAATAACTATTGATTTGTATATATTCATTACATATTTGGAGGTCCCTTCATTTTCATCAGGAGGTTATCAATTATCCCTAGCCGGGATGAGTATTAGTATCTGAGTCTGCTCTCTGCTCTTAGTATCTCCTTCTTTACACATGTTAAACCTTAAAAGACTCTTAACATGTATCACATGTGTCACATCTTAGAATGTCTTTCCACATTTTATATCTAAATCCTGCTTCATCAACATTTCATATCCATTAGGATGGTTGCTATAAAAATAGCAACAACAGAAAAAATAAATCCCAGAAAATATCAGGTGTGGATAAAGACGTGAAGTAATTGGAACCCTGAGTATTATTAGTAGAAATGTAAAATAGTGCCGCTGCTGTGAAAAACAATATGATGGTTTTTCAAAAATTAAAATAGAATTACCATATGATCCAGCAATTCCACTTCTGGGTGCATACCCAAAGGAATTGAAAGTGCAGACATGAGGAAATATTTGTACACCCATATTCATAGCAGCCATCTTCATAATAACCAAAAGATGGAAGCAACCCAAGTGTTCATCAAAGGATGAATGGTTAAACTAATGTGGTATATACAAAGAACAAAATATTGTTCAGCCATAAAAAGGAAGGAAATTCTCATACATGCTATAATAAAGATGAATCTTGAAGATATTATGGTAAATAAAATAAGCCAGTCACAGAAGGATATATACAACATGATTTCATTTATGTGAAGGACTTAGAGTAGTCCAATTCATAGAGACAGAAAGAACTTTGACTGTCAAGGGCTGGGGAAAGGGAAAATAAGGATTATTACTTTATGGATACAGAGATTGAGTTTTACAAAATGAAGATCTGAAGATGGATGGTAGCAATGATATGCACAACAATGGTTGCAAAACAATGTGAAGCTACCTAATCCCACTGAATTGTACAATTAACAATGATTTAAATGGTCATGTTATATGTATTTTACCACAGTTAAAGAAAAAAAACCTGTTTCATCAGTACTTTTGAGTTTCCTGTTGCTGGGCTTTTAATTCTGTGAAGCCGCATGTGGTCCTTTGCACAGTTCTTTGAACTCTACCTTCCTTTCTGATCTGTCTCCAGTGTTATCTTTGAACCTAGAAGTCTTTGAGTCCTTCAACATTCACTTTTACCCGGATTATGGTTTCCCTTTTCTTGGAGCTCTCTTGTTGGCCCACTCTTTTATCTAATTCTACTCCTAAAACTCTTAGTTGGGGCCAATGCTCAATTCTGAGGAGAGATCTGAGACATAAAACACACCACTCTACAATAGAATTTGGGCTATCTGGACTCCAGGTATAACTTTAAACTTATTGCTGTTCAGATACATCAAAAGCTTGAGAAATAATATTTATGAAGGACTGCTTGAAGGATATACTGTTTGTCTACTTTTGGGGATCAGCATTTTTTTGTTTGTCATTTAAACTAAGGTTCAACAGATGAGCACCAGTAACTTTGGGAACCTGAAATTGTCTATAAAAAATTGTGCATATTTTTCTGGGGAAATGTTCCTAGGTTTTCCAAAATTTCTCAGTATGCTGTTAAAAACAATAACAACAACAACAACAACTAAACAAAGAATCTCTCTCTCTCTTTTTCTCTAATATTTGTTCTTTCTTGGATCAAGACAGAGCATCAAAGCCTTATCCCAACTACATTGTTTTGCCTAGGCTCAGAATGGCTTTTAATGAATAATACCTTGATACTAAGCCAATAACCTACATTGAAGGTCTTTAAGGAAACAGCCTCGGCCCTGAAAATGTGCTTAATAAGTTATCAAAGAGGTCCATAAAGACAAAGACAGCAAGATAATGATGGACATACATCTGTATGGATATCTCATTCTTTTTTTCTTGAGAGAGATTTTTGCTATAGGGTGTGTATGCTCGCTGAAGAAACACAGACGGGGAGACAGAAAGTGAGAAATCACTCCTGAGGGGGGATGGCCATGCTACAATCCCTCCTCTTGGGATTTTGGGCACACAGGTACATGCAGCCAGAGTGAGTTTTAAGCCTCCGGGTCCATGACTCGAGCCACAGTCAACTACATGGGAGCCCAGTGACATAACCATTACACCATCTTCTGGTCTCAGAAAGTTCATTCTCTGACTAGTTAATTACTGGTGCTATCATTAGACAAGAACAAATTATGAAAAAAGGCCAAGGAGGATGAAATTCCCTATGGCAGAATTGAAGTCAAATCAGATCCAAGCACCAAAGGTCCTTCCTTCATAAACTTAAGCATGGGACTGATATCCATGTCAATGGCAATACCTAGATAAATGTATTATATGTAAGATAGTATATGTACATTGAGTATAAGTGCATTTTTTTAGAGGTTTTTGTTATAGGGCGTGTGCCAGACAGACATAGAGAGACAGAGAGACAGGAAGCGAGAAATCACCCCCCAGAGGGGATGGCCACACCGCAATCCCTTCTCCTCCATTCTCCTCTCGGGATCTTGGGCACGCACGCACATGCGCCTGGTGTGAGTTTAAGCCACCGGGTCCGGGACTTGAACCGCGGTCGACTACGTGGGAGTCCAGCAACATAGCCATTACGCTGACTGCTGGTCCCAGTATAAGTGCATTTTTAAAAAAGGTTGAAATTACCTAAGATATTATGTAAAATTTTAACAACTCTTTCTCAATCTTAGGATGATTCTCTTTTATGTGACCTTCACATTCCTCTATTTAGTTAAAAATCCACCCCTCATCTAAAGTGAAGTCTTTAAAATTATCATGACATAAATTTCAAGTAGAACTAAGTTCTTTAACTAAAATGTAAACTTACCTCCTCTGCTCCTTTCAAATACACACACTCGTGCACAAGCAAACATATACCCAGACACTTTGGGACGTCCTGTAGCTCTTCTATTAATTTACAAATTCTTTAAAAATATGTCTGCAAAGAACTATGAAAGGTTTTTCTCTTTGTCAGAGAGAACCTTCCCATAAAGTAATCACCGATGTGAAACATTTACTTCTAGAACTTGGTAAAAGCTCAAACTTTCTCCAAAATAGCCATAGCAGAAACTGGTATTGATGAGATAAACTGTGATACTAAGCACACAAACCACAAGGTCTGAGATTGGATGGAGATCTTTATGAAAAAGGAAACAAATTCAACAAGACTCTTTTGATAGTGAAATTGTAAGCTCATATGGAAAAAGGAGGGAGGGATGTTAAGAGCAGAGGAATAATTAGATCATGATTCATTTTACTGTAACATCAATAATCCCAATTAAGTCTATAAACTCAGCGAAAGTCTCTATCCATTCCTATTTCCCCTTGAATGCTCACAGATCTGAGACACTTCCTTACCTTTGGCTTTACTAAAGACATTTCCACAATGGCTATTACAGTCTGGTTTTATGTTTTAAACACCTACAAAATTAAGTCACTTACCTCTCTGTCTCAAGTCTTTAAGTAGAACATCTCTCCTACTGTCCTCTAAAACACTACTCCCAGGTATGAATGAACACAATCATTGATGAGAACTAAAGACTTTCTATAATAGCTTCAAGTTCAACCTGTAATTTTTTCCCTCGCACCTTTGTAGCAAAAACAGATTCAGGCCAGGTCACAGGCAAATCTAGTCTGAATGATGCACTGAGTTTCTTGGAGATTCAAACTTGTAAGAAGCTTCTTAGTGGGCTTCAGTATAGTTCAAAAGTGCTTTAACAAGTGCCTGGAGAGTGCAGGCAATTTCCTGTACAATGGTATAATATAGTACTAGACAAATGCCATTAATGATTGTTGAACTTTGGGTATATCAGCAGATACAAGCTGCTAAGCACTTACCTGAAATAAAAGGTTTTGTGTATTTCATCTCAGAGAAACACCACCTAAGAATAAAACAAAAACCACTTGTCAGTTAGCTGAGGATCTGCTGATATAATAATGCCTATCATGTATCAACATTTACTGTGTGCAGGACACTTCACTAAGTGCTTTAATTACATTATGTTGTTTAATTTTCACTAAAACCTTGGACTAGGAGAAGGGAGTTATTCTTTTGTGTAGATGAAAATCCTGATGCTCAAGAGAGTTGAGTGATTTACTCAGGATCATCCAATCAGAAAGTGATAATGTCAAGATTTGAATCCCTGCTTGACTTACTGTTCTCAACTGCTATTCTGTATCATCTCTTTCAATTTGGCCACAGATGAAAAGAGGATTCTGAAGTGGGTTTCTAGGGCTGTAACTGAAAACTGTGCTCAGACACAATGGCTCAGCAGGAGTGTAATTCACAGCCTTAAAAGCCAAGATGCTACTGTTTGGTGGACCTGGTACTGAGCTCAGATGGAAATCCACTATTCTACTATGTGTCCACATTTCAGCATCCTCTCTTTTAAAATTTTTTGTCCCATAACCTCTTAGAGCAATATTTTCCAAAAATCTACTCCATAGACGATGTGTTTCTAAGATATTATATCATTATAAAAAATAAAGACATCTGGCCCCCAACCCAGATGTACCAAATCAGAATCTCTGGGAAGGGTTGGCAACAAGAAATCCAGGAAGTTGTTCTGTATATTAAATTTTAGTCTACTCATTGCCTTGGAGCAAAAAGCTAAAGTAATCAGAAGGAAATAAATGGAAAACTATCCACCGTAACAATCTTTTTTTTTTTGGAGAGGTTTTCACTATAGGGCATGTGCGCTTGCCAGACAGACAGAAAGAGACATAGAGACAGAAAGCGAGAAATCACCCCCCAGGGGGGATGGCCACGCCGCAATCCCTTTTCCTCCATTCTCCTCTCGGGATCTTGGGCACACATACACATGTGCCCGGCGTGAGTTTTAAGCCACCGGGTCCGGGATGTGAACCGTGGTCGACTACGTGGGAGTCCAGCAACATAGCCATTACGCTAACTGCTGGTTCCCAACCATAATAATCATTTTGACATTGGGTTCAGATAGGTAAAAAAAAATTAGGGCAGAGATCTTGCATGAAGGATAGGGACATAGTATTGTTTTGGAGCTAGAAAAAATCTTGCAAATTGTCTGTTTCACTGGTTTCCAAATAGTGCCCCATGAAGTCTTAGGAGTGCTAAAGTATAATATAAGAAAAAGGGATTGGCAATTAGAATTTGAGTCCTAAAAAAACTACTGCAGAAGTTCCACTGGTATGGGGCCAGCAGGTGGCATGGCAGTTAAGGGCGCTGGACTCCCTCCCATATGGCCAACTCCAGTTGGAGTCCAGGACCTGGTGCCTGGCTTGCTTTCTCTCTCTCTCTCTCATACACACACACATACCCAGAGTCCTTCTCTGGTCGAATTAAAATAGCAAAATAAATAAATAAGTTGAATTAAAAAAAAAAAAGAAGCTCCACTGGTGTGCACACACACACACACACACACACACACACACCACTGGTATATATTTTGTAACTTGGACTTTTGTGTAAGATTTTACCTAAATAAATGGTTTTGCTATTTAAAAAAAACAAAACAAAACAAAACAAAACCTTGGTTTCGCATGAGAATTTTAAAACAAAAAAAACAAAAAACCTTCAATGCTTAGCCCATATCCTGGACTAATTAAGTCAAATTTACAGGGATGGGTACCAGGCATCAGTATTTTGGTACCAGGTGATACTGATGTGCAGCCAAGGTACAGAATTCCTGGACAAATTGAATCTGTACTTCTCATTTGAGATAAAAAGTAAGACTTAAAGAATGAAAGGAGATCAGGACTAAAACCAACATCCCTTTACTTCAAGCCCACTATGATGTTCTCTGTTCACAATCCAGAATGAACCAATTATTCTTTTGAGGGAGAGAATATGTGAATCAAAATTATGTCATTTCACACTTACAGAGCTCTCTGGACTATTTCAGGGTATTTGATATATAATCTTTCTTTAGAGTCTTACTAGAATACTGTGAAGTGGTCAGGGCAAAACATTAAATCTATTTTACAGTCTTTTCTGGCTGGAACCATGGAAGGTGTTCAAGAGAAGAAAAAAAAAGAAGGTTGCTGCTGTGGTGGAAGCCACTGAGAAAAAGTTTTCTGCTGCGGCAGAACCCATCAAGAAGAAGGTTCCTACTATGCCAGAAACCCTTAAGAAAAAGTGAAGGAATTTTGCACAGCTGAAGATCAAGTGCCTGAGAAAGAATGTGCTCAAAAGATGCTTCGAAAGGCAAGTAGGATGCTTATCCATGAAAAAGCTAAGCACTATCATAAGGAATATAGACAGGTGTACAGGTGGGATCACATGGCCAGGATGACAAGAAAAGCCTGAAATTTCTGTGTACCTGCAGAACTCAAATTGGTGTTTGTCATCAGGATCAGAGGTATCAGTGGAGTGAGCCCAAAGGTTCAAAAGGTGTTGCAGCTTCTTCATCTTCGCCAGATCTTCAACAGCACCTTTGTTAAGCTCAACGAGGCTTCAACTAACATGCTGAGAATTGTGGAACCATATATTGCATGGGGGCACCCGAACCTGAAGTCAGTAAATGAAATAATCTACAAGCGTGTTTATGGCAAAATCAGTAAGAAGCAAATTGCTTTGACAGATAAACAGTCTTTGATTGCTCGGTCTCTTGGTAAATTTGGCATCATCTGCATGGAGGATCTGATTCATGAAATTTATACTGTTGGAAAATGCTTAAAAGAAGCAAATAATTCCTGTAGCCCTTCAAATGATCTTCTCCATGAGGTGGAATGAAGAAAAAGACCACCCATTTCGTAAAAGGTGGAGATGCTGGCAATAGGGAAGACCAGATCAACAGACTAATGAATTAAGGGGACCATTAATTGGCATAACGACTATGTCACTGGACTCCCATATAGTCAGCCATGGTTTGAGTCCTGGACCCGGTGGCTTAAACCCCTGCCGGGTGTGTGTGTGTGTGTGTGTGCATGTGTGCCCAAGATCCCGAGAGGAGAATAGAGAAGGGATTGCGGTGTGGCCATCCCCCCTGGGGGGTGATTTCTTACTTTCTGTCTCTCTGTCTCTCTCTCTCTGTCTTTCTGGTAAGCGCATGTGCCCTATAGCAAAAAACCTCTAAAAAAAAAGAAAGAAAGAAAGAAAGAAGGATGAGCTAAGGTATCCACCATGACTATTTTATAATCTGGTCAGTAAACAGTGGCTGTTTTCAGACTGCAATATATTGTTGTATTAGGAACTTTTTTGTTGGTTTGCCTCTGCCTTCCCTTAACTATCGTGGCACATCTTGGTGCTTGGTAAAATTAGGCCAAAACATCAGCAAAACTCAGGTCAATTTTATATTTTGTGAAAATTGCTTAAGAACTTACCAAAAGATTTTCCCACACCAAAAAGGCCCAAAGTTTCTCCTTTCAATTGTGCTGAGTAAAAGTGGGTTTATTCTAAGAAAGCCTATCTCACAGGTATTCATGCATGATTTGTAGGTAAGGTAGTAAAATTAAGGTCAGTTCACCAAAAATGTAAAAGCAAACAAACAAACAAAAAAACCTATTTTACAGATGAGAACTCAGAAGTCCATTGAATTAATTCACAGTGGTTTAGAATTAAATCTTTAACTTTTGGATTGAGTAAATTAAATTTGGCCAATGTTCATTGAGTGTCAAGTATGTGTTAGCTGTTGAGACATGGTTGGGCAGGCCCCATCATTTAGCAGTTAAGGGAGCCAGATCCCACATGGCCCACCATGGTTTGAATCCCAGCCCTGGCTGACTGAAAAACACACTGGGAGCATGTGCATGCATGCCCAGAATCCTGATTGGAAGAAAAAGGATTGCAGGGGTGCTTTCTTTCTCTCTTTCTATGGCAAGCATACATGCCCTCTAACAATTAAAAAAAAAAAAAGCCATGGTTAAAGATACAAAGATAGATAAGACATTATTCATTCCCTCATTTAGTATACAGTCTTTCTGGAAAACAAACAACTTAAATGCCGTACAACCTGGCTTATCCCTTGGACTAACAGAAACTTACCCCCATAATGAAGTTCAATTCTTTCCAAATTCAGTCTGTGACTTCTAATTTCTTATTCACCATGGCTACTAAGTCTAGGGAACTCAAGGGATTTGCACCTGTATGCAAGGCTATGTAGGGGAAAAAAAGTCTTTGGTGGGGGGAGAAGAGGGAGAAGAGAGGTGCAATTTCACTGAGCTTTACTTTGTATCCTCCAAAGTCAAAGATATTTGTATCTATAATTCATAGTGGTGGAAAAGATTCCAGATGAACGACAATGTTCAAAGACAACTTTTTCATGTGGAATTCATCATATGTTCCAAAATGTTGCCACCCAAATTATTATAATAGGACAGAGAATAAAAGGGCCAGCTCCATAGCTTAGTGGTTAAGGGAGCCAAATCCTACATGACCAACTACAAGTTTGCATTCCAGCCCCAACAGCTTAAAAATAATCCTTGTAATTGTGTGTGTATGCCCCAAGTCCCCACAGGATGAAGAGATAGAGGAGAAGGGATTGAGGCATGATCACACCCCAATGTGGGGGAGGTGCTTTCTCTTTCTCTGTCTCTATGGTAAGCACATGTATCCTCTCGTAATTAAAATTTAAAAAAAGAAAGAGAGAGAACCTATGTTTTATTTATGGGCTAAGAAAAGTTGTCAAGGTATAGAATAGCCTAGTTATTCTAACCCCTGGGGGGTGATTTCTCGCTTTCTGTCTCTCTCTCTCTGTCTTTCTGGTAAGCGCATGTGCCCTATAGCAAAAAACCTCTAAAAAAAAAGAAAGAAAGAAAGAAAGAAGGATGAGCTAAGGTATCCACCATGACTATTTTATAATCTGGTCAGTAAACAGTGGCTGTTTTCAGACTGCAATATATTGTTGTATTAGGAACTTTTTTGTTGGTTTGCCTCTGCCTTCCCTTAACTATCGTGGCACATCTTGGTGCTTGGTAAAATTAGGCCAAAACATCAGCAAAACTCAGGTCAATTTTATATTTTGTGAAAATTGCTTAAGAACTTACCAAAAGATTTTCCCACACCAAAAAGGCCCAAAGTTTCTCCTTTCAATTGTGCTGAGTAAAAGTGGGTTTATTCTAAGAAAGCCTATCTCACAGGTATTCATGCATGATTTGTAGGTAAGGTAGTAAAATTAAGGTCAGTTCACCAAAAATGTAAAAGCAAACAAACAAACAAAAAAACCTATTTTACAGATGAGAACTCAGAAGTCCATTGAATTAATTCACAGTGGTTTAGAATTAAATCTTTAACTTTTGGATTGAGTAAATTAAATTTGGCCAATGTTCATTGAGTGTCAAGTATGTGTTAGCTGTTGAGACATGGTTGGGCAGGCCCCATCATTTAGCAGTTAAGGGAGCCAGATCCCACATGGCCCACCATGGTTTGAATCCCAGCCCTGGCTGACTGAAAAACACACTGGGAGCATGTGCATGCATGCCCAGAATCCTGATTGGAAGAAAAAGGATTGCAGGGGTGCTTTCTTTCTCTCTTTCTATGGCAAGCATACATGCCCTCTAACAATTAAAAAAAAAAAAAGCCATGGTTAAAGATACAAAGATAGATAAGACATTATTCATTCCCTCATTTAGTATACAGTCTTTCTGGAAAACAAACAACTTAAATGCCGTACAACCTGGCTTATCCCTTGGACTAACAGAAACTTACCCCCATAATGAAGTTCAATTCTTTCCAAATTCAGTCTGTGACTTCTAATTTCTTATTCACCATGGCTACTAAGTCTAGGGAACTCAAGGGATTTGCACCTGTATGCAAGGCTATGTAGGGGAAAAAAAGTCTTTGGTGGGGGGAGAAGAGGGAGAAGAGAGGTGCAATTTCACTGAGCTTTACTTTGTATCCTCCAAAGTCAAAGATATTTGTATCTATAATTCATAGTGGTGGAAAAGATTCCAGATGAACGACAATGTTCAAAGACAACTTTTTCATGTGGAATTCATCATATGTTCCAAAATGTTGCCACCCAAATTATTATAATAGGACAGAGAATAAAAGGGCCAGCTCCATAGCTTAGTGGTTAAGGGAGCCAAATCCTACATGACCAACTACAAGTTTGCATTCCAGCCCCAACAGCTTAAAAATAATCCTTGTAATTGTGTGTGTATGCCCCAAGTCCCCACAGGATGAAGAGATAGAGGAGAAGGGATTGAGGCATGATCACACCCCAATGTGGGGGAGGTGCTTTCTCTTTCTCTGTCTCTATGGTAAGCACATGTATCCTCTCGTAATTAAAATTTAAAAAAAGAAAGAGAGAGAACCTATGTTTTATTTATGGGCTAAGAAAAGTTGTCAAGGTATAGAATAGCCTAGTTATTCTAAAATATTATTCATCAGTTTCATCTGGAAGGCTGGGTCTCACCCCTCTGTTTCTGATTCAGCAGGTCTGTGGTGGGGCCTATGAATCTGCATTTCTTACAAATTCAGGTGATACTGATGCTATGCTATTGGCCCACACCTGGAGAACCATTAGTTTGGCACAAGGTCCACAATATACTACAAGACACTCACACACACTTATTGCAAACTAGAGCAGTTAACTCTCAGGGCCTCTAGCCTAATGGTTAAGGGAGCCAGACTCTACACGGCTAACTGCATTTTGGGTCCAGGCTCTGGTGACTTGAAAATCACACCAGACATGAGTGTATGCATGCCCCAAATCCTGATGTGGTGGAGAAATGGATAAAAAGGATTGCAAGATAACCGCACAATCGGGAGGCACTTTCTTTGCCTCTCTTTCTTTCTGACAAGTGTACATGTCCTCTGACAATTACCAAAAAAAAAAAGAAAGAAAGAAAGAAAGAAAAAGAAAAGAAAGCTTACTATTGCCTTCACAAGGATGTTCTCCCCATAACCCAAAATAAAACTAAATAAGGGCAAAGTTTAAAGGGTAGTAACCTCAAGAATATGTGATATACATGTATGGGTGAGGTCTAATGTAACAAGTGGGAAACAGCATTGACCCCTGAGAGTCATTTCCTATTTTGAGGCAGACATGAATTTGCTTCTTTTATTCAAGAGAACACCCTTTGGACCTCTCTATACCTTAAATGTTGCCCAAGGTTCCATCCTCATTCTTCTTTTCTCACTACTCACTTTCCATGAGTTTTCTTCTGAAGACTATGTTTCAAGTTTTAAAGTTTATTTATTTTTTCCATGGAATAGAGAAACAGAGACAGGTACTCCTCACAGGGTCCTTTTTTATTTTCTTTTTTTGGAGAGGTTTTTGCCATAGGGTGGGTGTGCTCGCTAGAGAGACAGAGAGACAGAAAGTAAGAAATCACCCCCCACGGGGGATGGCCCTTCTCCTCCATTCTCCTCTCGGGATCTTGGGCACGCACACACAGGCGCCCGGCGTTGAGTTTAAGCCACCAGGTCTGGGACTCGAACCGCGGTCGACTACGTGGGAGTCCAGTGACACAGCCATTACGCTAACTGCTGGCTCCCCCCTCACAGGGTCTTCACCCTATGATTCACCCCCAGTCTTGACCAGCCCTGATCACCAGGATGTATTTACGTTGTGCGCACCTGGCGTGATCAAGGAGGTCCCAGAATATAAACCCAGGGCCTTCTCCATGTGAGTTCAGTTGTGTTTTACTGTTGTTCCACCACCTGGTTCCTCCGTGAGTTTTCTTAACCTCAGCCATGGCTTCATTTATAATGTATATATCAGTGGTTATTAACTCTGTTCAGGTTAAAAAATTCCTTTGAGAATTTGATTAATGCTATAGCTCTTTTCTTCAGAAAAAGTAATAAACTTACACATATACATTTCATATCTAATTCAAGACATTCAGAGACTCTCAAGTCTGACACATCCCAGGTAAAGAACTCCCTAGCTATATGTTAATGATTCATAAATCTTTAATTTTAGTCTAAATTTATCCTAAACTTCAGTAATATATATCCAATTGTCTACTGTATTTGAATGTCACACAAATACTTCAAAATCTACAAGTATAAGAAAGTGACTGCTTAGTGGATATGGGGTTTCCTTTTGTGGTAATGAAAAAGTTCTGGGATCTGGGTAGTGGTAATGGTTGCACGACATTGTGAATGTACTTAATGTCACTGCATTGTACACATTTATAAAAGGTTAAAAATGGAAAAAATTTTTAATTGCCAGAGAGCACTTTTGCTTGCCAGAGTGTGACAGAGTTAGAGAGACAGAGAGAGAGAGAAAGCACCATCTAATGGACATAATCATTCTGCAATCCTTTCTCCATTTCTTCATCTTGTTAGGATTTGGGGTACACATGCACAGATGCTTTGCATGTTTTTTAAGCTGCGAAGGCCAGGATTCAGATTATGGTCAGTCACATGGAATATGATATCCTTAACCACTAGACTATAAAGCTGGCCACCCCACCATAATTTTAAAATATTACTAAAGGGTGCATGCATTTTGCCAAACAGATGAGAGAGAGAGAGAGAGAGAGAGAGAAACTTCCCAGTGGGGTGTGGTCATGCCACAATCCTCTTGCTTCCTGGTCAAGATGTGGAGCATGCAAATACATTCACCTGGCATATTTTTCAAACTGCCAGGGTCAGGATTTGAACCTCAGTCTACCATGTGGGATCCAGCTCCCAATGCATAGTGCTTAACTGCTGTGCTATGGGATCAGTCAAAATAGAAAATTTCATGTAATGCATATTTTACCACAAAAATAAAAAAGAAAGCACATACACAAAACTGAGAACATGATTTCTACTCCTCTCCTCTAAGACACTCCAAATTTGTGATTTCTTATATGGCCTATCTTTGAACATCAGTTGCTAGTGTTACCATTTACATACTTGTCCAAATCAGAAACTGAAGAGTCATCTTTGGCAATGCTCTCTCTCATTCTTCCTACTTTTAAGTAATTGAGAAGTTAAATATATTCTGTCTCGTTAATAAAAAGTTAAGGTGGAATAGTCTCCTGCTTCTCACTATTCCCATAGCTTCCACTTAAATTCAAACGACCAACACTAAATTAGCCTCCTATTTCCAATCTTGCACCTTCCCATCCTTAGCCCAATGTTATCTAATTCTTCATTATCTACTCAGAGTGACCTTCTAAAATGCTATCCTTTCATTACTCTTTTTTGCTTAAAACCCTACCGTTGCCTTCAGGATAAAATCTACATTCTCCTTGATGACCTGGTCTCTGCTAAATTTTCTAATTAATCTCTCACCATCCTACAGCCCAAAGCCAACTATCCAGAAAGATTAAACTACCTGCAAATCCCAATACACCAACTTCTCTTAACTCCAAACATATATACTACACCAAATGCCTAGAACTCCATTTCCCTCTGTTTAGACCTGGCTAAATTCTCTTGGGAAGAATCAGTTTACCTCAATGGCCTTCCTCAGGAAGCCTTCTCAGGTGCCCCAATGATAGGTCAAGCATCCTTACCATGAGCTCCCATTGTACATTCCATGTTATCCCTTAATGTTCATATGATATCTTAAATTGAAATTGTCTCCTTTGTTAGAACACATTCTCCTTGAGAGTAGGAATGTTATATATTAATATAACTCCAGTGCCTAAAACAGTTCCCAGCATGTGTTATGTCCCAAATAAACATTTTTAAATGAATGAAAAGGTGATTCCCCAGTGACTTGATAAGAACTCTGATGTCAGAAGTCATACAATGACTACGGAAACATCCAATGAATTCCTATCTTACTCTAATTAAAAACCAGTCATAGGCTGGCCCTATGGCCTAGTGATTAGGGGAGCGGGATCCCACATGGACAACTGTGGCTCAATTCTTGGCCCCAGTAGCTTAAAAAGTACTCCAGAACTGTGTGTGAGCATGCCCAAATTCCAGACAGGATGAAGAAAGAACAGAAATTGCAGTGTGACCACACTCTACTTAGGGGTGCTTACCCATTCCCCTTCTTTCAATATCTTTCTGGTTAGCATATGCACTCTCTGGCAATTAAAAAAAAGAAAAGACATTACAATGGACTATAGAGCCCTATATGCTCTTTTACTCTTATTCTCTTTTTCTTGTCACTCTGGCATTCACTAATTCTATCACACTTTGAGAACTTGCCTGGAAAAGTCATTTCAGCCAAACAGCCATTTAGGCGTGTGCAGGAAGAAAAAAAGGAACTAACACATGTTGAGTCTCCAATGTGTAGCAGGCTCTGTGACAAGTACTTTCATGTGCAAGTATCATGGAGTATTCACTGTTACCCGCGACAAACGCATCACCATTCCAATTTTACAGTTAAGGAGACTGAACAGTAGATTTTGAATGTGAACAGTGGTAAACTTTCTGGGAAAGCATCCCCGGTGGTGACATTTCCTTCCCTAGATTCCTTGTCTACTGTTTATGTTGTTTGCTGTACTCTCCCCTTTCTCTGCCCAGTTCCTTCTATCTTGCTCTGAGAAGCTGACTTCTACAGACTTCATCACCCCAAACATCCTTAGGCTTTTGTTTGGGTTTTGAAAATAGAAGGCAATAGCTGGAGACTAGAGAGAAGGAACAAAGTTAGGGCTTTTATTCCTCTGCTTCCTCTCTGGTTTGCCCAAGCTCCTGCAGTGGCTGCTTAGCACTTAGGGCCATAGCTCCTGTCAGTCAATCCTTCTTCTTTTTTTTTT
>NW_006159555.1:11907184-11907871 GCF_000334495.1 Tupaia belangeri chinensis | reverse complement strand
CCCCCCCCATTCAATTGTTCTACCAATGAACTCAATTTGTCTAAATATATCCACTAGCTAGCACAGCTGACATATCCTTACACATGTATCCAAATCTGATCCTAGGCATAAACCCCAGGGAGTAGAATGCACATACTATAAAGTAGTCCCCAGTTGTGTCCATACACCTCTCTTCAGTCATCAAATGTGCATTTTTTTCCCTCCTGCTTATTATTATTATTTTTTTATATTAAATTATATTGCCTAACACTCATTCCCTGAGTATCATCACAACACACCAAGTGTAGTTTCCCATCTAGGATAAACTGCATAGTGTCTCAATCAAGCATGTCGTCACCAATACTGTTCCATTTCTACTTTCATACATATAAATATGTTTTTTATCCTATGTTTGACCCTCAGCCCTTTCCCCCTCTCCCAATTACTCTATCTCTGCTATAGACAGCTATCCTCCAGAGGGGTCATTGAAAATGCGATACCTGCGAGTAGAGGGAGAGGGGTCACGAGTCCAAAGTTTTTAACAATAGGGAAAATAGATTCCATTCAAGGTTGGATCAAGTGTGGGTCTCGTGCAGTTCCGCAACTGTAGGTGAGTCTCCATGGAATACAGTCTCCGGAAGGCAGTTCTGGCAAGCAGAGTTGACCATCAGTTGATGCGGCACAGCAGCCATCTTGTGGTTAGCAGGA
>NW_006159555.1:11905643-11906705 GCF_000334495.1 Tupaia belangeri chinensis | reverse complement strand
GCAGAGCCCGGAAGGGCCCGCGACGTCCTCAGGCCGGACGCAACCTTGGCGCCCGGCCCCTATTCTAATTATTTTTATAAAACAGTCAATTGCCATTTCTCGTTTTGCTTGTAAAAATACCTTGCCCTTCTTGAAACACCTCCCAGACCAATCCAGTTAAGAATACTATACATGTCATCATCAACAGTTTATAAGCCCTCTCTATTTCTCACTAACATCCTGACTCTCTCTTGTTCACTTGCTATCCCCTTCTATCCTCTTCTCCTCACTCACCCCACTCCACATTGTCCCACTCACATTAAGTACTTTCACTGATTTTCATGTCCTCCGATTCATTGCTCTCTACTATAGAATGCGGATAGTCGGCGTATATTGAGTGGATATGTACAATATCTTTCTTTCATAGCCTGGCTATTTCACTCAGCAATAGATCCTCCATACCAGCATGTTATCATCAACAATATTCCCTTTCTACTTTCATACCATGTATACATACATATATGTTTTTTATCCTATCTTTGACCCTCTGCCCCTTCCCCCTCTCCCATCACACCATCTCTGCTATATACAGTCATCTTCCAGGGGTACCATTGAAAATATGATACCTGTAAGCAAAGGGGGAAGGGCCACAAGTTTAGTTTTCACCAATAGGGATCGTAGATTCCATTTCATGGTAGATCAAGGGTGGGTCTCGTGCGGATCCGCCACTGTTGGATTGGTGCCGTGGGGCTCTAGAGCGTGAGCTATCCTCGGGTACCAGGCTTCCTCAAGAATGGTAGAATAGTTCTTGTTCTTCCCTGAGGCGATGCAGGGCTGGCAACCATCATCCTCTCACCGTCCATAGGCCGAGGAATTCTCCGGTATCTGGCTTCCTCAGGAATGGCAGAGTAGTTCCTGTTCTTCCCCGAGGCAATGCAGGGCCGGCAACCATCATCTTCCCAAGTTGCAAGTTCCCAAACCTTGTTCTCCGCTTCAGCTTGCTGATCCCAAGGCCACATGCCGGCCCTGGAGAGGCAGCTGAACGCCAGGGCATGAGCCCCGAGCCGCCGGACTGCCCAGAGG
>NW_006159555.1:11904981-11905467 GCF_000334495.1 Tupaia belangeri chinensis | reverse complement strand
CGTGCTGTGGGCGGGCACCGCCGCTCCGGGGGCATGAGCTCCGGCGCCCCGCGCAGCTTCCCAGTCAATCCTTCTTCAAAGGACTCTGGTTACAGCACTTCCTCTCCTTTCCCCTTCAGGCCTAGGAGTGCTACTGACTCACCACTGTTGCCAGTCCCTTTGTGTTTCACCATTGTCAGTTCCTTTAAGATCAACCATACCTCGTACACAGCCCTTTGGTTAAACTCTCTTCAGTTAAATCCTTTTTGAATATACCGACCGCTTTTCTGCCAGGGTTCTGACTGGTAACATTAGAAAAACATCAAGTGGCATGTTCTCCTTTGTATTTCCATTCATTCAGTTTTCAATATCATCAAGAAAGTCATCTCTCTTTCCTCTAATCCAAACAGTTCCATCATATCAGGTCTATGTGGTCTTCCAAAAAGTCTCTAGACACTCTATTTCCTACAGAGCAACACTTGTTACTGTCACGGGCCAGTTTATGGG
>NW_006159555.1:11903932-11904950 GCF_000334495.1 Tupaia belangeri chinensis | reverse complement strand
AATGCGGCAATTTTGAAATTTAGAAAGGCCGCTAAGGAGAACAATCTAAGTGCTGAGTCATAGGGAGATCTAGTTGAGGAACGGTCAGATGAGAAACCAGGAATAGGTATTCGAAGGAAATCAGGATAATTGACTCAAGAGAAACCATGTGACTCTCATTGATTGTAGTGAAGAATGATTTGCATGTGTTAGTATCTTGTACCTATAAATACCAAAAACATGTTGAGCTTTCTGAGACAGTTTGATGGTACTTGCTAGCACTCTTTAATTGGTCACAGAATAAACTCCTTTCTTTTTTTTTAATGTGATTTTATTTTATTTTTTAAAATTTGTTTTCAATTTATTTATTTGCATTCATTCACTGTACATCATTACAGCATACAAAATGAGATTTTCCATCCAGAGTACACTGTATATTGTCTCAGTTAAGCAGACCAACAAACATGTTATTGTCAGCAAATAATCTTCCATTTCTTGTTTTCTGTATGTTTTGCTTTTTTTCCCCCCATCCTTGATTCCCTATCTCTTACCCTCTGCCATCTCCCACTCTCCTCCCACACTGTCTCTGGTATCTATGTTTGCTTTCTATACTGCTTTCCCCCCACATTTTATTGAATTACTAAAGACCTTAATTAATCTAAATATTTTCATAGCAAACACAGGTGATATATACATTTCCATGAACTCAAGTCTAACTTTATGTTAGGCATCCTATAAAGTAGCACTTAGCTGGGACTATGTATCTTACTGCTGTCATTGAATAGATTTTTTTTTTCCTAAAACTTTTTTTTAACTTAATTTACATTATTTCCCTAAGCATCATCACAGCATACAAAATGTGATTTCCCATCCAGTATATACTGCATAGTGACTTAATCATGCATATTATAAAAAATTTTCCATTTCTAGTTTCTAGAATTATTTTTACCCCTCTTTCTGACCCTCTGTCCTTTCCCACCCTCTTCTCACACTATCTCTGGTGTCTACAATTGTCTTCCATTCCTTTCCCACCCACATT
>NW_006159555.1:11896228-11902093 GCF_000334495.1 Tupaia belangeri chinensis | reverse complement strand
TCCCCCCCCTTTTTCCCTGGCATCCATGGTTGTCCTCCATACCTTCCTCCCCCCCCCATTCAATTGTTCTGCTAATGAACTTAATTAGTCTAAATAAATCCATTAGCTAGCACAGCTGACACAAACCTACACATGTATCCTAGTCTGACCCTAGGTCAACCTAGTCATTTTGACAAAACAATAAGCTCATTGGGGGAGAAAACTTAAAATCTCAAGTGACAAACACATTTTAGCTAGAAATGAATTTAGAGACTACTTTGTTTAACCTTATTTTACAGATGAGCAGGCCTATAGGGGTAAGTCCTTCTCACACAGCTATCTAGGGGCAAAATTAATTCTACAATCTTTGCTATTTCATTGGGCTGTGATACAGCACTAGGTACTTAGCAGCACTTAATATATGGATGACTCAGTCCCCAAATTACCAGGAATTACCAGTGTTGTCTCTTTTCTTCAATACTAGGCTCCATGCCTAGATAAATAGCTGGCATATGTAGTAAGAGCTCAACAAGTAATTCAGATCTTAACCAAAGACCCAGCAAAACTAATTCCTTGGAAATTATAATCAGAACTCAGAAAATCATTTATAATAACAGTAATCCTTTATATGCTAAGAGAAAATCTGTAATTTTCAAAATGTTTTCACAAGCACTTTGAAAGCACTTTTGATCCCTTTAAGGTAGATAAGGCAGGAATTGCTTGTTTTAGGAAACTGAGCCTCAGAGAAATTAAAGATCAAGGTATCCTGACTAGTACGTAGCAGAGCTGGATCAGTATTTACATCTTCTGACTCCTACTTCAGTATTGTGTCCACTGTTCTTCAGCTTTGCCTTTCTGCTTCTGGGCATGGGAGAATTATTCAGGGAATTAGTATGAATATTCATGATAAATAGGTGAGTCACACTTATGCTGAAAGTGATTTCGCTTCTTAAAAAAATCCACTATTAAAGGTACTCCTGAGGGCCATCAGGTGGCACAATGGTTAGGATGTTGGATTCCCACCTGGCTGACCGTGGTTTGAGTCCCAGACCTGGTAGCTTGAAAATCACACTGGGCTTGTGTGTGTATGTATGCCCAAAGTCCCCAGAGGAGAATGGAGGACAAGGGATTGTGGCACAAGCATCCCCTCTGTGGGGTGATTTTTAATCTTCTGTCTCTTTCTCTCTGGTGAGGGCACATACCCTATGTCAAAAACCTTAAAAAAAAAAAAAAAAAAAAAGATACTTCTTCTGTTCTATTAGGTCAGAGAAGTCAAGACTTTTTTTCCCCTTGGAGAGGTTTTTGCCACAGGGTGTGTGTGCTTGCCAGAAAGAAAGAGACAGGAAGGGAGAAATCACCCCCTCCCCCAGAGGGAATGGTCATGCCACAATCCCTTCTTCTCCATTCTCCTCTCAGGATCTTGGGGACACCCACACACGTGTCCGGCATAAGTCTAAGCCACCAGGTCCAGGACTCGAACTGCAGTAGAGGACATGGGAGTCCATCAACATAGCCATTACACCAACTGCTGGTCCCAAGACATAGTTTTGTTTTATTATTTTGCTATAGGGTGCATGCGCTCGCCAAAAAGAGAGAAAGAGAAAGTGAGAAATCACCTCCTGGGGGGATGGTAATGCCGCAATCCCTTCTCCTCCATTTCCTCTCGGGATCTTGGGCACGCACGCACACACGCCCGGCCCAAGACATATTTTTCAATGCAAAAATGTGTTATGACTTTTCCAATGACCTAATACTTTTTATTTTTTTAACTTAGAGGTAATTTATTACCAAAGATCAAGGAGATACCCTCAACTGGGTCTTCATGCTGCCATCTTTCCCCCATTCTGTAGCCAACCTGGATCTCCCCCACACTCTATATGCTCAGGTAGACCCGGGACTTGAACTCAGGAGCCTTCCCACATGGCTTCTAGAATAACACAGCAGGCCTGTTCTTTATCTCAGAGAAGAGGGCTACCAATTGTGGTTTTTTTGTTTTTGTTTATTTTTTAGAGTTTTTTGCTATAGGGTGTGCATTTGCCAGAAAGACAGAGACAGACAGAGAGATAGAAAGCAAGAAATCACTCCCCAGGGGAGATGGCCACGCCACAATCCTTTCTCCTCCATTCTCCTCTCGGGATGTTGGGCATGCATACACACGTGCCCGATGTGAGTTTAAGCCACTGGGTCCAGGACTCGAACTGGGGTCAACTACATGGGAGTTCAGCGACATAGCCATTACTCTAACTGCTGGTCCCCCAATTGTGTTTTGAAGTGGAGACAACAATTTTTTTTTTTTTGGGATGGTTTTCGCGCATGCGCTTGCCAGACAGACAGACAGAAAGACAGAAAGACAGAAAGCGAGAAATCACCCCCTGGGGGAATGGTCACGCCGCAATCCCTTCTCCTCCATTCTCCTCTTGGGATCTTGGGCACGCACGCACACGCGCCTGGCATGAGTTTTAAGCCACCGGGTCCAGGACGCGAACTGTGGTTGAGTACGTGGGAGTCCAGCGACATAGCCATTACGCTAACTGCTGGTTCCCAGCACTTTTTTTTTTAAGAGAGATTTTTGCCATAGGGTATGTGCACTCACCAGAGAGACACAGAGACAGAACGTGAGAAATCCTCCTCCAGGGGGATGGCTATGCCACAATCCCTTCTCCTCCATTATCCTCTTGGGACTTTAGGCGCACACGCGCGTGCGCACACACACACACGTGCCTGGTGTGAGTGTCAAACCGTTGGGTCTGGGACTCAAACTGTGGTCAACTACATGGGAATCCAGCGACATAACCATTACCTCAGTTGCTGGTTCCAGGAGACAGCACTTTGACACATCATTCCCTGTACAGACAAGAGCCAGACTCTTTTATAACCAGGTGGTCATGGGGGTGGGGGGCGATAACACCTCGTCCTTGCCATGGTCCCACCAGAAAGGAGTTGGCATACTGGGTTTCTTCAAGATAAAATATACCAGGGAGCTATCTATAGATAGTGCACATTCTCTTACCAAAATCATTTTGGTTCATATTTTACTCTGTGTCCTAACTATTAGGATAATCTCTGTTCTCAATCAGTACATTACAGTAGCCAAAGTCAACCTAGTATAGCCAACCTTTGGATTTCAGTTTTCATTAAAGTATTGGCTAAGAAAACGACTCAAAGTTCTACAACAGTATTTCGAAAAGTCTGTGGAAAAGTGGAATTAAAATAAAAGTTTATTTTTGTACAAAGCAACCTTGAAATCCATGCAGTTTTTCCTCATAATACACATTTTCCATGAACTTTTTGAAGACCCCGTCATACCTCAGTGATGGCAAACCCAAGTAAATGCCTACCAGATATCAGGTGAGTAATGTGATGTTCAGATGGAGAAACTGAGTTTGCTAACACCTGTTGCTTTATAGCAATGTGCCAAAGAGTTAACCTATCTTCCAGTTTCACCAAAAAAAGCTCAAAATCTGTATTTTAAAAATGCAAAATCTGGTTTTAAAAATTGACTATTAATTCAAACCTGTAAACCTGTTGCAAACGACAACAGCCAACCAGGGTTTGACTTTTCCTTATCGATTCTCTAAAAGGAAGGGAATGATAGTAAATGTGTTACTTTCAGGTCAAACCTGGGACAAGGTTTATGGTTTCTCGGAGAATCCAGATAGTGCTAGAAAAGTGGACAAATGGAGTTAACAGAAATATACCATAGCTGGGGCTTTGGGAGTACCTGCCGAAAAAAACTGGATAAACGTGTACCCTTTGGCAGTTACTTAGGGAATAAAGACCCCCTTTGCTAGATACCTGAAGGAAAAAGCTCTTCTCAGAAAGTGGGAAACTTGTATACTGGAAGAGTTGGAGAGATAATAACCTGGGGGCCTAGAGGGAGAGCGCTCAAGAAAGTGTCAAGATGGACAGCTACCGGGAAGTGCTGAGAGTGCCACGAATGTCAGGGAGTCTAGGGTACGGTTTCTCTCCAAGTAATGTCGGGGAAAAGGCCATAACCTCTCCTACAGCACCCCCTTTGGGCGCCTCTTACTCACCGTCACCATACAGCCATACAGCCGTCGACTCCACCAACTTCCATCTTAACGCACCTTTCTGCGCAAACGCGGCAGAGCCGAGCTCCCGACCGAGAGACGAACCCCGCCCCCGGCCACGCCCCTTCTCCCACGAGCCCTTTCAGCTTCCAGCTTGGTTTCCGAAGGCGGCCTCGTGCAGCTCCGGGCTTTGAAGTCCCTGAATGCTGCCTCTGGGGCAGCCACTGGAGGCGGAATAGAAATACTCAGACCTTACCTTTGGGCAGATTACTGGCTGATGAGGGCAGACAGGCTAGCAAATTTTAACAATGTAGAGTGTTGTAGAGAAAGGGTTCGTTCAGAGTTGATTTGGTCCTAAAGACTTGAGCTGTCAGGGCCCGGAAGGCATTTGGAGAAAGGCTGTTTGGCCTTCTGACAAAGGGCCCAGGCTATGCAAAGGCTCAGATGGGTGCGAGTGTACGGTGTGCAGGAACTGCAAGGGCAGTGGCTTCGGGATAGCTGCCGGATGCTGCGCGTGGGTTGGTGGCAACTGTGCTATCTTGGAGTTTCAGCTTGGAGGCTATGGGTAACCAGAACAGCCTTGACTGGAAAAACTTACCAAAGTGTGTCAGGTAAAGGGGTCGGGAAAGAATGGAGGCAGGGGATTAAATAGTAATCCACATAACAGGAACTAACCACCACTATTCCACTTGTAGTGGGAACTAAGGTGAGACAATGAAGTAGAAGGCAGAAATGATAGATGATTCCTTTGGGTGAGGAGAGGGACCAATAAGGATGAAGTTTTAAACGACTTGGCAATGGAACGGTAAGGATTTATTTAGCAAGCAAATGGAAATGAATTTAGTTCCCTACCTTGTTCCCTCTGTCCCCCACTCTGCAAGAGATGATAGTATGGCTGAGAGTAGGTGAGCACTACTTTCTTACTTCAGCTTTTCTGATTCCCAAGCCAGGGGTCCTCACTTTCACCTTATCTCCCCCTTTTTGGGAGTGTTTTTCTACTGTAGCTCCTCTTCTCTGAATAGAACCTGGATGAAAGGTCAATGTGTATTCCCTGGCCCAATCCTGTCTTATCTGTGGCAGCCTCAGCCCACTGGCAACCTCTGGAGGCACATCTTTTCCCAGAAGGCCCCTGCCCTGTCCTCACAGCCCAGGCTGTGGTCTGTCCTGGTGGTTCCAGACAAAGGAAAGAACATGCACTAGTTTTTGCTGGCACATGCTACTACAGGTCTACTCTTTTAGATCTTTTTGCAGAAAGCTGATGCTCTAGGTCCCATGACTGTTATCAGATCAGTGGTCACAGGTCAAGGTCAAGATGCTAGCCCTGTGGATGCTGTACTACTTGGTACTTATCCCAAACCACTTTCAGCTCCTCCATTTGGCTGGTGAGAGGCAGGGGGACAAGGGAAGGGGGTAATGTGAAGCAGCAAAGAACTACTGGCACGAAACCCACCATTATATAAGTGTCATTTCCACACTTCGGCAGAATTACCAGACCCCACAGGCTGCTAAAAGATAATTTATTACAGACTAGCCTATAATTTCCTGTAACAATGGCACATACAATAATTAACAACAGCAAAGATGTTTGGTTTCTTCTTTCACGTAATGGCCAGTACAACAGTGATTAATGCTGAATCCTCAGAAGTCCAGGAGGCTGCTACTGAGAAAATCCAAAGACCATGTCACATCTCTGAGCAAGGGTCCGGGAAGTCCATTTGACTTCTTGGAAGAGTTGTTTCTGACCTTCCAGGAAGGACTGTGGCCCCTTCCATCCAACCTGTGCAGTGGGATCAGAGCCCAAACTCCTGTTGGGTTGAACATCTATGCAGGGAACAGTAGCTGACCCAGATGAAAG
>NW_006159555.1:11874982-11895785 GCF_000334495.1 Tupaia belangeri chinensis | reverse complement strand
AGAGGCCAAAGGCTGGATCTTTCTGCAAGGTGGAGGACACCTAGAAGGCAGTGACTGAAAGGGAGGAGGACTCTTTCTAGTCTGGTTTCCACAATTTTTGGCATTGTTCAGGGCCTACCCAAGAAGAAAATACTCCTAGATCCTTCAAATAGCCCTCAAGCACATACATGTAACAACAGCTCTTGTGTTCTGAAACATCACTCCACCTATAGGAGTGAGGTGGGGGGCTCCCAGACAGGTGGCCCCTGGTGCCTGAATTTCAAATAAATATTCTGCTCAGGACTTTGAAGCACCATGTGAACCTCATTCTACTCATAGCAGGTATAATTTTGGTGAAGAGATTAGCACAGTTCATTTCTAGAAGGTATCTTGTTCAGTTTCAAAGCCATGTTCTCAATGGAACCACAAAAAACCACACAAATTACCCCCTTTTGGGAGTAGTCTTTCTACTGCAGCTCCTTCTCTTTGAATAGAACCTAGATGAAAGGTCAGTGTGTGCACTTCCCAGCCTAATCCTGTCCTATCTGTGGCAGGGATTCTGCTCAAGGGACAGTCTGAATTCTGTTCTGTGTGCTTCTGCCCTGGCCATACTCCAATCCAGACCACAGGGCTCAGTAACACCTGTAAGCTCAGCTGAGTCTCAAGCCAGCTGGGCACAGCTCCAGGCCCTCTAAACTTGTTCTCCTAACAATTGGCATGTACATGTCTGAGTAAGATGTGGTATGGAGGACAGAGATGAAATATGGAGTGGTGTCTACCAAGAATGGCTGACACTCTCAGAAATGTCTGTCTCTCTCTATGGAAAATCTTTCCATGCAGTTACCCCCACAGCTTATCACCTAGCACCGAAGAACTGCTGCTCAGGGATTCATGACTCTTTCTGTGAAAAAGCCATACTCCTACCACCCCATATTTTTCCTTACATATCTTAAATAAAGGGATCAGCTTCTTGACTATGAAGATCCTAAGCTGGCTATATAGCTAACTCCCACTGGCCCTGACTTGTGGAACTGGTGCCGCCTGGTTGACACAGGAGCAAAAAATACTCAGCTTCCCTCCTCCGTGGAACGAGACTCTGATTTAAGTTTCACAAACTCTCGGGCCACCTCGTCATTGCTCCTCTGAGACAGAATCCGGAGAATGGTCATGCCCGTCTCATCCATGTGGATCTTCCGGCCTAAGGGGCACCAGCAGGCACAGCTGCCCTTGGCTGCCACATCCCTCAGAGGCATCACAGCCAGCCCTAGCACACGATCCTCCCGGGCAAAGCAGTAATCCTTCACGCACATCTGCAATTCATAGGCCTCTGGTCCCTCTTCATTTCCCAGGAGGCTGCATGCACAGAGTAGAAGGAAGGAAGGCCAGAGCTAAGCATCTTCAGCTGATTTCACCCCAGCCTGCCATCCAGCCCACCCCTCCTCTCCCACCTTCCTCCTTCAGTCCCTCCCATCCCAGAGTAGGTCTCCCCACTCCATAACTTACAAGTGGAATGTTTCATTGTACTTGGGGGCCCAGTTGTTGCTTTTGGACTTGGTTGTGAACTTCCTCTTCTTATCACTTTGATGTGGTCCAACCATGGTCACTTCCACAAAAGGTCGGAACATACCCGCTGTCTGCCACTTGAGGTCATTGGCAGCCACCACTGCCCAAACAAGGGAAACCTATGAAGGATCCCACCAGGCATTCCCAATTCTTGAGCCCCCATATGACATTCCCCTTGGAGGAGGGCTGAACTGCAGAGCTGGCGTGAGCAACACCTTCCTTTGACTGATGGGTATGGCCATGAGGCCAGAAAAGGTCAGACCTGCCCATCCACACCACTCACCTTTCACTGTGACCTTGTGCTCCCCAGTACCAGGGTGTGTAAACAAGTCCACCTGAATAGAGACTTCTCCCACAGGATCATCCACACCAGACCCTGAAAAGCAGATGGACAGATGATGTCCTACTGAAGAACTTTAGGACTTTGGGACTCATTATTCCAGGTAAAACTGACCCCACACCCTAGAGCAAGAAGCAGTCGCCCTCAGTAGCCATAGGGAAGTAAGCAATAGGAGGAGGAGGAGAAAGGGGATAAAGAATGAGGCTGAGTACTATAACATAAGTTGAATGGACAGCATCTTAGGCAAAACTTCTTTGAAAAATGCACTGGGAATCTCACAGTGTTTCTCCCAAGCCTCTCCTATCTCCTAGGCCGAAGAATTTTTCCTTGAAAGGTATCAGGGAAGAACAGTACTGTCACCCTGAATCTGTGTCTGGGAGCTAGGTGTACCCGAGGGTTTCTCTTAACCGAACAATGTGGGTTCCCTTCTAGCCAAAAGTGGCAACCTCCCACCTATCCCCAGGATTCCTGGAGGCTTCTGCTTGGGAGGCTGCCTACTCAGGAAGACTTCACCCCTCCACAGAACAACTCCCCAGGCTCAATCTGAAAAGACCCAAACTGCAAGCTCTCCTCAACAAAGGCCTCACTCTATTTTGGGTAAACATTGCCCTGTACCCCCAGATAAAATCCTTCCTGGTCCTGAGGTATGGAAGGGTAGAGGAATTCCAAGGACAGACAGGGATCAAGAATAGAACCCCTTCCTGGGCTGTGTTTATACACCAGGTATCTCTAAGACTTGGGATAGAGCTTCTGACCTTGGACACCTGGTTCTCCCACCCCTAGCATAAGCAGCTCGTTCCAGCTCACAGGGATCAGTGTTAGCCCACATTAGGTTCATGTCTGCACAAGATATAACATACCCTTTTCCGGCTGAATGTCCTCATTAGCAGTAAACCTAATACCTTTCCCATCATGTACTGAATGAGGACAGGCAAGCCAAGAGGTAGCAGCAGGAGAACAGAGAAAGAAGAATCAGTTAGAAGTCTAAGCAGTTAACAGCCATTTCAAAGCAGCTCTACACATATTCTGAGGGAGCACAGAGATGGGGCAGGGTGGAGAAAGAAGTCAGGAGAGGGGTCAATGCCTGAATGTTCCAAATTAGTCTTCGCAGGTCAAAGATTAACCAAATTATGAGCAGAGCATTAAAAAACAAACAAACAAACAAAAACAGAGAAAAGGTAGCTGAGATCAACAAGGCAAGAGAAAGGTTGGAGGCTCTAATTTCCTAGACTCTTAAAAGGTAAAGCAAGGGTAGAAGACACACACACACAGCAGATATAACATACCCTTTTCCGGCTGAATGTCCTCATTAGCAGTAAACCTAATACCTTTCCCATCATGTACTGAATGAGGACAGGCAAGCCAAGAGGTAGCAGCAGGAGAACAGAGAAAGAAGAATCAGTTAGAAGTCTAAGCAGTTAACAGCCATTTCAAAGCAGCTCTACACATATTCTGAGGGAGCACAGAGATGGGGCAGGGTGGAGAAAGAAGTCAGGAGAGGGGTCAATGCCTGAATGTTCCAAATTAGTCTTCGCAGGTCAAAGATTAACCAAATTATGAGCAGAGCATTAAAAAACAAACAAACAAACAAAAACAGAGAAAAGGTAGCTGAGATCAACAAGGCAAGAGAAAGGTTGGAGGCTCTAATTTCCTAGACTCTTAAAAGGTAAAGCAAGGGTAGAAGACACACACACACAGCCACACACATGCCACAGATTCTCCCTGCAGTCTCCACCCCTGCTCTTACCTCATAAGTGCCATGCCAGGTTCTCTTCATCCTTTATTTAGCTTAAAGTTCAGTGCTTCTAGAGAGCCTTTCTGGATTAACTCAGATCTTCCCTGTGTTACAGGCCTTTGCACATACTCAATCTGTCTAAGTTCTCCCTATGCCCTAAGCAAGACCCGTAGCTGCTGCTTTGTCTCTCTCCTTCCCTCCTTGGAGTGGAGATAAGAACTGATGTGGGAAATGAAGCAGTACTATAGGCCCTTCCATTCTCTCCATTGACCTCCTGTCACCTCTAGTCTAACTGCTTAGTTTCCCTTTCCCTTCCTGGTCAGTGCTGGGCTCCAGATCTAGGGTTGGTAAGGCCTAAGTATCCCATTTCCTCCTCCAGGTTCATTCTCCCAGGCAGCCTGTCCAGGTTTCCCTGAAACAAGCAATAACACATGTGCCCAGAGGGCTCTGCTGTAGAGTCGGGTCAGAATTTCAGTCTTAGGCAAGTCTATGCAGATGTGTTTTGTTTTGGACAGACCTACTGGAGGCAGGCAGGGATTCTGAGGACTGTAGTCACTGGGAGAAAATCGGTTGCCTAAGTGCCCTGTGCATAAGCATCATCCATGAGGCTAGGGCCTTGGCTGTGCCCAGGGCCCTGTAATCCTTACCCCCCCTGCAGTTGCTCCTGGAGGTCGGCTCTGTCTTCTCATCCACACCTGAGTATCTGGAAAGTCTTTTGCTTTCTCTTCCCAGAACAATTCCCAGCAAGGCTTCCAAAGCTATGAGACTTCACAAGTGTCCCAACCATACATTCTCCAGGCTTCCTCACAGATTTTTTCCTTCTTTTCACCTCTTGCCAGACAGGGTACACTCCTTGAGCTCACTAAACAAGCTAGGCAACATCTGGGAAAAGAGGCCTCTAGCATGTTTCCCAGGAACGTGATTCTCCTCCCTAGTATGGATATGGGGTGGGAATAGGTACTGAGGTCTCCTCAGGAAATGCTGAGTTCTGAGTTTGAAGGGCTCTCTAGCAAATACCTGGATCCTCCTCAAGGATTAGAAGATGCTAACTCACTAAGGGCAGGTGTGTATCAGAGGGAGACTGAGACCCACAGCCCTTGAGTCTCACCCTGGGCAGTCTGTGAGCGCACAAAGGTCTTGATAAGAGTGTCCGTGGTCTGTGTGTACAGAGACAGGGCATAGCGTAGGGACTGCAGATCTGGGCTCTTCTCCAAGAAGGTTTTCTTCAGCCCATTGCCTCCTGCATGGAAGTATTGCTGAAAGATAAAAGAGCACCTGTTCCTGTTCCATCCTCTCACAGAGAGGCAGCCCTCAACACTGTCCTCAGAGAAGAGAGGACTGTGAGAACAATAGGCTGCATTCAATAAATAATAAGAGCAGGAACACCCACACAATCAAAATCATAGTCTTTCAGTAAAGAGTGTTATTTGGGCATGCGGCAGGTGCAGTGGGGGATGGCCATATTCCCGGAGGTGGTATTTGAAGGTGGGTCTATCTGGACAGGCACAGAAGTGGGAGAGAAGCAGTTTAGGCAGTAATAGCTACCTTATCCCTCTGAAGCTCAGAGAACTTAGTGCCTATGATGTACCTCTTGGCAAGTGCCTTGAATCACATGTACTTGTCTTACCGCCGCCTCACCAAGCATAAGCATCTTGAACTTGTGGGTCATTACTGATTCTCCCTGTACCCTGACATTGCACAGTGCCTCTATTCTGGATGTGCAATGGTAAGGGCTGGGGGACACCTATTCTGGCAGAGTGGAATGCCAGGGCCATGTGGGTGCCTGGACACGAGGAGGTTTCACCTTGATGGTGTCCAGGGCGAGGTCGAGGATGGCACACTGCTTTGGAGTGAGATTCCGTGTTTCTTCTCGAATGTGGTCCTGGAACACCAGAGAAATCAGCAGCATTCAGGATAGCTCTGGGAAGTCATCAAAGCCCCGCAGCCCTGCCCCCACCTGCCAGCCCACAGCTATAGGCTCCTCTCCTTCCTTTCGCATCAGTCTCCAAAACTCTAATATCTTTCTTCCCAGGTACCCTCCCCCGGTATCAGAAAAAGCTCAAGCCCAGAATACCTTGAGTTTGGAAAGATGGCTCAGTTCCTTGGCAGCAGTGAAGATCAGCTGGGTGCCCTGGGCAGAGAGGGGATCAGTCAGACCCCATTAAGTGGCAGGTAAGAAGGGAAAGGGAGGCAAGAGGAGGTGATGGAAGGGTGGTGTCCTTACCGTCTGGTCTGTGAGGGGGGGCAGGACAATCATCCTTTCCATTGTGTTCATCACCACTCGCCAGAGCTCCTTCAGGACACGCTTCAGAACTGTCTTCTCACACACAGCAGCAAAGAGCGTGAGGCTGCAAGCCCAACAACAGGTGAGGCCAGGTGAGCACTTGAGAGCCTCCCCCGCCGACTCCCACACCCTGCTGAGGCTCCTCTGAAGGCCTCTGCTTTGCTTGAACCCACAGGGCTGTCCTCAGTGCTGTACTCACTTGCCATCCAGGAAGTCCATGAGAGGCCGGAGCACACTGTCTGCATCCTGAGCCACTGAGGCCCTGGCGTTGGGGGATGCATTCCCTGTGCCCCGAACCTGGGCCAGGATGTCAGCCATTTGTCGAACACACTCATCAATCCGCACCTGGAAACTACACATGTGCCCACAGTGCAGCGCTCCCGCCTCTGAAACACAGCCTGTCCCCGAAGCAGCACCAGACATTTGGTCCCATTCCCGTACACTCATGGTATGGCTCCAGCCAGGAGGGTCGGCAGGGTAGAGGGGAGGTCCACATGTCTGCTGAATAGATGGGGGTGGGGCAAAGGCTCTAGCCAGGGACTGGGGACCATGTGTTTTGGGGCCACTGACCTGTTTCCAAATACCATGCTGAGCTCATCCAGAACCGTATTCAGTTTCACCTGCAGCTCCTTCAAACTGTCTGCAGCTTCAGGGTCCAGCTGTATCCGCAGGAAGTGAGCCTGGATTGGCTGCTTATTGTATACTCTTTTCCCCTTCCAAGCCTCTACTCCTCCCAATGGCTTTACCCCAAGCTCACTCCTTCCTCTTAGAGCTTTACCCCATGGCCTATCTCAAATTAAGACAGCCCAGACCCCAAGCTAACCTCCTGGCTTATACCTAGTCAAGAGAGGTTAGAAGTCTGTGGCCAGGAAGCTCAGGAATAAAGGGAAAGAAGAGTGACCCCAAAACCCTAAGACCTACCTCCTTGCCTCCCATGGCCTCAAACATTTTCTCCAGCTGGACCCTTAGTTGCTGCATATTATTCATCAGGATGCAGGGCTGCGGGAACAGATGGAGTCGTTGAGTCTTGGCACCTTCCAGCACAGGACCCATTAACCAAGGGTTCCTCTCTCTCACACTATTCCAAAAGCCACAGAGGAACTCATATATTATTTAGGTCTCTCCCTAAGCACTAAGAGCTAGGACCCATCCATAATATTCTCCCTGAATGAGGACTAGAAATAGATGTTTTCCTTTTAAAACCCAGTGAGGAATACTCAGGTATTCATGGTATTATCCTTTATAATTCCTGAATGCCTTAAATGTTTTATTAAAACAAACAAAAAAGGCTAAGCAAAGGTCTAGCTTAGTAGAAGATAAAGTACCAAATGGAGACTCAGAGGAATGTAATCAAATTCTCATATTTTGTGGCATGGTTCAATAAAAGCCCTGGTGAAATCAGAAGTCAGAAACTATCCTTCAGCTCTGAGGGTAGCTACAAAAGCAAGAAGAATTCAAATGTCCTCTATTCCCGTTCTCTAAGGGTCCCATGGCATGGCCCTACCAGTTTCTCCTTTGTGCAATAATCTGGGAAGTTCTTTGATAAGATGTCTGCATACTCCATCAGCACCTTCCCAATCGTCTGAGAAAAGAGGAGAAAAGGAGATGAGAGACTTGTCCTTAGCACTTACCTCGGAGATCATGCCTGAGGTTGCACTTCTCATCCCAGAACAGTAACAACGGGGAGGTAAAGGGGGAATCTCGTAATAAGGGACAAATTTCCCTCTCAACTGCAGAGTAGTAGAGACACGCCCCCCTTTTGCAGCAGAGAAGAGAGGGGTAACACTAGCTTTTACCCAAAGGTCATCATGGTGAGGGGCTGTGATCAGGCTTGTGTCTAGGCCATGAATGTGGTGGTGGTAGGGGAAAGTGGACAGGAAGGATGGTCATGGTCACCTTCGCAAATCTCCTCATGTAGTGAGCAAGGATGTTGGGGTCTGGGCATTCCAGCTTCCGGATGATCTCAAAGCTCTGGTTGAGCTGCGTGAAGACGTCCACCACAGAGCAGGAAAACAGTGCATGTTCTGATGTCTGCTGGAACTAAGCAAGGCCACACAAAGGATCACCATCCACAGATGCTACCTTTTCCCCAAATTACAGGGTACACAAAGGCTCTGCTGAAGGGATAGCTCAGTGACCCTTAACAGTTCTGCTATGGATTCTATGTGGGGGAGAGGGACGGGGACACAATCATCTTGGATGAAGCCCAGGAACTTTTGCCAATAGTTAATTTCTGGGAGACTTGTCCTGGCCTTTGTGTGGCCCAAGCCCCTGACTTACCCCATCTTTCTTATCTCGCTCCAGGGCCCCACGCAGGAATTCCAGGGACACGTCCTCATTCTCATCTAGCCATTGTTGCACAAACTGCTCAAACCACCTGCAGCCAGAGCAGGAGAACTGGGATTGGGGTCTGTGCCTGACAGCTCCACCAGACTGGGGAGCAGTCCTGAACAGGCAGCCCTGAGACTGGTTTGCTGAACTGAATTGAAGACACTAGCCCAAACCCAGAGGGTGCTCTAGCCCCACCCATCCAGAGGGAGCTCTTCCCTTCCCTCTGCAGTGCCCACATTATGACTCACGCTGGATACTCAGGCACCTGCCCCTGGAGGGCAGGCAGATCCCGCACGTATTCATTGTGGAGCCACTTCACCTTGAAGTGCAGGTTCATATAGTCAGCACTCTTACACAGCCGGTCCTTCTCATGCTCTAATGGTGGGAGGGAAGCTGAGTTAGGTTCTTGCAGTAGAGGCCATGGTTCCCGAGCTTGCTCCAGACAGTAGATCAAGGGTCAGGAGGCTCTATCAGATGTCTTAGAACAATGGTGACTCTCAACCTCTTTCTCACAGCCACTGTTCCCCACCAGTGTTCTGCTCAAACTTTAAGAGCCTGGCCTAAATCTTCCTCTAAGGGACTAAGCCAGACTCCTAGATAAAGCAGTCTTGCTCTAGCTTCTGGAAGTGCACAGTAAGGTCACTGGTCTCTAGTGAAGAACAGAAGAAAGGACTGGGGGTGCTAATGCTGATTAATGGTGAGACTACTCAGGATTGAGAGGAACAATGGTTTTCCAGGGCTTTTCTAATCCTAGTGGCTGGGATATTCCTTCAGACAGGCCTAAATGTAAAGATGGACAGTTGTACATGACATGAATGGGGCAATGATAACTACACAGAGACAGGGAAAAACACAGTGGGCTAGAGTTGACAGAAAAAGCAGTTGAGCAACCATGGTGTAACAGAATCTTGAGAAAAACTGAAAGGCTCCAGAGTAGACCTGAGAAACGTTGTCTTTAGAGGCAGAGGGAAAACTATCAAAATGTCAAACCACCAGGGGGAAAAAAAAAAAAAAAAAGATCTCTCAGGGAAGTATGTAAATAATAATCGTCAGTTTAGAAATTATGGAAACATAGCCAGATGAAAGGTCCATCAAGCTGTAAAAAATGGGACAATTGCTATGGACCTAAAACGTCATCTAGCTGTATCTCCAGAGCCTTCTGAAAAATCTAGGACAAAGATCACTCACAGCTTGCTCAGAGAGTCTGCAGCACTGGCTACACTCACAGGTTCCCCTCTCCACCCCCTTTATGACTGAAGCACTGATTTGAATAATAAAAGTCAATTGAGTACTGACATATAACATAATGAGAAAAGCAAGCAAATAGGGTAGAGTACTAAGCCACAGAGGAGGGAAGGTCAGTGTCCTAGGCACTCTACTGCTCAACTTTGCCATGGGAGTTGCCATGGGAGATGCTCCTCCAAGTCAAGGCAGAACATCCAGACTGGGATAGCTGGCCCTGGTGAATTAGTACAGCAGAACTCAAGGAGGAAATGGAAGTCTGGGGTTTAGCCTTGAATGGCATCAGGTCCCAGGCATTTCATCTCCTGGCACTGTAGGCAGTGCCATCTCAATCTGAAGCTGCATTTGCAGTCTCTTCTATGAAGCAGTGAGCAGGAGAAGAGGGAAAAGATATAAGACTAGAAGCAGAGGGACAACAACTGAAATTTCTTACCACCCAGAAAGTGAACTTTTCGTATACGAATGACAGTGGTTGCTTGTGACAGGGCAGAGACACCAATAAGCAATGAAGAGAGTTAAAAAAGAATCAGGGACATCAGAGAGACACCCTCATGAGCATAAGGGAGACCACGTTTTGTCCCATCCCCTACTGTCCTTGAATCAGTCCAGAAACTTAGAAATAGAAAGGTACTACCAGGAAGGCCCTCCTTTCTATTTAGCAACCCACTGAAAGTGAAGCAAGGCTGCCCATCACTCCAGAACTTCCTCTTTCTTGTAGGAATGTCTAAGTTACCATATTTATATGCAATTCTCACTTTCTCTATCAATTATCTCTATTCTCACCCTAAGTGCCATTTTTTTTTTTAACTTCAACTTCTGTGCTATAAAAACTGTAGCACTGAAATACTGCTCAGACTTCAAACTGCTCTAACAAGTCCCGTGGTCATGCTCCTGTAAACTGATGTTGAGGTGGTTGTTCGTGGTGGTGGTCATATTGGGAGGTGTGGCTAATCTGTTAGAAGCAGAAGTCATGTATCAATATCCTCCTGCACTTGACTTCCATTTTTGTCCCTCCATTTATCTTTCATCCTTGGAGAGTTCTTTTCACCCTCATGATTTCAACTACCCAGTTTGCTGATAATCTCTTTCACATCTCTCTTTGGTGCTGGTAGCATCTCTACAGGATTTTGATGGAGTATCTCACTTTGCCTGGTTTTAACTCTAGTCTCAACCTCTTGCCATTTTATCATCTGCAGCTGAAGCTGAACAGAGTAAACCAACTATTTTTACCCTCTTATGTGATGCTGAGCATCATCTTTCTTCTTCCCCTTTACTCATATCCCACTAGACCATCCAAAACTGCTGATTTCACCTCCAAAATACCTGTGGAATCTATACATTTCCTTCTAGCTATGGTAGACCCACCTAGGCCTCATTACTACCATCTCTAACCTGGACTACAACAGCCTCTAGACTGTCTAATTCTTTCTCCATATGGTAGCCAGAGCGAGTGGCCTTTCTACATGATAAATGTGATCACATAATTCCTTTCAACATATGTCAGTGGCTCCCAACTACCTTAGGATAGAGTCCCAAAGCCTACATGTAGCCTACAACCTTCATTATCTGGCTCTGTCTCACTTCTCCAGCTCATCTCTTACTTCTCTCTTTCCCCAACCCTGTGAAGTGCCATGATATGCTGAACTGTTACTTCCAATTCTTTAAGCATGCCAGCTATTTCTAGACCCAGGTCTTGAACATACTATCCCCTCTACATAAAAGATTCTGTATCTCCCCTTTTTTTGGTCACTATTACCCTCCTTCCTACCAGCTAAGCCCTATCATCCTTTCAGTTTCAACTGGCATATTAACTCCTCTAGGAAACCTTCCCAGGTCCTATTCTAAGTCTTGTGTGGCATTTATAACTTTATATTGTAATTACTGCTTTACAGGTTGTTTTCTAGACTGGTATGTGAGCTTCTTACGAGCTGGGGTTGTTTCCCAGTGAAATGAATAGTAATAAGCACAATGTCCAGCACAAAGAAAATACTAAATAAATAGACACATTGGTGAATGGAGTGGGGATTTACTGAAGAGGAATAAGAGGGAACTTTCAGTTCCATATTTTGCCTTGGAGAGTAGTTAAACATATGTTTGTCAAAACTCATTGTATTATATTCTTAAAGTGTTTTTATTTTATTGTATATAAATTATACCTCAATAAAGTTGATTTATAAAATATTTAATGAAGGACAGCATTTCCAACTTTCCTTTCATGGTCAGAGTCAACACTGTCCTCTTATTATGTAGGCCCCCAAGTTTCTCTATCCCTTGCCCTCAGTATTCTGATGACCACTAAGTCCTGTTACAACTTTCTCCCAATGCCTATCAGAGCCTATTCTTCCGTTTCCATTTACCTGCTCTAATCCCGGCACCATCCCCTCTTCCCTCAGTTATTATAACAGTCCTTCGTTATTGACATCCTCTACTTCTATTCTCTTCCTGTTCTAGCTGCCCTTGTCTTCCACTGAGGTAAAATCTTATTGAAATTCAACTTTGCTTCTGTTGTATCTCTGCTCATGAGCCTGTAACGGTTTCCTAGTGTTCTTTTGTTATTATGGTTATGGTTTAATTCAACCAGAGAGAGAGAGAGAGAGAGAGAGAGAGAGAGAGAAGTGAGAAAGCAAGCCACCAGGGGTCCGGAACTCAAACTAAGGTCTGCTATATGGGAGTTCAGCACCTTAACCACCATGCCACCTGCCGGCCTCTTCCTAATGTTCTGTTTTTTTTGTTTGTTTGTTTGTTTTTGAGAGGTGTTTGCTATAGGGCAAGTGCGCTTGCCAGAAAGATGGATGGCCACACCGCAATCCCTTCTCCTCCATTCTCTTCTCGAGATCTTGGGCATGCACCTGGCGTGAGTTTAAGCCACTGGGTCTGGGACTCGATCACGGTCGACTACATGGGGGCCCAGCAACATAGTCATTATGCTAACTGCTGGTCCCCATAGTGTTCTTAATAACTAAGATTATTGGGCCACTAAGTGGCATAGTGGTTGAGGCGCTGGACTCCCATGTGGCAGACTACAGTTTGAGTCTTGGACCTGGTGGCTTGAAACTCATGCCAGGTGCATGCATGTGTGTGTTTCAAATCCCAAGGGAATGAAGGAGAAGGGATTGTGGCATGGCCATCCCCACCAGGACATGATTTCTTGTTTTCTGTTTCTCTGTCTCTCTAGTGAGTGCACATACCTTGTAGCAAAAACAAACAAAAACAAAACAAAAAAACAAACAAAAAAACACCCCAAAACAAAAACTGAGATTTTTAAGATTGCTGGAGACAGAAAGAGAGAGAGAAGAGGGAGAGGGAAAAAGCGCCCCCTAGTTGGGCAGGGTCACACCACAATCCCTTCTTGATTTCTTCATCCCCTTGGGATTTGGAGACAAGTACAAATGCTCAATGTGTTTTTCAAGCGATCAGTGCGCCGAGATTCAAACTGCCATCAGCCATGTGGGCTCTGGCTCTCTTAACCACTAGGCTATGAAACTGGCACATGGATTTCCTTTTTAACTTAGTTCCTAAGATATTAGTTTGAAAACCTCTGCTGTACCTCACACTACCCTTCTTCTGTTGTTGACTCATTTTCTACAGGTATTATCTTTTACCCCAAACACAATGGAGTTGAAGTCTTTCAAGAACTAGGACTATATGACTCGTCAGGCTCACTGATGCTGCCTGGACAGGAGGGACAGGTGACCTCCTCCATGGCCAGGCAGGCTAAGGAGGGAAACCAGCCCCAGTGCTGATCTAGTGTGGGCAAGGGGCAGACACTGGTCTGGGGCTGAATTATATAATGTATGTTTATAGTCCATGGCTGTCTTCAAACTTAACAAAGATCTTCAAAGTTTCTCTCAACCTTATGACTTACTGACTCTAAACCTCACAAGTTTAAGAGTGTGAGGGTTGCCTATTTTTCCTGTCACTCCACCCAAATAGCATATCCAGATACTGCTTTGTCCTAGCTCCAGATGGCTCCTCCTCCTTCTAGATCCACTTTCACAGTCTGAGGCGATAGACTAACATATAGAACAAACAGGAAAGGCAGCTAAATAGGTGAGCACAGATGGGCACAGATGGGAAGCCTGATGGAGGGAGGGAGTGATACCTTTGTCAACCAAGGTGAGAATGAATAAAATGAATGAATGAACTAGATGAATAATAATTTGTCTGAGGAGTGAGGGAAGAAGCATCTTTCTTGCTTAGCCACACTAATCCAGAGTAGCTTTCTAGGAAAGCCAGGCTAGATAGTCCCCAGTATGAGAAAACAACTATACCTATCTGTGGAGAGCAGCCGGTCTGAGAAAACATGTGACCTTTAAACACATGCAGAAATGCGCTTTTGTATGTAAATGCTTCTCAGTAGCTATCTAGCTAGTATTTAAGGTTCTCTGATTTTTTTTTAAACTACAAAGCTAAGTTTCATAAAACTATTCTCTAGAAAGTGGACCACTGGAGAACACCCATCATGGGATGAGTTGATCTGTAGGCTGGGATAGTCCTGAACAGGCACTTGCTCAAAAGCTGGAAGATGGAACCCAAAGCCATTTCTATGATTTCCTTTAACTGCAACTTTGTACACCCATGATCTCCTGAGCCTGATGTCCCACTATGCCTAGAACGGCTCTAGTCCTTATAGTACCATCTCCAGAGCTCATAGCTATTTGGGAGGGGAAAGGGAAAGTGAACCAGGTTGGGCGAGGAGCCTGGTGGCCCACTGATGCAGGCAGCCCCTTACCTTCCAATGCATATTTCATGTCTTGGGCAAATAGATGCCACATCACTTCTGCGCTGACTTTTCCCACATTCAGCTCTTGAGGAAACCTGGATGATAGAAGAAACAGCAGTCAGTGAATAAAGCAAGAACCACTTGATGTGAACTACCCCAAGGTCAACATGCCCAGTTCATGGAAGCCTTATTAAAGAGAGAAGCCTAGGGAGCAGGGCTAGGGTCAATCTGGAGAAAAGGAGCCAAAGGACAGTGGAACTAGGGGCATATGGAATTCCGTTAGGCAAGGTGGACCCAGGGGAGAGGATTCCCAGAAGGCAGAGAACTGAGGCCTAGAGGAGAAGGGTTGAAGCTGGAAGGCAGGCCCAGGCTGAATAAGTAAGTTGGAGGAAAAAGGCAAGGGAATGAGCTTTAAAAAGGCCCACTTTCTTCACAGTGGACAGACACATACACACATGATCTCAGGATCCCCTGGGGCTTCTATGGCAGTCATAGTCCCAGAAGCCTCTCACTGCAGGGAGGCTGGCTCAGTCTGAGCAGGGCCCCCCATTATGTTTCCACACTTGTCTCCAGAAACAGTTACCCAGACAGATACAAGAGACAGAGGACAGATGGACGTACAGGAGGAAGAGGTGGCACTGCAAACATACAGAGATAGGAAAGAAAGTGGCTGTTAGACTGATGAACAGACCAATCATCAACCAGAGAGGGCCAGGGTGGGTGGTACTCACTGGTTCAGAACAGGTGTGTAGGAATTCTTATCCTCCTCTATGATTGACACAATGAGTGTGATAAGTTTGGGCCAGAAATCCAGATTCCGAATGCTAGGCCCTTGTTCCTCTGGAGGTAGCTCCTGCTTCTTGTTCCAGAGGAGAGAGTGAGAGAAAAGGAGAGTCAAAGGAGAATGTAGAGTGTCTCAAATCTTCCTCTCTGTTCTAGTCCCTATACTCCTTCCTCCAGAATCAGGGACTCTTCCTCTCCTAGAGTCTGGGTTCCACCAGACTGCCCCTGTTTTATAAGAGAGGTGACTATCAGGAGGTTCTTAGACAAAGAGCCTGTCTGTAGCTCCAGAGCACTGCTCTGGTAAGCTTAGACAGTTCAGGAAATATCAAGGTAACCAGCCCTCTTCCTCCTTCTCTCAGTTGTTATGGTTAAAGGGACTCCCTGGCTGAAATGAGTAACCCTTCTAGTCTTGCTAAGTAGGTCTAGGCAGCCATTCTCTTTCTAGTGGTTTCCCTCTTCTGATACTCACCACCACCATCTCCGCACACATACATATCCTTCAAGTTCTGCAGGAGCTTCTGCACAGACCTAGCATTCAATTCAGGCTAACTTTCAGTAGGGCAAGACTTCCCTTGACCTCCCTGAATGCCATTAAGGAGAACTGCATCTAGGAAGCTGTTTACCCAGCTGGATAAAAAAGGCTGTGTTTTAGGTGCCAGTCCCAAGGCCTGGTGGTTAAAGAAACTCTCCCACATGGCTGACTACATGGTTTGAATCCCAGCCTGGACAACTTGAAAACATGCTGGGCCTATATGCATATATGCCAAAATCCTGACAGGGTAGAGAAATGGAGAGGAGAAGGGAGTGTGGTGTGTCCACACCATGTTAAGGGGTACTTTCTCACTCTTTCTCTGTCTGCCTCTCTCTGTAAATGCACATGCCCTCTGGAAAATTTTTAAAAAATAATAAAAAGAGGGCCATAGAAGGTGGCATGGTAGTTAAAGCACTGGATTCCACATGGCCAACTCCATGGTTCGAGTCCCAGACCTGGCAGGCTAAAAAACATGCCAGGTGCATGTGTGTGCATGCCAAAATCTTGAGGAGAAAGTGGAGGAGAAAGGACTGCAGCATGCCGTCTCCCTTGGGGGATGATTTTTGCACCACACAGCGAAAAAAAATTTTTTTAAATAAAATAACAACAGATCTGAAGAAATGAGAAGTCACTCTACATTCAGATTCCAGACAAGATATGTGGGGATCGCCACAGAGAACCTCAAATGGATGTTATCTCCCACTGGAAGAAACACAAAGGTGAAGTTGCCTAGAAGGACGGGGATAGGGTTTGTATATAGGCAGTCATACATCACTGCAAAATCACCATAGTCCTTAATACGACTGCATTGCCAAGAAGTCACTAGAAACCAGAAAGAATCTACATCCTGTTGACTGTACCTCCTCAAATATCACTTATATCCATCTCTTGCTTTTACTTTTTCTGTCCACTATCCTAACTCAGACTTTTACAATTCAAGGGTTTCCTAGACTTTGATCTTCAATCCAATCTTCTCCATGCAGCTGCCAGTGATCTGTCTATAAGGAAAATCTCACCATGTTATTCCCTCCCTAAAGCTCTTCAATTTCCTTCAATAGAACTCAAACAAACTCCTTACTTAGCTTGACACTAGTATCTTTCAGAATGTTTCTCTCTCTCTCTCTCAACCTCATCCATTACCACTTCTTTTGTTGCAGGCATCACCACACCACTACCACCACTTACTTAGTGTATATTATGTGTCAGACATTTGCTAAAAACTTTACACACATGATCTCATTCAATCTCATAACAACTCCATCATGTAGAATTACTATCATTTTTACTTTACAGATGAGGAGACTGAAGGATAGCAAAGTTACATGATTTGCCCAAGATCATGTAGCTATAAATAGAACCGAGGTTTGATCCCAGACAGCTGAATTGTGAAACCTAATTAAATTGCTATACTTCCTTAAAGTAGCATATGCATAATTTTGTGCCTCTGAACATTCATGTGTTAATAGTATCCTTTTTCCCTCCTGCCCCTTTCTTTACCTGATTCCTACTCCTTCCTTAAAATTCAAGTTGAATTTTACCTCATTTGAGAAGTTTTCCCTGACAGGTTGGGTCTGGTTAGATACCTCTATTCTGGGCTACTAGAGGATCCTCTGTGAACCTCTAGCATAGACATATCAGACAACTATGACAATATGTAGTTAACACTAATTTTTTAAAAATACAGTGCTGGGACCAGCAGATGATGTAATGGTTACATCACTGGACTCCCACATGGTCGACCACGGTTTGAGGCCCAGACTGGGCGACTTCAAACTCATGCCAGGCATGTGTGTGTTTATGCCCAAAATCTCAAGAAGAGACTGGAGGAGAAGGGATTGGCATGGCCATTCCCCTGGTGGGGGGGAGGGGTGATTTTTTTGCTTTCTGTTTCTCTCTGTCTTTCCGGTGAGCGCATGAATACTATAGCAAATAAAAAAAAGGCAGTGTATCCTGTTTCTCTCTGTCTTTCCGGCGAGCGCATGAATCCTATAGCAAATAAAAAAAAGGCAGTTATCGCCCAGAAATTCACATGTTAAAATTTGGTGAGATATAAATGGCACCTCACTAGTAGATGGTGTAGCAGTTATATCACTAGACTCCAACATGGCCCACTGCAGTTTGAAACACGGAACCAGTGGTTTCAAACTCATGCCAGGTGTGTGTGTGTGTGTGTGCGTGTGTGTGTGTGCACGCGCGCGTGCACAAAACCTTGGGAGGAAAATGGAGAAGGGATTGTGGTGTGGTGTGGTAATCCCCTTGGGCAGTGATTTCTTACTTTCCCTCTCACTGTCTCTGTCTCTGTCTCTCTCTCTGGTGAGTGCACAGGCCCTAAAGCAAAATCCTCTATCAAAAAAAAAAAGAAAAAGAAAAAGAAATAAAGAAATTTGGTCTATCACTGTAATGGTGTTCAGAGGAGTAGAGATTTAGTCTGATTATGGTGTTGAAAGGTGGGGCCTTTGGGCAGCAACTGGGATTGGATGAAGTAATTGAGATAGGTCATGATTGACTCCTGGTAGCTGTATAAGAAGAGCAGACACACATAGACAGAGGCTCTGCTCAAGTTCTTCCCATGTGATGCCCTATACTGCCTCAAGATTCTGCAGAGGGTGTCCACCAATAAGAAGATCCTCACCAGATGTGATGGCCCCTTGTCCTTGGCCCTCCAAAATGGTGAGCTAAACAATCCTCTATTTCTTATCAATTAACTGGTATTATACTCAGTTGTTAGTAACAGAAAAAAGTGACTAAAACATCTATTAATTTTCCCCTAACTCCACCAAACAATTAAGCTCACCAATGGCACAGATATGTCTTCACTCGACTTTACATCTCTATTTGTTAACTGAATAGACAGATGAATGATCCAATGACTAAAGGTCAGCAAATGGAAATTTTAAAAGAATACCAAGGCTTCAATCCAGAAAAAATAAAGGATAATGAGATTGAGAGGAAGTAAAAATCAAAATACATTGGCTACAAAAAGTTCCTGAATAGCTTATAAGCTTTCTTTCAAGTCTAGTTTATTCTCATGCTGGAATAGCAACCAAATATTGAAATAAACCCCACCATAGTTAAAAGATTAAAGCTGAGAACAGTGTCTTCCCCGAATCAGACAGATTACAAGGAAGGATGACAGAGGAGCCCAGAATGTAGCCAGAAAAACAAAGGCCCCAGGAAACCCTCCTACAGACGTTAGAATCTTTGGGAGATTTTATAAACATTAAAAGAAGGAGGCTTTAAATATATGGCTGGCACAAAAAGCACATTTGGAAATGAGAAGAGGCAGCATGAATAAGATCTTAGTCTATACTGAAGTGCTCCTAGGAAGCATCTCAAATGGAACGTATTTGCCAAAGGACAAATGTCCAAGAGATTTAGGTTGTCCTCCCATCATTTACTGTGCAAATCCTAATGCCTTTGGAGGACTACTTCAAATGTTCCTTGTTTTATGTAGCTTTTTTCAATATCTGATCAAAAGTGACTTATTTCTCCTTGGAATCTCTTCAATCTTATCTTTCCTTTTAACAAGAAACAAATTTTATTTGTATATTCTGTAACATTTTGATTCTTATTACCAATAAACACAAAAACTCCAACTATAAACATTAACAGTGGAATAAAATGATCTTTTTCTACTAGCATATAAAACCCTAGTGTGTCTTATAGTCAATATTTGATCCAAAGAGATGTATCTTATTTTTCAGAGAAGGAAAGTAAGACTGAAATAGGTGTAGCAATTGCCCCAGGCAATAGTAGCACCCGTCCTACCATCTTCTGAGGCCAAGCTCACTGCCCTTTTTACTGTAGCACTCACAGTATTAATGGGTCATCCTGATAGCAATAGGTTACAAAGAAAAGAATAGACTTCGAGTTTGCCACTTTACAACTACAAGTCTGAGTTCTGCTCATTTGACTGTACCAACTGCAAAAGTTCTATTTATCAGTGTAGTAATAAGTAGAAAATCTACCTCGTTCATTTTCTTTTACTCATAGGAAAGAAACATTCATTGATGCAACACAATTGAAAGTTTTCAATGCCTTTCTAGTAGGCTATTGTGATTGGAGTTATACATATATGGTCATGAGACTGCAAACTTACTGAATGAGCACTTAGACCTACTCTTAGAATAGTCAGTATTCACTTGCTGGGAAACTACTCTGCAAATGTACAGTCAACAAGACACTCCTAAGACAGGAACTGTAACTGAGTAATCAGACCTAGAAGGAAGTCCTAGCTTTAAAATGAATGGAAGAGAAAGACTATAAATTGGAAGAATCTAGAAAAATGTACTAAGTCACCAAGTACTGAATTAGGATATCAGCCTAAAATAGGTGAAGTAGCTCAGTCTTATGGAAGGACAAGTTAGCTTTGAGAGAAGACCAGGTATCACAGAGAAAAATGCTCAAAGGGAAAATTTGTACTTCAAGGGCCAATAGCTAAGAGAGACAGCTATAGAGGAAGGCAGCCTAGAACTAAGAGGGATCCACATGAGTCCAAATAAAATTAATCTTGGTGAGGAGAGGAACTCTGAGGTAAACTGAGTATTCACCTACTAAACCCCTGATCTAGAATTTAGATTCACTTTCTCCAGCACCAAAATATAACTTAGCACTGACGCTGTGTTCAACTCAGGTATGACAAATCTTGTTCAAGGGTCTCTTTCCATCTATAAATAGCTCACTTTGTCTAGATGGTCCATAACTGACAACTCACTCGTCCTGAGCACCTTTCCACTATGACTTAAAGAAAGTTGAGGTTCTAAAGAGCCACTGACAACTAGTCCTACCTGATTCCCAACCTCTTACCAGCTGGTACTGGCGGCTGTACAAGTCATGGCAGTTGTTGAAGATATACTCATATGTAGAGTTCAAACAGGCCTTCACACAATCCTTTACCACCTGGCTGGCTCTTGGAGGGCTTTGAAGTTCTTGTACCTGCCAATCAACAGAGGAACTATGGGCCAAGAGCCCTGCTCACTTGGGCAGGATAGCCTAATTCCCCCAAATCTACTCCAGGTCCTTCCATCCCCCTGTGAGTCCCTCAGCCTTGACCTGTGATGAAATTGCTAGGATAGCTGATAGAGAGAACTTCTAACCCATCTTCACTGAGCCTGTGAATATGTCCTCTCAGAAGTAACCTGGGAGCGGGATTGGCAGATGGTGTAATGGCTATGTTGCTGGACTCCCATATAGTTGACCACAGTTCGAGTCCTGGACTTGGTGGCTTAAACTCACGCTGGGCGTGTGTGTATGTGTGCCCAAGATCCCGAGAGGAGAATGGAAGAGAAGGG
>NW_006159555.1:11873559-11874951 GCF_000334495.1 Tupaia belangeri chinensis | reverse complement strand
GAGTTGTGGTGTCGCGCGCCCCCCGGGGGGGGGGGGAGGTGATTTCTCGCTTTCTGTCTCTGTCTCTCTCTGGCTTTCTGGCGACCACACGCATCCTATAGCACAAATCTCTCCAAAAAAAAGAGAAAAGAAAGTAATCTGGGAGTAAGTGTATGAAAATATGAGCTTAGAGGTGATTAATCCTGTAGCCTTAGACTCTAATACGTTCTGTTCTCCATGTTTCTGCAGCCAGTTCCCACCCCAGAACCACCCAACCTCGTTCAGCCCTTACCTTCATTCTGAAGAAAGTAATGCTGGTCAACAAATCCACTGTGGATTTTAAGTCCTGAAGCCGCTCAGGGCTTCCAGCAGGGAAATTATTCTGTTGTAAATCAAATAAGTGTAAACAAGGAACAGAGGAATATGGAAACCTTCTCTGCCAAAAGAAATGAAATAAAAAACTTCCCTAACCCTAAGGTTTTCTGTAGCTAAGCTAGGCAAAAAAAAAAAAAAAAAAAAGAGAAAAGAAAACAAAAAGAAAAAAGGAAAAAAAGCTGTAATGCTACAGGTCTCCCTCTTTCTTTTCTACTGACATAGGCCCTTGAAATAAAACAAGAGTTAATACTTCCCAGGCCAGGGAGCAATCCTTCAACAACCTTATTTCCCATATAATGAGTGAACATGTACAAATGAACACACACACACACACACACACACACACACACACACACTTGGATGAAGGTTCTTACATCCAAACAGTAGCTCTTTGAAAGTTACGATCTAACCGTATATCCTGGAATATAAGTGGAGCCACACTACAGACCACACTGAGATGCAGAACCTGTACTTTTGTACAGTAGATCCTAATTCTGTTATTCTGGAACCAGCAAAGGCAGAGCGCTGAGCTAAACTGTTTTTGGAGTGAGTTCCTCAGGACCTTCTCACCATGCTGTACTTCATTCTCTTTGGCATGAGTTTCAGAAGGAAACTGCTATGGAGAGTGAAATGGGCATGCTATGCCACTTTCCACTTTAGGGTCAGATTTTTAAACCTTCAAATGGCTACTTACATGCCAAACATAAGATAAACAGTCAACTCTCCATTATTCATGCAAATGGAGGGCAATGGGAATTCAGGTAATTAAAATCTCACTTATTTTCAAACTTCAAGGTTATTTTTATACTTACTTTTTAAAGTGTGTATATTGCCTGTTCTGGAAATTCACAACACTTTATGCAAGTAATGAAGCCATTCTAAGAAGATCTAATGTAAGAGAAACTGATAAACTACCCATTTCCTAAGCTTGCTCCATCCCAGTGCCAGCCTTCTGTTACATCTATTTGCTCCCCACATACTCGGAATGAACATGACCTCTTCTATAAATTACTTGCCCGAGCCAAGCTACTCCTTCCC
>NW_006159555.1:11867478-11873528 GCF_000334495.1 Tupaia belangeri chinensis | reverse complement strand
TAGATGGATCCTCACACTCCCCTGGAAAATGAGTAGATTATGGAAAAATGCAAAAAGAAACTGTAATTAAGTATCTAGTTTTTTAAAGGTCACCCCAGGAAGAGATTATCCCTAGAAAATTCCCTTGTGAAAATGTCATTAGAATTTGGTAGAGTGATATAAGAGGGGCAGAAAGCCAACTGGGTATAAAAAGCAGCCATATTGGGAACCAGCAGTTAGCATAATGGCTATGTCGCTGGACTCCCACGTGGTCGACCGCGGTTCGTGTCCCGGACCCGGTGGCTTAAAACTCACGCCGGGCGCGTGTGCGTGCGTGCCCAAGATCCCGAGAGGAGAATGGAGGAGAAAGGATTGCGGCGTGACCATCCCCCCTGGGGGGTGATTTCTCGCTTTCTGTCTCTATGTCTCTCTCTGTCTGTCTGGCGAGCGCACGCGCCCTACAGTGAAAATCTCTCTCAAAAAAAAAAGCAGCCGTATCTAGGGTATTTCTTCACTGTGTGGTCTTTGGAGTTATGAGAACCACAGGGGTCAGTGGCATTGGCCAATTAGGTAGATATGATGGCATAGACCAATTTCCCCTACCTTCAATTTTTATAGCTGAGGTTGACCTAATCTCCCTAGAAGGAGCTTGACAATATCTGTTATCCCATCCCATAACCATGTCTTCACTTACCCTGTATGTTGAGAGGTCAATCCTCAAAGAGTTATGTAGCTGGTCCAACAATTTTACAAATCTCTCTTTCTGAGGGTGAGAAACAAATATGGGGAGGAAAGAGATAAATTGTTTCTGAAATTCCTAGACTAGAGCAGAAACAAAATCTCCTCTGGGTGAATAGATAAGGTAGAGAGGAGACATGAGGTGGATGACACATCCTATTCCATCCCTGCGTATAGGTAGAATAACAAACAATAGAAAAAAAAATAGAAGAGGTGGTCACCGTTCCATCTCCTAGCAGCTCTCTCAAATTGGGGAATTTTCTCATGCTAATGAGGGGAAAATGAAGTCCCTGGGAAGGGACTTAGCTCTTTCTATAAAGGGTCAACAGGATAGGACCAGTGTATCTCCATCTCTTTGAGGTTATAACTCATCTCAATCAGATAAAAGAAAACTCCTCACAGTTTCCCCAACTTGTTCCTGAGTCTGACTTATGATGGGGTAGCTCTTATATAACAGTTACATATCCAGTGCCCAGAACTGATGATGACAGGGAGAAACACTGATGCATTTGGAAGAAGATCAGGCAGACATGAGGAGTTTTCTCTTTAGACCATGTTCCATGCAATTTCCCGTAGCATATACTTTTTAGTGTTAAAATATATAATATATACTATTTTAATATTTGGCTTGGATAGAAAAAGTATGGAAATATGAAATCATGTGCCTGTAGGCTGTTGGCATAGCACTCCTAGAACTCGTATATGGATTATGTCATTAGATATTGATTAAATCCATACATAAAGAATGAAACACAACAGAACACATATTGACTGGTTTAATCCATTATATTAATTCATCTATAGAAAGAACAGTAACAAAAATTGGTTAGCACCAAAAACACAGGGCTCAGAGACTCAGTGGATTGGGAGGATATCAATTATTCAATTCCCAAAAAGGTAATATTTCTAGAGGGCCAGAAATATTTCATCCAGTTAATTTAAAATGTCAGGTGACATTCTGAGTAATGACTCAAATTCTCAGGTACCTGAGCCCTAGGAAGGGCATACCTTGACTAGAGAAAACAGCCCAGACACTGGAAAAGAGGCAAATTCAGGAACATACTAGCATCCTTGCTTAGAGATTGGTCTCATTTGAACTTAAGTGGTATGAATCTGTTACAGAGAAGACTGAGTACTATTAAAAATAGTCCACTTGTGGATATGCAAGTTAAAGAACATAGAGGATATGGCTGACTCTGATTAGTTCTGGCTAAGCTCAGGTGATAACCACCAAACTATAGTGGTGCTATTCTGTGTTCTCTCATTTATCTATGTTTGAGGAGAATCTATTAATATAGGCTATATATTCATAAGGGGAAAAAAGGAGAGTATATTAATATAGTCTACATACTCATAAGGAAACAAGACTCACCTATTATCTCAAAGTGGTGACATCTGAATTTTAGGCACATCAATCAACTCTATAGGACCAACTAAGAAAAATCAAACTTTATTAATTGACGAAAAATGGGTACATACATATTTATATCACACTCACCCCGAAGTTGGAGGCTGCAAAGCGATCAGATGCAGAGACATTGGTAGAAGCTGTCGTGTGGGCATAGTAAGCATTGATGTTGGCTAGTAAGGTGCTCATCACTGCTGGCACGCCAGGACACATGTACTTAGATGACAAACATGCAAAGTGCCTAGAAAAAATACACCCTCAGCCTCAAAGACTGTCCAAAGCTTACACTCAAAGCCAAGTGGGAATTTCGCAAAGTTTGCAGAATCACTGAAGCATAGACAGGTCACTCACTAGCCTCTGCTAACGCCCAACTCTAGGGGAAGCTTCCCCACTAAACAATTCTAATAGACTTCCTATTGCAGAAGTCTTAGTTGACTCCATACAAACTGCTTTCTCTATAGCTTACTGCCCTCTCTGATTTCCAGATCAGTCTAGGTCAATTTATCACATACATGTAAATGAGCATACAGGCTCTGTATGCTCAGATCTGTGAGGATGGGTAAGTTTTCCCTTTCTATGCCTGAATAGATCTGGGGTACACAAATAAATACCTTCTCCCTAAGTTACTGACAAACACATTTCCCTCATATACTCTTTTTGCGTTGAGGCACAGAACGACCTGACCCAGCTCAGAAAGGAAAGTAAGGAATCCCTGCAGACTATCCTACTAATGACCTATCCACTATGTCAGAATGCCTTCATTAGCCACCCTAAGGATTAGTAGTCATTTCCCAGAGCCCCAGGGAGCCTCACGTCATAGCTTGATATATATTCTCAATGCCATAGCGCATGGCAAATTCATCCACAATTTCTTGGGCTGTCTCATCAAAGTACACCTTCCATGCATCATCTCCACGAGCTTCAGGGATCCGGACCCCGCCACTGCCCTGAATATCTGTGAGGTAATGAAAAAGGTTCTGCAAAAGACAGAGAAAAAGGAGTTAAATACATATGAAAAACAAGAACAAAATTTGGTGGTAAAGCCCAGGAGGATGTAAATAAGGTTCTATAAAAATTCTGTCCTTAAGTCACTGTTCAGTTTCTCTTGTGGTCCTAATAGGCTGTTCTCGCATTAGTGAAAGAGAACGGAATCTGTGCTCAGTCCCATGGACTGTCTACAATAGTACAGTGAGCCATGGATAAAACAAAAAAATCAGGCTCCAAGGTCCAGCAGGTGGTGTGGTGGTTAAAGGCACTGGACTCTCAAAAGGCCAACCACGGTTTGAGTTCTAAACCTAGAAGCTTGCTTTCTCACTTTCTCTCTCTCACACATGGGTATGCCCTATAGCAAATAAAAAAATAACAACAAATAAAATTAAATAAATAACCTTTTAAACATTTAAAAACAGGTCCTAGATGTTCAACCACCTAGCAAAACTACAATACCTACAGCAAACAGCCCCTCCCAGTACTGCTTTCCAGGCCCTGCCTACCAAAGGCTGGCTTACCTCATGGAGACACGTATACTGCACGTGGTATGGAGCAACCTTCTCCTCTCCTTTGATCTCCACACTGATTTGTAGCCGAATAGCCCCAGAGACAGCTGACTTATCTGTCCTTTTCTCTAAGAAGGAAAGAAGACTAGAGATTGATACCGGTGCAACCACAGATAGTGGATATGGTCCCTTTCTAGCTTACACCAAGGAAAAGTAGGCACTGACTCAAGGGTTCATGCAGCAGGGTTAACTCATTCCAGTGGCCACATATTCCAAAATATTCCATATTCTGTGACTGGCCTGGGCAGGAGAATAGTACTAGCCAGGGAGCTAAGGGCATTGGGGGTGGATACAAAGATTAAGGAGCCCTCTGAAACCTGGAGGAATGTTCAGTCAGAGTAAGTTCCAGCCAGTGCCATCTGATCTCCTGTCCCTCCCAAGGTCAGTCCTTTGCAGGTAAGGCAGGCTCTGTCTAGAGGTATGCTGTGGGGACTGAGTGGTGGTTTTGGTAGATGGAAATTTTCACAGGTCCCCTTTGTTCTGTCCCTTCCTGGCAACTTCCTCTGGTCCAGTTTCCTCACCCAAGTTGTACCAGACGTCCATCTCGCCACTCAGTGTCCGAACTTCAATGATGGTTTGGCCAAGGAAATCATCAGACTCTCGCTTTAGCCGCTGCTTTACCCGCGACTTGATGTCATCATCCTCATCCCACACACGCACCTTAATGCGGTCAGAGGAGTTGTGGCACTCACTGTGAGAGAATCAGGTATGCCCTATGAGGGACAGACCCAGCAACCCTCTCCTATTACTTCCATTTTCCTCCCAAAAGCTCAATCAACTGCAATTGAATCCCTGGAAGAGGAGTCACTGGCCAATGGTACTGAAGTTCCAAATGAATCAGAACAATCCAGTCAATGACTCTTCATTCCTCATCCTGTGTGGCTCTACACAACATTATCCAGCCCTTATTGCTCTGGGCTAAAGGAGAGGGAACAGTAATTAGGTTCAGTTCTGACTTCTGTGCAGCTAGCTGTATCAGTCACATCAACAGTAAAACAGCTAGACACACTACCGAGTCCCAGGAAGGAACTGCTAGCTCCCTCCTCAGAGTCCAAGGTAGGTAGACAATGACTAAATGTTCCTGGTAGGTCCAAATGGTCTGATCTTCTTAGCTATCTAAGACCCCCTGTCTATTTAACTGTTTGGTGAATCTCTCTCTCTTCCTTTAATACTAATACTCCCTTGAATTGTTCTCTCTCCTATGGTGTTTGCTATGGAGAAGGGAGTTTGCCCAGACACCCTCTCATGCACTCCTCCCTGACAGTTGCTTTCTGGATCCTGTTTCCTCACCCAAAAGTTGTGCCCAGGAGAATGTTCTGCTCCTTTTCTATGTTCTCATAATATATTTCCATATTATATTAATATATTGGTTCATCAGAAGAGTCATGATATATTTTTTTCTATGCAAAAATGTGTCATGACTTTTCCAAAGACCCAATAGTATAAATACTGCTCTACTAAAAAATACTAGACAAATCAACAATGAGCTTCTTGAAGCCAGGAACTGTCTTATTCATTTTAGATATAAATATCATGTATGGTGTCTTTTTTAAAATTAATTTATTTTTAAAATTTCATTTACTTTTATACATTCTATCACATTATTATTTGTCTTACAAAGTGGATATTTCAACAGATGAACATTTTTCCCTAGTACAGTTGATAAAACTACAAAATGTCTTCAATTGATATTTCATGTATAGTGTCTTAATAATAAAATATTAATAATTTTTAAGTTTTATTTTATTTATTTAGAGGTAGGGTTATAATTTACTTATTAAAATTGGGCAAAAATGACCAAAGTTCATTTAAAATTAATTAGGAAGATTGACAGGAACTATTCCGATTCTCAAAGAAACCAGTGCTTCTCCTAGTAACTGTTGCCTCTGGGTTGCAGATTTTTTTTACTCTTCCCCATCCCTTTTCTACACGAGTTCTCTGAGGAAACAGAAGGAGGCTTCTGTATGGCCGGTCTGCTTAGCTGAGTCAGATCCAAAGTCAGATCCTAGCCTTAAGCAGGTGACAAAGCACATGGATTCTTCAGATAGTAGTCCAGGTCCTGGGCTAGAGTTTGCCATTATCAACAGTCATCCTGACTGTCATTTGAAATAGCCTATGAGAAAGTTAAATTATGGAAAAAGGAGTGGGGATAGAAGTGGAGTCAGGGGGATCCAGCAGTTAGCGTAATGGCTATGTCGCTGGACTCCCATGTAGTCGACTGCTGTTCAAGTCCCGGACCTGGTGGCTTAAAACTCACGCCGGGCGCGTGTGCATGTGTGCCCAAGATCCCGAGAGGAGAATGGAGGAGAAGGGATTGTGGTGTGACCATCCCCCCTGGGGGGTGATTTCTCGCTTTCTTTCTCTATGTC
>NW_006159555.1:11865591-11866905 GCF_000334495.1 Tupaia belangeri chinensis | reverse complement strand
AAAAAAAAAAAAAAAAGAAGAAGTAGAATCAGGAAGAAAAGCTTCCCTTAAGGGAAAAGAATGATTCGAGGTTTCCATCTTAAAGCCAGAATTATCCAGTTGTAGGATAAAGATGTTTGCCCCACTCCTTAGACAAACCTAACCCTTCCTGGGCAGGGTGGTAGGGCCAGGAGGTATAAGAGGGTGGTTGGTCTCTGGTTTTGTCATCAAGTAGTCATAAAATCTTTCTAGTACAAGAAAAAGCAGTATGGGGTGCCCTGGAGTCCTTTTAACAACCCTGATTAAGACAGGGCCTAGGGAAAGTAACCCTGATATAATAGTTAATGAGAAGAACCTCAGGGAAAGATGGTTGTTTTCCCACATGAAGCATATGAGAAATGGGCTTTCTACACTGCCCCTGCCTAATCTTAGGACTGAAGCCCAGAGCAGCAGAATGTTTTCTTCTGTTCTTATTATTTTTTTAACACTTTATTTATTTACTTATTTATTCATTTATCTATATTTGACCAGAGAGGTAAAGAGAGAGAGAGAGAGCGCGCGAGTGCAAGCCGCCAGGTCTGGGACCCAAACCATGGTCAGCCATGTGAGAGCCCAGCATCCCCAGCCACCAAGTCACCTGCTGGTCCCTAGAGCAGCAGGATGTAACACTGCTCCCACATACGTAGTGCCAAGTAGGACAAAGCCCTCTGTGACTTACAAGTGGAACTTCTCCTCCCAAACAGGATTCAAGTTTCCAAAAATGGTCTTGGTGCGCTTCTTCGTTTTGCCGACTTGAACAGTCACATAAGGGTCACTGGATCCTGTTTTGTCCTTGGCCTGTAGGCCTTGGGCACACACCACTGTAACCCGAGCACATAAAGACATCTTCAGAGTACACTTCAGAAGCCCTCCACGGCACTACTCATGTCCACTCCATCTTAGAGTAGCCTCTCTATACTTCCTGCACAGGAACCCTAATCTTACTTTCCATATCTATCTTTAGTCTTCGGCTACCAGCTTTTCCCCCAAAGACTCACCCACGAATCCCACCTCCCTACCTGAGCCTAAATGATTGCTTATGCCTACACTTGGCCTTACTCTCTCTAATACATACATACTCCAGCCTACACCGTTAGTAAACCACTGGTTAGCTATTCCCTGATTTCCTGTCCACAGAACTTATCCCTGCCCCAGTTCCTGTAACATCAAACTGTTAACTAACTCTATAATTTCCCAGCATTGTGGTTCACATTGTTTGCAGGTACCAGTCTCGCCTTGCCCAGCACCAGTGCCAAAAGCAATAAGTGAGGAGTTGCTGATGAATGATGAGGCCCT
>NW_006159555.1:11864348-11865560 GCF_000334495.1 Tupaia belangeri chinensis | reverse complement strand
CCCTGGGATCTATCTTCTTTCTCCCTAGCCCTTGCTCCCTCACACTCAGGATGCTTCTTGCCCAGGGTCCTCTCCATAGCCCAGGCCTCTGTGTTCCCTTAAACCCTGGCCTGCTCACCAGTGATGGTAATCTTGGCCGACCATTTGGAGGTGCCATCCAGTACACTCTGCTTCACTGTTTTCATCTGCTGCACATGAGCAACCTTGCTCACTGTGAAGACATCCCGGATTACTTCGAAGATTTCTGGTTTGTTCCGCTCTCGGATCTTCATACGGTCCTTCATGGCCATGATAATGTTCTGAGTCCGGTCCTCAGCTCCATGTTTAGAGCTCTTTTCTGCAGCCCCTAAAGGATGGCCAGAAATAGAAAGAGGACTAACAGCTGCTTGCCAGAACAAGCATAGCACTGAGGATTGGGCCTAGAAGAGACTGAGAAGCAGTGAAATAAGCTTAGGAAAAGTGGGATATCTCTGGGAAAAGTTCATCATTAAGAGGCCTGGTCAATGAAGTCTAAAATACAACTCTAGGGACCAGCACATGACATAATGGTAATGTCACTGGACTCCCATATGGTTGACCATGGTTCAAGTACCAGACTCAGCAGCTTAAAACTTATACCAGGTGTGTGTGGGTGCATGCCCAACGTCCCAAGAGGAAAATGGAGGAGAAGGAACTGCAGCATGGCCTTCCCCTCTGGGGGGTGGTGGGGGGTAATTGCTCACAGTTTTTTTCTCTGTCTCTGTCTCTCTAGTGAGCACACATGTCCTATAGCAAAAATATCTCTTAAAAAATAAAAATAATAGAATTAAATATAACTCTAAGCAAAATCTTGACAATTGTTTTGCGTGATCATACCAGTCTATTTAGATATATGTTGAAATGTTCAACTCTCAGCTCCAGGGTTAAAATATCCCCAATGGTATCTCTTATCAGGGAGGAGTGGTGGGTGAGCATGACACCATCACCAATCTCTTCCAACTGCCAAGCATGATATAGATCCCATGCAGTTGGGTTCTGTTCTATGGCTCCAGTGCCTTTTCTTTTCTTTCTTTCTTTCTTTCTTTCTTTTCAAGAGGTTTTTGCTATAGGGTGCTCCTCCATTCTCCTTTCGGGATCTTGGGCATGCATGCACACACACCCGGAGTGAGTTTAAGCCACCAGGTCTGGGACTTGAACCACGGTCAACTATATGGGAGTCCAGCGACATAGCCA